>NC_079321.1:13683026-13986447 GCF_029931775.1 Euleptes europaea
GTATCCCCTTCTGCTTTCTCTGATGGTACCAACTGGACCTTCTCTTCTGTTTTCCATGTTATGGACTTAAGTGGAATTCTACATTTGAAACTTTAGGATCCATATCCAGGATTATATAGGATTTTTTCTTTTGTATACAATTGTTTGGGATAACAACAATTGTCTGTATATATTTGATGTTGTGATATTGTAGCACTCAATATATTATGCACTTTGCTATATTAATTCGCTCTTGTGCTAAGTACCTGGAGGTTGGCAACCCTACTATATCGGGAATTAATGGATTAATCAGCTGTGTTCTTAATTGCTTACATATCCTACAATAAAACAAGACATGCTTCATGGTTTCTATAGAATCAGTTTCACATCCACATCGATTCGTGGAGTAGGGCTTTTTCGAATCGGGCTGTGGAGATTTTTTAATTCTTTTTCTTCACTAATAGTAAGCTAGACACAACAGCTGTAACCATTTGGGCAGTGAACAAAATCATGTATTTGGCTTGGCAGGAAAACACACCTCTCATTTGCCTTGCTCTTTAAAAAGTTCTTTGAATATGTAACTCCCTTCACAACACCAGGAAGATAAGTGGCTCTTCTCAGAATCATCTAGCTATAAACACTGTCAACTGTGTAGCTGCTGGCCTCATTAATTCATTTAGAAGCTTCAGAGGCCAACGGGAATTAATGGAGTGTTTTGATCTTACCATAGAGAGCGAGAAAACAGGGTCTATTGAAAAGCTTTCTTTGTAGTTTCCCTGTTGAGTCATCTGTCCAGCAGGGCTTGAGTTAATCAGCCCTTCTTTGGAGAATAGGGGGGTCTAATAATGAGAAGAGCTCCTTTGCAGAGAGGCTGGTGTTCCGATCAGGGCCTTTTTGTGGTGGGATCCCTGCCTTTGACCACTGCATTAATTAAGATAAAAGGCAGGAGAGTTGATTCACATTGCTAGACTTTCCAGAAGTCATTAAAATACTTGCTTAAATTGTTTTGCTAGTGAAGGAGCCCAGTAGTAATTTATGAGCAACATATGCGCCGCATCAGCCGAAGCAGTGAAGCTTCTGTTTCAAGGACTTTACACAGGGAGTTCAAGATGGATTACGGCTGGAAATATATAAAGGGAATTTAAAAAAAAAGAGCTCTGCCAACATTTGATGAAATCTTATAGAAAGAACTTGGCTGGTTACTTTGCTGCTGTTAGCAATCCGTAAGTGGAAATATTTAATACAAGCGAAAATCCATGCTCTCTTTAGTAATTCTCCTTCCATTAACTGCTTTACCAGGTTGATACTTGCATGCACACTTTGTATGAGAGACCAATACAGCCCAGTGCAGAACAACTTACAGGTATTCTACCTAGAAGGATTTCTAATTTGAAATTTATTACACAGCCCTTACATATCCCTTACACATGTATAAAGTTATCTATCTACGTATGGTCATACATTTGTATATTACCTGTGTGTGCATTATATGTGTTTTTATTTGACCACTGATGAAAGCCTGAAGGCCGAAACGCGTATGGTCAGTGCGGTTTAAGACTATCAACCTTATGAGTTGCCAGTGTGCCCTGTTTTATCATTTTTAATGTTTTTAACCTGATATAAGTGCCTTAAAAATTATATTATATAATTTAACCTTCTCTACCCAACCTTGGGTACCCAGCTTGGGGCCTAGGCATTTCCCAGAATTTCAACTGATCTCCAGCTACAGAGATCAGTTCTCCTCCAGAAAATGGCTGCTTCGGAGGGTAGACTCTGTGGCATTATATCCCACTGGGGTCTGTCTCCTCCCTAAATCCTACCCTCCCCAGGCTTCACCCCCCAAATCTCTATGAATTGTTCACCTTGGAATTGGCAGCCCTAGTCTGTCTGACACTCACTCACTCACACACACATATCTTTTCCTGCCTACATCTCTCATTCGCTTACAGCATGCTCTCCCAGCCCCCTCATCCCAGGTGTTTTCCCTCCCTATCAGCAGAAACATGTGTATCACCTGGCATCTCCAATCAGATCCCTTCCGGATTTTAAGAGACAACCAATTACCTCATTTCACATGATGGTTTTGGAGGGTTACTAGGTCATGAGAACCGGAGTCTTAGAGCTGCTCGAATTAACTTCAAACCGTAAATTGAAGAAGAGACAAGTATCTACCTTCCCATGTGGTTTTCTATTGTTGGAAAGCTAAGCACATTCTTTAATCCCTGGAACCAAAGCTGACATAGTACTGCTGTTTGCAGGTGCCTGGTACTTTTCAATATTTTTATAGATGATCTGGATGAGGGGGTGAAGGGATTGCTCATTAAATTAGCAGGTGACACCAAATTGGGAGGAGCAGTGAACACACAAGAAGATAGAGATAGAATTCAATGAGATCTGAACACACTGGAAAAGTGGGCGGATGTGAACAGGATGCAATTCAACAAGGATAAGGGCCGAGTTCTACATCTGGGTAACAAAAATGAGGAACACGCATATTGGATGGGGGATACAATTCTGGGCAGCGTTGTGTGTGAATAAGATCTTGGGGTGTGGGTGGACTGTAAGTTACATACGAGCAGCTAATGTGATACAGAGGGGGGGAAAGGCTAATGCGATATTGGGGTACATCAACAGAGGCATAACATCCAAATCACAAGATGTCATAGTTCTGCTGTACACTGCATTGGTCAGGCCGCACCTGGAGTATTGTGTGCAGTTCTGGAGGCCTCACTTCAAAAAGGATGTGGACAGAATGGAGCGGGTGCAGAGGAGAGCAACAAGGATGATCAGGGTCCTGAAGACCAAGCCGTACGAGGGAAGGCTGAGGGAGTTGGGAATGTTTAGTCTGGAGAATAGTTGAGGGGGGGATATGATTGCTCCCTTTAAGTATTTGAAGGGCTGTCACTTAGAATAGGGCAGGGAGCTGTTCCTATTGGTAGCAGAGGATAGGACTTGCAATATTGGGTTTAAATTACAGGTGGAAAAGTATCAGCTGGATATTAGGGAAAAATCTTTTTAAAGTAAGCGTAGTTCAACAGTGGATTCAGCTACCTAGGGAGGTGGTGAGCTCCCCCTCTCTGGCAGTCTTCAAGCAGCAGCTGGACAAACATTTGTCAGGGATGCTCTAGGCTGATCCTGCAATGAGCAGGGGGTTGGACTAGATGGCCTGTATGGCCCCTTTCAATTCTACGATTATGTGATTCTATGACTTGTCTCCTCTGAGTGGGCATTTTATGCCACCTATTTTTGCTGAAATCTCAAGGGCTTGAAGATTGCCTCAAGCCTTTTAATGGACCTGATCTGGACCTCTAGAAGAATCTTTCCTGCTTGTTCATCTAGTACCCATTTTGTCTGACTTTAACACCTGTGGGAGAAAATAATCGTGGAGCGGATGAAGAAAGGCAGGACAAAGTGGAAGAGTTTGTTCCCTCCTTTCCTTCCCCCCCCCCCTCGAACTCACCTCTCAACCATTCTTGGCTCACAAAGCATGCTCTTGGGGTGGTCAGCCCCTCTGGGAATCACAGCCCTGGACCACATTAGATCTTCAGGGACTCCATCCAAGGACAACCTCAGCAGATGCTTAGTCTCCTAAGAGAGGTGGGGAGCTGGTCTCAGAGGAAGTGCCCTTAGACCTCTAGTCTAAGGCTGTGGGAATTGCTATTAAAGTATGCTTAGATGAGTGCAAGATATATTTAAAAATTACTTAGGATAACACAATGACAAAGAAAAATCACTTTCACTTTATTTAGCAGATGATGGTTCTATGGAATTTATTTTGGAACAGTTTTCAGACTGAGTATCTGTCAAACTCTATTAAGAATCTAGTTCAAAACATATTTTGTTCTTTAAAAAATCAAGAACAGTTTCAAATCAGTTTCAAGTCATGAGCATTAAAGAGTAATAATCTTAACTGAAAAGGAATTTTTGAAAATCACCTATCTTGTTAGAAAATATGAAGGAGGAGAGGTCAAAATTACCCCAAGGACCCCTGTGCTTTGTCAATCAGTATTGGCATTTACAAGCAAACCAGAAAATCTGCAGACTTGTCCTTTTCAAAATTATTGTGCTTTCATAATTCCTAGTAAAACCACAGTCCGAGGACATTATTTTAACAACCTCTCAATGCTTAAATTTGTAAGTGCTTCAAAATTCCACATCTGCCCTCCAGCTGAGATCATTGGCTGAGGCCTTCTCTGCATTCCCCCACTTGTCAGCACCAGAAAAATGGCCTTCTCTGTTGTGGCACCAAGACCTGGGCACATTCTTACTACAGAGGTTCACCTGGTGCCTAATCTACAGTCCCTTGGGCACCAAGTGAAGACATTTTTATTCTCCCAAGATTTTGTTGGGCTGCCCGACATGTGATTTTATTTGAGGTTGCTGTTTTCATTCCTTCCATATTTCTATCTGAGATTCCTGCTACTTTTACTTCTTTTTACTTGGCCGCTTGCATTTTTATCCCATTTTATTGTCACCTTCCTATTATTGCTGGCCAGAAGGAGCACATCACTTGTGCTAGTTTCATTGGCTTCCAGTGCATTCCCGGGTGTCAGCAAGGGCTTCCATCCGGGCCCCGGATAAGCAAGCTCCGTTCTCTCCCACCCCACCCCACCCATGCTCATTCTTTCTCTCGCTCGGCATTAGCGTTTCAATAGACATCCGCTGTGAGCTAGCTGGAGCCGCAGGACTATGCCTGGGAGCCCAAGAGATCGCCCGGTCGTTTACTAGTCAATTTCACCAATATGTCTCGTAATGGATAATCACCGGCAAATACTTCCTTATTGTAAACTTGTATCCTTTCCCATTCAGAACAGCTCTGCTGCATCTCATCCTTTTGTGTTCCGCCATTACATGTAATCAGTTATATTGTATGTTCCCTATAAAGATGACCAGTATTTCCCCCATCTGTATTCTGACCTTAAGTTTTATGGACCTACTGAACTCGTTTTGCTTTCTTAATAAAACTTTTAACTCGCTGCACCGTCTGGAGTGAAGTTTACTATTACTGATATGCAACGAGGTACTGAAGTCCTGACACCGGGCCCAGTACCAGTTGCTGACGTTTATTTATTTACTTAACTTACTTTGTAGTCCTCCTTTCTCCTGGAGACTTGAGGTAGAATACAGGATAAAGCAGTGCAGTCAGACAGCAGACAGTGAACAATGCAATAGGACTAGGAATTGCAGTATTTGAGAATTATGCAACAACAAACTATCTAAGGCAGGGGAGTCAAACTCGTTATGAGGGCCGGATATGACATAAATGTCACTTGGTTGGGCGCTAGGTATCCATTTTATACAATTGTCATTGTAACCAATATCGCAATAAAGGGATTGATTGATTGGTTGATTGATTGATTGATTGACTTGGTCTGCCGGGCCATGCCTTGCCAGCCCAGATTTAGAGTGCGGGGATGGCTGCCTTGCCTGGTTTGCAGGCTGGATAAGAGCTCTCAAGGGGCCAGATCTGGCCCACGGCCGTTTTCTCCAGGTGAACTGATCTCTATGGGCTGGAGATCACTTGTAATAGCAGGAGATCTCCAGCTAGTACCTGGAGGCTGGCAACCCTAAGGTAAAGTCCCCCCCAGTTGCTGGGGGTGGGTGGGCAGTGACCGTATAAACTCCAGAAAAGGTGTGGTGCCAGAAAAGAGATCACGAATAAAAAGCAAAACCATATCTAGGGAAATAACTTAAGAGAGGCAAAAAAAGAAGCCCTGTTTCCTCTGATTCCCTCACTATTCCTCACAGCCAACTCCCTGGTTAGACTTCCCTCCTCCCAGTTTCCTTTTCCCTTCAGCCTTGCCTGCACCCCTAACCCTGCCATCTGCTCAAACCCTTGAGAGATCAAGCAAGGAAGCAGCGACCCTTCCTTCTACAGAAGGGGTAGCAGGCAGAAGCAGCCTGAGAAAATCTGCTTCGTTTTGACCTTATAGCCTGGAAATGAATAGACAAAACACAAAGGCCAACATGCCCTCCTGTACTTCACATATCTTGCATTTTTAATAGAGAAGTAATAAATTTTAAAAGTGGATTATTCATAATGCTTTTTTTTTATTCAATAGGGCAATGATTTGTATATTCTGATGCTAGAGCGATATGCTGTTATAGAACGAAATGCTGTAAATAATAAAAACAGGAAGCCAAAAAAAAAAAAAAAGGAGCTGAAGAATATCCTCCCTTGTTTGTTCTGGACCTCTTTCTGGGACTTTCTTGTGTCGCTAGAAAAGGCCAGCCTCCTACTATTAATACACAGGAATTCTTCAAAAATGTTATAAATACGCATAAACAAAAGAGACTTTAAGACGGCGCAACAAGAGCCCTGCTGTGCCCTGCATGTCATCCCAGGGCCATCCTAGACGAGGTTTAGATGGCGGAATTTGGCATGTGTGGACACAACGCACAAGGGCACATTCACACACCAATTAGCCAGCCGAGCCAGACATTTAAATATTTGTAGAGATTTCTGAAAATTCAGTTTTCCTCCTTGTCTTCAGCCCTTCCTAATGAGAAAATGATGTCTAGTTGGTGGCATTCGTCCTACTGGCACACTCTCCGAATTTACTGGGTTGAATTCCATTTTCCAAACGGCAGCACACAAAGTCTCAAAATATTTCATTCCAGTTTTGAACACTGGGCTCCTCACACACACATTTGGCTTTGGTAAGGTTGCCAACCTCCAGGTGGTGGCTGGAGGGGGGATAGGATTGGTCTCGTTAAGTATTTGAAGGGCTGTCACTTAGAAGAGGGCAGGGAGCTGTTCTTTTTTCTTTCTTTTTTTTAATTGAAGGGATACAGAAGGAAAAAGGGAGGAATGGGAAGAAAACCGTAAAAGCACTATTTTAAATTTAAGAGCTTAGTCGATATTTAAGCTATCATTTAACAAGCATTTACATTAGTCAAGTAAGTTTGCATTTATCTAAATGTATACTGTTACTTAGAGTATATATGTCAATCAAGTTGCCAACTTATGTAAATAAGATGATTACCAATTCTCAATAAACAATTCATCGTACAAATCACCTTTAGAATGATTCTAACAAAACATTTCATTAATCAGAGATATTTACATTTATCTAGATATACGTTCTAATTTTTTAGCATGCATTGATCAGTCAGCCTGCTGACATGTAGGTATAAAATGGTTCCCATTTTTCATTCAATTGTTCTATTAATTCATTATGGTTAGGGTTCACCATGAAAGTCATTCTGGCCATGTTTGCATATTCGAGCATTTTGTCTTTCCAGTCTTCTATGTCAGGTATTTGCGTTTGTTTCCAGGTTCTTGCCAATACTACTCTTGCGGCGGTTGTAGCATATTTAAAAATTTCACTGAATCTCATGGGCAAGTCAGATGGTACTATACTGAGTAGAAAATATTTAGGATCCAGTGTTATTTTTGTTTTGGTTATTATCTGTAGTTCTCGTTGAATCTTCTTCCAATACATTTGTAGTTTAGAACAAGTCCACCAGACATGAAAATAAGAGCCGTCCGTCGCCTGACATTTCCAGCACGCACCTTTTTTTCCAGAGGTAGTCATCTGAAAGATCATGTTGGGCGTCATGTACCATCTATAAAATGTTTTGTACCGATTTTCTTTCACTTCTTGGCTCACGGTATATTTTAATTCAGATGTACAAAGTTTTTCCCATGTTTCCATCGTGACCATCTCACCAAAATTTTGCATCCATTGGCAGGGAGCTGTTCCTGTTGGCAGCAGAGGATAGGACTCTCAATAATGGGTTTAAATTGTGGGAGGAAAGGTACCAGCTGGATATTAGGGAAATAATTTTTACAGTAAGAGTTGTCCGTCAGTGGAATCAGCTACCTAGGGAGGTGGTGAGCTCCCCCTCACTGGCCATCTTTAAGCAGAGGCTGGACAAGCACTTGTCAGAGATGCTCTAGGCGGATCCTGCATTGAGCAAGGGGTTGGACTAGATGGCCTGTATGGCCCCTTCCAACTCTATGATTCTATTCTATGAGATCTCCCGCTATCACAACTGATCTCTTGGCTACAGAGATCAGTTCGCCTGGAGAAAATGGCCACTTTGGCAATTGGACTTTATGGCATTGAAGTCCCTCCCCTCTCCAAACCCTGCCCTCCTCAGGCTCCGCCCCCAAAATCTCCAGGTACTTCCCAACCCAGAGCTGGCAACCCTAGGCTTTGGACATCACACAGGCAGCCTGGTCTAGAGGGGCAAGTCTGGCATCTTCTGCCCTTCCCCCACCCCCCTTGCAGGATCAAGATGACCAAGGAAAACGCCTCTTTTCGAAAACCATGAGGTGAAACAATCAAGCAAAATGGCAAGGCTAGATTAGAGAATCAATCCAGGCCGCTTCCCACCTATAAACAAACACACTCTGCTCAACAGGTTGGAAACATTTCTGTTTTTAAAAGTCGCCCCCAGTGTGTATTTGGCAGCTAAGAGACAAGAGACAGCTACAGGAACAACGGTGTGAGAACACTGCCGTATGTATGTCTTGCAGTATGGTTTAGAACAATTTTGTGCATTCAAAAATTGGACTTTTTTGAGTGCAAGGATACTGTATGCAAATTTACAACCAAGGTGTGATCCAAATAAAGAGAGACGGCTCATCCCATTCCGTCATTATTTGTATTAGATATACATTTTGGTGAGTTTTGACTTTTTAAACTGCCTTGAACTCTGTTAAGGCGGAATAGAAAATGTTAAATACATAATGCTGCACATTAGTACTGTGTGCTTATGTATATATAAAATATATTAATACTACGCACACACATATCTCAAATGATAGTGTGTCTAGGTCTTAAAAGAGCTAAGTATGAGTGCACAAGAATACGAGGGATTTCGCTTCTGAGGTCAGTCATCAGAAGAGAATATCCAGTCCTTAAAATTTTACTCACAGACAATAGTTCAGTCGATTATGAAATTCTGTGAGAAAAGCGACCTGACAAGCTAAGCAATTCATTCATTGATTGTTTGCGCTTGGGATTAGCACTTCCTAACATCCAGATCCGTTTCCTTCACTTCTAAATAGAATTTTGTTGAATACAACTTACAGTAACCGATGACTTCATGTCAGTATTTTGAAACAATATTTATGTTGGGTTTCGCTTGTGTTTACATTGTGATCCAGCATCCTACATGCTCTGGTTCAGGCAGGGCTGGCATCAGCGTGCCCTGAGGCAGGGCGCCTGCCGAGGCCCAGGGTTTCTGGCAGGGCCCACTGCTGCTGATACCCCCCCCCCACTCACTGACTTGCCAGCGCTCCAGCACCCAAGCTCCCTGCTGTGTGCTCTTCCTAGTGCCACTGAGGAAAGGGGCTGTCGCTCAGTGGTAGAGCATCTGCTTGGCATGCAGAAGGTCCCCGGTTCAATCCCTGGCATCTCCTGTTAAAGGGAATAGGCAGGTAGGTGATGTGAAAGACCCCCTGCCTGAGACCCTGGAGAGCCGCTGCTGGTCTGAGCAGACAATAGTGACTCTGATGGACCAAGGGTCTGATTCAGTAGAAGGCAGCTTCATGTGTTCACGTGATAGGGTGCAGGCAAATGTGAGCATGGGTGGTGGGAGAGCTCTTGAGCAGACAAGGGATGAACAGACAAGCATGCGGAAGGGATGTGGGTGTGTGAGAGGGAGGGAAGGCAGAAGTAGGGGGCCTGGTGGTAGGCAGAAGATGGCAGATTCCCTGGGAACTTTTCTGCCTGGGGCCTCCCCAAAAAACCTGGAACTGTCCCTGTTCCAGTGTGGTGCAGGGGTGCACTGGTTAGAGTTAGTGGCTAGACTAGGATGATCCAGTTCAACTCTCCACTCAGTCATGAGCAGGGATGCCAGCCTCCAGGTGGGACCTGGAGATCCCCCGGAATTATAATCACCAGACCACAGAGATCAGCTTCCCAAGAGAAAATGGAAGCTTTGAAGGGTGGACTCTGGCATTGTACCCCACTGAGATCCTTCTCCTCCCTGGACTCTATCTCCAAATCTCCAGGAGTTTCCTAAGCTGGATCTGGCAACCCTGCCCCCCAATCCCCTGCTGGTGACCAGTTTGGACCTGGCAACCCTAGTCATGAGGCCCACTGCGTGTAGCATGTCCTCTCAGCCTAACCTACTTCTCAAGATTGTTGTGAGAAATGAAGGGGAGAAGAATTGTGTGAGCCACACGGAGCTTTTTGGAGGAAGGACAGAATAAAGACACTAAACGAACATAAGGCATGGTCCACATAAATCTACTCGTGCTGCCTCTACTTCCCAACAAGAAATGCAGGAAACAGCGTGTTCAAGAAAGGAGATGCAGTATCTGTAAGGGTTTGCAGAACATTGCTCCATGTAGCCAAAGACTTCCCTAGTTCTTAATTTAGACAAGCCAGGACCAACAAAAAGTTTTGTTCAATCATGACAAAACCGTTATGTAAAGACAAGACCAGCCCAAGTCTTCAGAGCCCCGGGTGAATAATTCCAGATTGTTCTGTCTGTCACATGAGTGATATTCTTGTTCATTCCACCGACCTGTTCGCTGTCTGAAGTTAGCAGCCGATTGCCCCAGCCACTAAGATCCAGTGTAAGTTATTCTCCCCTCTCAAAAACACTTTTGCATTAATAAGTTATTTGTCATCTTTAGAAATCAGTCTTGTGCATTTGAGAAATAGTAGTCTCATTCTTGGAGGGGAAGCTCTCCTAGTTAATCAGACATTACAGATTCATATTTTATTGCGGAAGAGTAAGCTGCAAGATTATTTTTGTAGGCATGGTTAATGTTGCCGATTTGATTGAAAACACCTGGCAACAGAGATCTTTGCCAAATGCAAATACATTCTGTAGCTATGTTTCTGCATTGTAACACACTGTGTGCTGTGCATTCCTCGTGAATTCTTGGAAGTTAGAAATGTAACCTTCCTTGAGAGCTAATTGAAGGCCCAGCCCAGTCAACGTGAAGCCCTACAAAGCCCCGTTGATTTAACTGGGACTCTTACACGTGTGCTTAAATTAAAGCGCGATTAGAAAGGACATGACTTGTGCTGGAACACTGTGCCAAGTTTGAAGTGACTTTAGTAGAGTACTTGAGAAGTACAAAGTTATTTTAAAACAGGGGTCCCCAACGTGGTACACCATGCTAAAAATTATTTTTCACAGAGTGTCATGTAAAGGATGATTGTGGTTGATAGATTCAAGGTAACCTCCTTGATAGGATGCAGGTACAGGGACTGATGTGGACAATTGAAAGGGAAGTACCCTATTTCCCTCTCTATCCATCAGCTCTTTATAGAGTGTAGAGATCAGTGGTTGGAGCCACCATGCAATGGGCAGAAGGGATATTCACAGTTTTCTAGTCTACCTGATCTCAAAGGGTGCCAGGAAACAAAGAAAATGGAGGACTTCTGGAAAGACATCTACAACTACTTGTGTGTGTGTGTGTGTGTGTGTGTGTGTGTGTGTGTGTGTGTGTGTATGGGGGTGTCGCAGTGTGGTGTTGGTGAAAAGAGGGCCCTTGAGCTTCTCGGTCCTTTCCCCCCGTCAGTTCCTCCAGGGATGCTGGGAGACTCAGTCTTAATGGCAACCGTCCAGGTTTTTTTTTTCAGGACAAGTGCTTCTTGCCCCCGACTCACACAGTAGTAAAGGAAGATAGTCTGGCATCAAATCACGATGAGTAGCCATGTTAGTCTGTCAGTAGCAGTAGAAAAGAGCAAGAGTAGTCCTTGCCTCAATAGATGTGGCTTTGTGGTAAACAAGGACAATTTCCTGCTCAAGTGGTTGGACTCACCTTGACCACTGTACAAGACAAGGTGTCCTTATCATCCAGTAGGCAGGAAATGGTCATGAACCTATCCTCTGCAGGTGTCCATGTTAGATCTCTGAGATCTGATGTTGTTACGCCGAGTCCTGGGAATGTTCAGATCTTATCAGGGAACACTGAATGAGGCTTGATCATGTATCATGCCTTTTTAGAGGCTCCTGCTTCTTTTTCAGCTGGGTAACAATCACAGGAGGTATCTCCGGGATTGTTCCCCTCCCCAACTCTGGCCATGACCAATGCCGGACTGTTTAGTTCAGAGACTCACTGCCAGGAACTTGTAGTTCAAGGAGTATGAACAGTTAGTAAAAGTACAAAGAGACCTATCAAACAGGCCTTGTTCAACTTCTACTCAGAGCTGATAGTGTGGCATGTTCTCATTGCTATTTGTTGTTGTTTACAATATTTTTATGCCCTGGAGACAGACAAGGGTAGATCTGTTTTCCCAGGGATCCATCTTGCATCCTTATTCATCTGGCTTTCATTTAGCTGCCTGGAAGTGGAATGGCAGCTGCTATCCAAACCTGGTTCTTCTGAGAGTGGGGTGTCCATTCTTACAAACTTCAAGAAGAAAAGAGACAAACAGAGCTCATCGGTCGGTTGGTGTGCGAGAACAGTATACTGCTACCAAGGCCAGTCCAGTACATAAGAACATAAGAAAAGCCATGCTGGATCAGACCAAGGCCTATCAAGTCCAGCAGTCTGTTCACACAATGGCCAACCAGTAGAGGTCCTAGAATTTGTCCATGCTGGTTTATAGCAGAATTAAGAACCCAAAAGGTCAAGAAAGAAGAAAGAAACATACAAGGCCAAAAGTTATACAATTAAAAGTTGAACCATTAAAATGAATACTCCAGACTTTAAAGACTACTTTGTGACTGTGAGATGTTGACGTTGTATTTATGGCTGTAATTTTCATTTGTAAGGAACAGAGGAAGAGGTTTTGCAGTTTTAAATATTAATTGTGATCCTGCAAACACAACGCACATATAGTCACTAAGATTTTTAGGAATTTGATGTATATTTTGTAGTCTGGAGTGGTGATTGCTTAGACCACTGAAGAAGGCAGTATGGGCGAAACATGTATGGTCTGAATTTGATTGTATGATTCTATGTCTAATTGTGTTATATGAGTATATTTATTTGGTAGGCTTTTGCAGGGCCGTATATGTATTATATTTGTGATTAGATTTTAACCTGTAATAAATTTATACAGATGATGTGTGCTGACATAACATTTTAATTGTTCAACTGTAATTTTATAACTTTTGGCCTTGTATGTGTCTTCTTTCTTGACCTTTTGGGTACTTAATTCTGTTTTTTTAGGGTTAATCCTCCTTTTGGGGTCTTGTTTATAGCAGAGTCATAAAAGTATCATTCCCAGTTTGCATCTTTTTGTTCCAAAAAGTAGAGTAAATTTAGAAATGGGACCCAATCAGATAGTTTTGAGAACCAGTGGGTTAAAAGCATGTCCGATAGACCATGATTTTGAAGGAGATATTGAATTATTTCCCACATATCCTTCCCCCTTACCAGGAGGCAGAGTCACCTCAGACAATATATTTAGGGCGGAGGGTTTATTTCAAAGATAATTTTCCCCATGAGTAGAAAAGCAGCTTAGGGTGAGGAAAGAAAAATGGCCAGCAGAGAAGGAGCCAAGCAGTTCCTTCTTCTGCTTGTCTTCCGCTTCCAGTTGCAGATTTCCACCACAGCTGCTTTTCTTTGTTTTAAAAAAGACAGGGGAGTGTTTAAGCATCTTCTCTGTAACATCTTGTTCAGTCCTAATGGATGGTGGTTGCTAGGATAACATGAATTAGGGTGGTTCAGGAATGAGTCTGGTGTGTTAATACCACAGAATTAGTTTAGAAGTACACTGATATTGGGGGAATCCCAGAAGCCGGTGTTTGATTCTCTTTTTTAAACATGATCAGCTGGTGTGCTTATTTCAGCACAGTTTGCAAACAGTCAGAGGTAAAAAGAATGGAAACAATTGATTTACACATTGGTGGCGGGGGGAGAGAGAGGATACAATTTCAATACATCCATTAAGCCTGAAATAAAATATCTATTAGGAGTTTCTTTCCTTATTTATTCCTAAAAACAAACTACATAGAGAGAAGGTCAAACAGAGGCAAACATACTCTGAGAGTCAGAAATATTTGCGAGGAAAAAAAATGCATTTGAGCTTGTTTACAAAGGGAAAGGCGTAGCCTGAAATAACCCAAAGGGGGTTAAGCCAAGCAGTTTGAAAGATGGTGATTTGATTGCTGAGGCTGAATATAATTCACAAATTAGGAAGTTAAGGATTAAACAGGAGAATAGGTATGCATCATGACTAGTATTTATTTTGACTAGTAGCCATGGATAGCCCTATCCTCCATGAACATGTCCACTCCCCTTTTAGAGCCTTCCAGGTTGGCAGCCATCACCACACCCCGGGGCAGGGAGTTCCACAATTTAACTATGCGTTGTGTCAAGGTTAGACTGGCAGCAGCTGTCTAGGGTCTCTAGCAGAGATCTTTCACATCACCTACTACTAGTTCTTTTAACTGGAGGTGCTGGTGATCGAACCTGGGACCGTCTCCACACCAAGCCAATGCTCTATCACTGAGCCACAGCCACTCCCCATTTTAGTTTGTTCTTGAATGTTTTCTAGTCAATATGAAATCCTCCCTTTCTCTCTAGTATCAGAAGAGCATGCCTATTATATTGGGTGCTGTGGAACACAGGCAGGATGGTGCTGCTGCAGTCGTCTTGTTTGTGGGCTTCCTAGAGGCACCTGGTTGGCCACTGTGTGAACGGACTGCTGGACTGGATGGGCCTTGGTCTGATCTAGCATGGCTTTTCTTATGTTTGTATGATCAAGGGTATGATTCAGAATAAAGCAGCTGCATGCGTTCGTGTGTTAATCCCAAACAGAAACAACTGTTTCATTGTCCAGCTTCACCTGGTTGGCCACTGTGTGAGCAGACTGCTGGACTTGATGAGCCTTGGTCTGATCCAGCAGGGCCTTTCTTATGTTCTTATGTTCACTTGGGTTGGTGCTCAAGGAACCTAAGTGAGTTGAAAGGCGCCCTGGTGCATTCACGATACGAATGCCCAAACCCTGGGGCATTCACCTGAGGATATTAAGAGCATCCTGCTGACACATGCACTGGAATGAGCAAGGATATCCTGGAAGGGCCATTCCTCCATTGCACAATGCTGGCACCCACAAATATGGTGCCGTAAATAGAATGTTGGGCGTGGACCTGAGTTCAAATTCCTTTTCACTGATGAAGCACGGTGGGTGGTCTCCGGCTGGCTATCCTTTCTCAGAGATAGACTAGTTTACCCGTAGACTGATGCACTGCAGTTTCATTGGCTACCATTTGTGTGTTTATGGGAGGGTGGGAAATAGTTTTGAAAGGAAGCATATTTTGGGGTGAATGGAATGCTTAACTCTTTCCCCGCTGGTCTCTGTGTTTTCTTTTCTTTCTTCTCTTTTTAACTCGAGGCTGCTGCTTTTCTTCACTATGACTAATAGAGAATCCGATGGGCTGTCGGCATACTACTAGAAAAGGGAAGATTGTTGAAGCTGCTCTGTGCCTTGTCTTCTAGCCCAGAATGCAAAGATTTATTGTTGCCCCTTGAATGAAACCTCCCAGCATAGTGAACGTTTTTTCAAAGCATGCATTAACCAAAGAATCATATTTATCCACCCGAGAAGCTGCGAGAAGCTCGACACCATCTTCTGTTTTAATTGATATATTTAACCATTAAAATATATTTAATGTGGGTTTCAGTTGCAAAACAAATTCACATAGATCAAATATACCACAAGATCAAAGTTAGGCATGAAAGCCTATGTAAGTCTTTATAAAAAAGCAGGGAAATACTTTCTCTGAAATTTACAGCACAGGTACACAAGCAATTCTAGCTAAAAGGTTTGTGAGAAATGTGATCAAAGATTGAAATCTGAAAGTAGCAGTCTTTGGGAAAGTCTATTTGATGCCTAACTTTGATCTTGTGGTATATTTCAGTCTTTCTCTGCTATAGTCTGGACTGATTCTTTTGGGATCAAGCAGGAAAATCTCTCATGCTCTTTGACTTCATTGATTGAAAGTATGAATGACACATTTTTGGAATGCTTCCAGCAGAAGGATTCTATATAATGCGGATGTGGGCTAAGCGTATATTCCCTGGTGATGTAGTAGAACAGTGTCCCTTATTCCAGTTCCCATGCTGTCCGCAAGCTGGTTATTATAAGAGATTCCCAGCTCTGAGAAATGAAATTTCAATTTAGAATGAGATGCTTTCTAAGGAAAAAAAAAATAGTTGGACACAAACCAGCTTCACATCTGTAGACGCTGCGTTAAAATCTGTTCTCATGTTAAATGTCCTGCTATACAAAGCAGTGGCAACATTCATTAGAACGATTTGAGAATTAGAATTTCCCATTGGGACCCAAATCTCTACTGAGCTAGCAAAACTAGCCACAACGGCTCTTTCTTGCCAGGGCAGGAAGATATTCCCAAATAAGGAGTGAATGCAGATGACGCAAATATAGAAAAAGAATTTGAGAAATGGATGTGTGTGGAGATGTTTGGAAAACCCTAGAGCATTGTGAGCTCAGACCAACCTCCTCCAAATTTCTGCTCTGGCTATGATTGTGAATGCTCAAGCAAATATGAGCCCATGTTTATGTAGAATCACAGCCCCTTCCCATGCCAGCGAGCCAGCTATGTTGCTGGTATAAATACTTTGGAAAGACTGTCTCATCAGTGCAGTTTGTTTTGGTGGCAAGAGCTGTATAACTCGACTGGTTGGTAAATGTCCTTGTCAGTTGTCTGTCTTCTGAATTACCCCCCCCCACACACACACACACACCATCTCACTGACCTCCATGAATTCTGATCAAGACAACCAGGCATGAGAAAAACAAGTCAATCCAAAAATGTCTGAATAGTATCATTAATTTTTCCGTTCGGACTAGTTATAACTTCATTAATGAATGCAGCCTGGGGGTGGGGGGTTGGAATGCATAACCCTAGTCTAGAAGGTGACTTGCAACTGATATAGAATAAATAAGAAGAGTTGGTTTTTATATGCCGACTTTCTCTGCCACTTAAGGAAGAATCAAACTGGCTTACAATCACCTTACCTTCCCCTCCCCACAACAGACGCCCTGTGAGGTAGGTGAGGCTGAGAGAGCTCTAAGAGAGCTGTGACTAGCCCAAGATCACCCAACTGGCTTTGTGTGTAGGAGTAGGGAAACAAATCCAGTTCACGAGATTAGCCTCCACCGCTCATGTAGAGGAGTGGGGAATCAAACCCGGTTCTCCAGATCATAGTCTACTGCTCCAAACCGCTGCTCTTAACCACTATACCTGTGTTGGCGAACCTATGGCTCTTTTTGCACCCGGGGCCAGCCCCTCCCTCTCTCTCAGCTGAGCTGCGGCCACAGCTCAGCTGTTTGTTGGGCACCCCGCCCCTCTTCAGCTTGGACGGGGAGGCTGTGGCCCAGCACCTTGCCACGCCCGCTCAGCTGTTTGTCGGGGCGCCCCGCCCATCTTCAGAGGGTTCAGTCCTCTCTCTCTCTCTCTCTCTCTCTCTCTCTCACTCACTCACTCACTCACTTGCAAGGGTTTTTGGGAATTGTAGTTCACAGGAAAGAGGAGACAAGGCTGCAATGCAATAAAAAGCCCCTGTTCTTTTATGGATCCTTCCTGTTCCTCCTTTCTTATTTCCCTGCTTCCAAAAAAAAAAATTCCAAAAAAATTTGAAGATGTCCTCAAAGATGTCACAAAAATGGTGAATTACATCATGGCTCATGCTCTGAATAGTCGACAGTTTCAAGCACTTCTTGAGGAGGTTCAGGCACAGTATAATTGTTTACTTATGTACAATAATGTCCGGTGGCTGAGCAGAGGACGAGTCCTGGAGAGATGCATGCCAAATGCAAATTTTTACCTTTCAATAAAAAGTTGTTTGTATCATTGAAAGCTCTGTTATTGTGTTTTTCTTTTAATGCAAAATATGTGAATGTATGAGTTGTTTTTTCTAAACTAAAACCTCAGTATTCAGGTTAAATTGCCGTATTGGCACTTGGCGATAAATAAGTGGGTTTGGGGTTGCAGTTTGGGCACTCGGTCTCTAAAAGGTTCGCCATCACTGCACGACACCAAGCTGGCTCTTGGATTTCAAGGAATGCATGGTACCCTGTTTCCCCGAAAATAAGACATACCCATAAAATAAGCCGTAGCAGGATTTCTAAGCATTAGAGCATTCAGATCTAACAACAGACTCTTCCAATAACTCAACTTACAATAAATAGTACATTTGATAAAGGAAAGACTGAACAACTCATCTAAGCCCCACTGTGTCTGGAGAGGGCGGATAAAACTTGAGACCTTTTTCTGGCTGGGGCACTCTTTTCCTGCCTCAGCTTTAAGGATGCAATAGAGGAGGGAGAGTAAGAAGAACAAGAAAATAATTCCCTTTGGAATGGGGGGGGGACATGGTGGCCTGCGGGAAGTATGTAGGCTGACAGAACTGAGAACAAGTCTTAGGTGCTGTTCTCACGTATGATCATGACTAAACCAGCCCTAAAATTGTTTCCAGAATTATGGGAAGCAAACTGAAAGTTAATTATGAACAAACATTCCCGGGCTGGAATTGGAAAGGGCATCGCAATTTTACGAGCAACATTACGGTACTCTCTAGGGGACAATTCCCCTCTCCCCCCCCCCAAATCTAAAATGGCTCATAAATTCCTGGGCCCTTTCTATGAGTACCCCCAACTCTTTTCCTGCGCATCACTCCCAATTTTTCCTCATGGGCCACCCAGCCCCTTTACGCCTGGTGGCAGTGTGGTGGTGGGCGAAGAAAGGTTTCTTCCTCTTCTTTCCCTCTTCCGGGCTGCAGCAGCAGCAGCCTAGGACATTTCATTCTCCTCTTTTCCATCTTTGCCCCCTCATGGTATCTGAACATGGTCACAGATGTTCACCAGAGAAACTGGGAAATGTAGGCCAGGATGCCCGAATTAAACAAAAACCACATTTCCCAGTCTCCCTGGTGCCTCGAACGCTGCCGTAAACTGGGAAATACCGCTGCAGGACATTCCTCCCTCTGCTCTTGTGAGAGCAGATGCTGCTGCTACACCTCAGGGGAAAGTGGGTGGAAGTGGAAGGGAGGAATTCTTTTCGAATTTGGACTCCAATCTGAGCTGGAGGAGAGCCTGGGGTTCAAGCCGCCAAAGTTCATATTCTAGGCTGAAGGAATGGAAAGCTCTGGCTGCCTCGCTGTGCGAAACCCGAAGTTGCTTTCCCCTGAGCGCCACCCCCTATTTCACGTGATCCTCTTTGAACTCTTCTCGAAAGAAATTTAGCACCATATTTCATGAGCGTGATATATGTAATTGGTTCTTGCAACCCCCTCCCCCCAAAAAAAAGAACCCCCCACCTTAGGGCGGGAATGAACGTTCTTACATTGTTTACATAGCATCCCCGGATATTATGGCGCTCCATTTGTGAATTTCTGGCCATACTGATGCATTCAGACGTCAGAGCAAGAAAAGCCAGCGATGAGAAATGCAGTTCTGTCTCCGCAGGACGGGAAAGGGCCTGCTTTTCCATGGCTGTGTGCAGCCGCTTCCTTACCATCCATGGTCATAGCCTAGCTCCGAGTCTGGCTGCCAAGAGCACTTTGGATTCCTATAAACATCACACAAAGGCTGGAGTTCCTTGAGAGAAGTCCCTCCGCAGATTGTTTACACCGTCATATTGCTATCTGTCTGAAGATGTTTTATAGTTCATTGACTTACAAATGCGTCAGGAGACACCCCGGCTTGTGTGCTCATTGCCTCTTGCAACACAGTTCTCGAACGCTCCTTCCCCCCTTGCTTGCTTGCTTGCTTGCTTGCTTAGAAACGGTCCTCGCTGTTTGGTGATTTGTTCTCTTTCTCGCCCTGTTTTCACAAGCGCTGGGAAATGGCTGGAATGCTGTGGCTTAACTCAACTGGCCTCTCTCATCCCTTAACAAAGCTGCATTCGTAAGCAAGGGGAGCCAGAGGAAGGACGGGTTGGTTCCTGTCTCTCTATCTCAATTAGTGGCCTCTTGCAAGCCCATGAAAGGGATCCTGCGGCCGGCCGGCCAGCAAGGTGTAATGGTTAAGAGCGGTGGTTTGGAGCGGTGAACTCTGATCTGGAGAACCGGGTTGGATTCCCCACTCCTCCACATGAAGCCAGCTGGATGACCTTGGGCTAGTCGCACTCTCTCGGCCCCACCTACCTCACAGGGTGTCTGTTGTGGGGAGGGGAAGGGAAGGTGATTGTAAGCCGGTTTGATTCTCCCTTAAGTGGTAGAGAAAGTCGGCAAATAAAAACCAACTTTTCTTCTTCATTTCCTATACTGCATTGCTTTAGAAAAATGAAGGAATTCCTGTGACTTCCTGGTTTACTGTTCAATAAAGTTAGTGCAAAATATTTGGAAGATGGTATTATTTTGCTTTGTTGCCTGCACAACATTTAGTTGCCAGTTTGATTCTTCCTTAAGTGGTAGAGAAAGTCAGCATATAAAATCCTCCTCCTCCTCCTCCTCCTCCTCCTCCTCCTCCTCCTCTTCTTCTTCTTCTTCTTCTTCTTCTTCTTCTTCTTCTTCTTCTTCTTCTTCTTCTTGCCTTGCTCATTCCTGAGTCCTTGAGATGACTGAAACAAATGCTGGCCCCTGCCTGAAACCAGTTTGTGTCTTGCTGTCTCCCGATGTTGAAAACCTTACATACAACTAGTGGAACTCACTAGAGGAGGCAAGCGGAAAAGTCAGTGATACTCAACTCATCCTGGCAGAATATACCATCCGTATGGAATGGCTTTGGTTCTGCTGTGGTTGTTCCATTGAACTTAACGGGTGGATCAGGAGATGATTCCCGTAGCTGCCCATGAGCCCAGCTGTGCACCTCCTAAGGTTGGTAGGAATCTATTGACACTCCTTTGTATAAATTCATCCTCAGCTTCTTGGTCAGCATATCCATCAATTTAACGCCTGGGTGTGCTGAAGGGAATATTGATAGTGTGACCTGATTGCTGCTTCTGGAATTACTACATGATTTCCCCAGAAGTGTCAGCCTCAACATTCCTGTGACGTAGTTAAAACATTCTTCAGCCAGTTACTCATACAGCTCTGTCCTAATTGATAACACACAGTATAGAAATAACACTATAGAAATAACTAAATGCTGACATGGGATCTTTGCGGTCATGTTGCAGAAGACTGCTGTTGTGAACTTCTGCAACACAGACATTCAAAACAGCTCTTTCCATGCAAAAAGATACCTTTCTTCTGTTTCTGAGCATTGTGGCCAACAAAGACCTAGTTTTGAAAGGGTCTTTGTTGTTTTCGTTGCTGCATTGCACAATATTGCAATTATAATCTTCAGAACAGAAAAGAAAATGTAAAAAAAATATTTCAGCACATGTGGAATTAGTTTGGGAGAAGTTCGTTTAAATTTTATTTTTGCTTCTTTTTTGGGAATGCATCCCAGGAATATAATTCTTGAAGCAATACAGTATGAGTTCCAACCCAGTAAATGTTTCTGAGTTCAGGGCTAAGTTCAGCTCGGGAAGATTTCAAAAGCTGTCTTAGTCACCGGGTTCCTCTTCTTCCAAACATAAGACTATCTTCACTGAAGTTGTAGACCTCTGCAAACCCTGAAAAGGTTACCCTAATTATGTTCTGAAAACTTTTGATAGCAGAACGGGTACCAAATTGTAGATCGATGGTCCCCAATGTCGGGCCTGTGGCCACCGTGGCGGCCACTGACATCTTTTCTGGCGTCCACCATGTGTTTTTAGAAAGTAGGTGGGGCCAGCAGAGCTTCTGGTTGGCCCTTGGAGATCTGACAGCTACCGCCAGATGAGAGTTTCTTAGCTGCCTCAACATATGTACTTGTGTGTACGCGAGAAAATATTTTCAAACAGTATGTTCATTCCGGAAAAGGATTGCTGTCGAACAGAGCTTCTGTGTGAAATGTGGAAGGGCTACAATCCAAGTTATGCATTGCCTCACTCCCTGACGTTTTGTGTCTGGTTTCGCCTCTTGCGACAGCCGTTTTGTGGCACGCCCACCACCCTGGGTCACCTTCCCAAGGTGCCCACTGGCTCAAAAAAAAGGTGGGGACCCCGATTAAGCTGTTTCTGGCCGTGGAGACCTGCAAGCGGTGAAGTTAGTGATTTCCAGCAGTAGGTTCAGTTTGGGGAAATGTCTGCTCCGTTTTAGGCTGACCGCACGTACCGTTTTGAAAGGGACAGTCCTGTTTTTATACTTCCCGGCCGTCCCATCTTTTTAATTAAAATGTCAATTTTATCCCGTTTTGCACCTCATTACACTTCCAATGTTTGTTTCCTTCAGTTCTGACATTTCGTATGCTGCATGCAGGCGTGGCTGGGTAAATTCGCATAGAAAAAGTGCTCCGATTGGGTTACACTAATATTACATAACCCGTGTCCCGTTTTTGCCATCCCAATGTCCCATTTTTGTCTCAAGGAAATATGGTCAGCCTAGCTCCGTTTACATTTGAAGTGATGCCCTCCACAGTGTATTTGGGCTCTCAAGCAATGCCCAAATGGGGTACTTCCTGAAGGCAAATCCCCAAATTTCTTCTGGTCACCCATACACCAAGATCGCCTAAGTGAGACTCGCTGGATCCAGGTGATTTAAATGTTATTGTTGGTCGCATGCTTTCCCAAAACCAAAGCTCGCTTGCTTTAGTTACGGCAGTTTGGGACCATGTGCATGCAAGGGAAGAGGTCCAGAAGCTTTATTTTTGCCACAGCTGTTATTCGTAAGTAATTTCATAGGAGGCAGAACGGCCCATGTGAACCATGACAGAAAACAATGTGGAATAGCTATGCCAAGTTGTTGTGAATGAATAGGCTTTTTATGGGAATGCTGAAGGAGGAGTAGACTGGAATGGAGTAGGAGAGCATCTACCGTTGACCCCGTATTTCTTTACATAGATATACAAACAAACAACATACACACATACACACAGATTGCCTTGGTTGAGGAAAGGTTGAAGGCGCTGGGTATGTTTAGCCCCTTGATTGAGGAAAAGTTGAAGGCGCTGGGTATGTTTAGCCTGAAGAGGAGAAGACTGAGAGGGGATATGATAACCATCTTCAAGTACTTGAAGGGGTGTCATATAGAGGTTGGTGCCGAGTTGTTTTCTGTTGCCCCAGAAGGTTGGACCAGAACCAACGGGTTGAAATTAAATCAAAAGAGTTTCCAGCTAGACATTAGGAAGAATTTCCTGACAGTCAGAGCGGTTCCTCAGTGGAACAGGCTTGCTCGGGAGCTGGTAAGCGCTCCTTCCCTGAAGGTTTTTAAGCAGAGGCTAGATGGCCACCTGTCAGCAATGCTGATTCTATGACCTTAGACAGATCATGAGAGGGAGGGCATCTTGGCCATCTTCTGGGCATGGTGTAGGGGTCACTGGGGGTGTGGGGGGGAGGTAGTTGTGAATGTCCTGCATTGTGCAGGTGCTTGGACTAGATGACCCTGGTGGTCCCTTCCAACTCTATGATTCTATGAAATCTAGTATTTCATCCATTCCCCTCTGCTGACTCATCCGCTGAAAGATCCATGGGTAGAATTTGTTAATTCCCTCTGCTAGCTCTTGACCACTGGCCATCACTCACCACTGCCTTGGTCTACATTTGGGACCAGAAGGTAGGGCAGTTATGTTTTCTTAATCTCCTTATGTCAGTTACACATTTTGTCAGTATAGGAGTTTGCAACGTGAGAACGTTTTCCTCACATGGTCACCAGCTGAGAGCCTTCTGTATAGTGGACAAGACTGATCTGTTACTTTTAACACCTGGGCAACCCATCCCGGAGGGGGAGGGCTGAGCCGTTGGCTGGAGGCAGCGCCGCCTCCAAAGGAGTATTTGCCCCTCCCCACCAAAGCTGAAACCTTGCCCTTACCTGCAAGCCCCACAGAACCGCTCCATAACGTTCCACAGGTATACAGGTAAGGGCAAAGGGGGCGTTAGAAAGCCACCTAAAGGCGGCTCCACCTGGTCTGGGCGCCGGCGTGGGCGCTTCCATAAGAATATAGAAAGGCCCTGCTGGATCAGACCAAGGGTCCATCTAGTCCAGCAGTCTGTTCACATGGTGGCCAACCAGGTGCCTCTAGGAAGCCATTCCTGTTCAGGCTTGGCCACCTTCTAAGGACTTTTGCCCTTCCAGTTCAGGAATGGGTTGTCAGTTTCAAAGATTGTGAAAAATACTAGCTTGGTTATTTTTAAAGTAGGTTTTTGGAATAGAGCTAATTTTGTGGGATGCTACAATGGTTGTGTCAGGACTATGAAATTTCCTTTTGTATATCAAACGCCTTTTCCAAGGCATACAGTGAGTTCCAGAATTTCTTGGACAGCTTGTTCTTTTTCCTCCATTGTCCTTTTAGACTGCTCCTTGTGCTTGACAGATAAGCCGCCTGCTGCATCCTAAAGCAAGAATTCAGACTTTGCACTTATTCCTTTCCTTTCTCCCTTAGAAGCTTCTTGATTCATAAATCTTGAGCAGCACAATTCTAAATCTATTGTTTAAGGGTTATAAGGACTGAGATAGATTTTGCCACTGCCGCTGTTTCCTTAGGATTGCTGTCACTTAATAAATAGGGTATTAGCTCAGACACAGATCTGTTAGAAGAGGAATAATATATTGCATTTTTCGAGTGATACCCCCATCAGTTTTTGAAAATTGGGTTCTCTGCCCGAGGGCATAACCTGCAATAACCTGTTGAAAGTTCCACAGGACCTCTTAACCATAAAAGTTACCATCATTAAATTCAGCGTTTCCTTTGGTGCCGTTTCAAACAGCATAAACATTATCTGTGAGGTAAATTGTCCATTGCACGTATATCAGGCAGTCAAATGAGAAGGAAAAATGGAATCCTCTTCTGCAGTGGTGACAGATGTTCATCATTATCTGCTCTAACGACATTTAACACCTCAACCATGTCAAGATGACTTGTTCCAAGATTAACTGGGGCAAGGACTGCAGTGGACTGTGTTCAACAAACTCCTCCAGTTACCCAGAGGGGAATTAATTTTTTTCCATCCTAAGTAGTTCTCTTTGCACTTCCTTTAATTTTTCTACTTGACAAACGCATCCTTGTTTGTTTTTTTGTTTGTTTTTAGAGACTGAAACATTTCTTGTGCCTTGGGACATCTGGAACTCCAAGTAAAAAAGATGTCATCCCATTGCCCTGATAGCCAGTGTTCCATTATTCCTCCATGATAGTGCCACTGAGAAAAATATTTCTGTCTGTAACACTTTAATTAGATGAAAACATATTTTAAGTTACTCATGGGAGCAAAAGGCTTTTAATGAGCTAATAAATAATTCACTGTCCATTGCCCCAAAGATGTTTCAGCACAGAACTAACTTTTCTTCAGAACCTTCACATAAGAACATAAGAAAGGCCACGCTGGATCAAACCAAGGCCCATCAAGTCCAGCAGTCTGTTCACACAGTGGCCAACCAGGTGCCTCTAGGAAGCCCTAAAACAAGATGACTGCAGCAGCACATTCCTGCCTGTGTTCCACAGCACCTAATATAACAGGCATGCTCCTCTGATCCTGGAGAGAACAGGTATGCATCATGACTAGTATCCATTTTTACTAGTAGTCATGAATAGCCCTCTCCTCCATGAACATGCCCACTCCTCTCTTAAAGCCATTACCACATCCTGGGGCAGGGAGTTCCACAACATAACTACGGTATGCGTTGTGTGAAGGAATCCTTTGAAGACCATCTTCTTTGTCAGAACTTCTAACTACCTGGTATATATTTATGCCACTGTCTCATTTATAGGTGCTGTAGCTATGTTGCTTATCTTCTTGATGTTCTTGTTAGTTGTCAGTCTTTATGGATGATATTTGTAATATCTTCTAGTTGTTAGCTATCTTGGAAGGTTTCTTCAATGAAAGTTGGAATATAAATAAAATAAATACAGTTATTCACCATCACATTTGCAGTAATAATGCTTACTCTTTGAGGTGGGGTAGATAAACACCAAGGACAGAGCATCTATTGTTGCAGTGCGTTGACTATAAAAGGCCTTCCTCATAACCATCTGCCCAGTACCAAACTTGGTAAATCTTTCAGAGCCAGGTTGCTTCTAATTTTCTTTTTGGATGGGCTGCTATATTCAGTATATTAATGTGTGGCAGGTTTCTTGTTTTTAGTTATGCTTGCAGATTAGGGCAATGGTTTTATTGTATTTTAGTGCTTGTTTTTACTGTTGCACTCTACCTTGAGAGCTCTGTTCAGATTTCTGTATATACATTGCATTGTTTGTTTAGGGATTTTATATGCCTCCTCTCCAGAATCCTGCTTGAGGTGGCTTATGAGTAAAAACACTTCCATAAAATCATAAAAACATAATAAATTATCAATAGCCATTTAAATCAGTGGTCTCATTGAATCAGACGTACTTCCAGCCTGCCTCTCTTTCATATGAGCTTGGCTTTTGCTGTTCTTTGTCACTGCTTGCCATTTCTACAGATCTTCCAACATTCAATTCACTCAGATGTTCCAACATTGCAATGTCCCTGTAACACTTGAATACCTAAAAGAAACAGGACGCTTAAGGATTCCATAATTCATTTTGTCCTTCAAAAGTCAAGGACCTTGTTTGTCCAGAAATAGACAGATAGCAATACCCTTCCTTTAAATATCAGTTTTTACTTTTAAGTCATCAGACAAAAACAATTCTTGTTTTCAGATAAACAACCCTAAATTTGGTGCCCTGACCTGGATGGCCCAGGCTAGACTGATCTCGTCAGATCTTGGAAGCTAAGCAAGGTCAGCCCTGGTTACTGCTTGGATGGGAGACCACCAAGGAAGTCCTTGAAAACTCTCCAGGGTCACCATAAGTTGGCTGCGATTTGGCAGCACTTTCCACTCCCACATTTGGTGTGAGTTGCTGCCACCAAGTGGCCTACCAGCATTTAGAGCAAATCCACCCGGGCTCCCAACTTGGGCAGCGTTACTGGTAGGGTTGCTAACCTCCAGGTTGTAGCCGGAGATCTCCCACTATTAAAACTGATCTCCAGGTGACAGAGATCACTTTCCCTGGAGAAAATGGCCGCTTTGGCCATTGGACTCTATGGCATTGAAGTCCCCTCTCCAAACCCTGCCCTCCTGATGCTCCACCCCCAAAATCTCCAGGTATTTCCCAACCCGAAGCTGGCAACCCTAGTTACTGGCAGTTCTGTTTATTTTAGCCTGGACATAAAATGGTGCCAAGAGGTACTAAGCCTCGCCCTCCTCCCCAAACATGCCAATGCAGCAACTAAGGGCTTGGATGATTCCACTAAGGGTGCCCTTCCCTGACCCACCCAACCACTGAAGTCATGAACATCCCTTCATCCTTAGATCCCTCAGGAAGCTTGCCAATCAGCCTGGCCTCTACCCAGGAATTAAACTCACTCAGCAACCAACTCCTCACCAACCCTGCCCACCTCACATAAGACCTTACTTGAACTGGGGTTGCCTCGGGACACCGTTGGATGTTGTGCTATTATCGCACTGTAAAAATAATTTGTTACAGGATTGTCTTGCCCGCACCAGGAACAGTGCAGCTGCTAACAATGGCTATAGTACAACAAGAGCATATGATCCAACGCTAGGTGGGGATGCAGGCCAGGTCTGTCAATAAGCTTCTGCTTGCTGATGCAGAATGAAGTGGGGGGTGGGGGAAGGACTCTTTTGTGGCCAGTTAGAGAAAGTCCCAAATAATTCATGGTTGGCCCCAAAGTGACCAGCTACCATCAAATGGTAAATAAATTAATATACACGCATGTCAGCATTCAAATAAATCCCCCAAACGTCCTGATGTTTCACATTTGTTTCTTGTCCATTAAAGGCGACCCTTCCTTTGACCGCATGGTCCAACATTACTTTTTTTTTCTTTCCTGTACACATTCTTGCTACAGCATTTCACAATCTCTGCCTTGCTTGAAGAGGGTTCGTCTCTAGCTTAGCAAGGGCCCTGTTAAGAACATAAGAACATAAGAAAGGCCCTGCTGGATCAGACCAAGGTCCATCAAGTCCAGCAGTCTGTTCACACAGTGGCCAACCAGGTGCCTCTAGGAGGCCCACAAACCAGATGACTGGGCTGTAAAAGGTAGCATGAAAGCATTCCCCCTGCGTAATGAAGTTTGGAAGCACATATTATCTTTGTACTAGGACTTGACAAGATGTGAAATTATTGTGTTGACAGACTGGTGTTCTGGATGTATGTTTGGAGATGCTTGTTTGCAGAGCAGATAGGTTAAGTAGAGAGTTATGACAAGCCACCTGTTTTCTTCAAAGGAAGAAAACAGTTGCAGTGGATGCGGAGAGGAAGCGGCATTTGATGGAGTTTCTTTGGCATTTACTTCCCACAGATAGTGACACAACCTGCTTGTGTATAATGCTTCATTAAAATTCTTCCTGACTTGAGTAATCCCCGAGGGACAGTGAGAATCCCAAAAGTTTGGAGTTAGTTCCATGTTTACAATGAGTCTAATTTGACCGTGGGTAGAAACCGAACGAACTGTCCAGAAACTCAGAGGGGGGGAAATTGCAGCCATCTGGATTTCTAATATTTTCCTGGGATTTGTAGGAATTGGTGTGTAAATGCATATTGCTAAACACTTCTGACAATTGGCAGCGTGAGGAGCTATCCCTGTACTTATAATAAAAACAAGAGATGTTTTACAAGCATTGTTATAATTGTTTGGACCGAATTATTCATTTCAACAAAGAAGTGGTCACGCAACGGTATCTCCTGGAAGGGATCGCAAACAGGTGGATTCACATGTGTCCTCTTGGCATAGTCAAGAGAAAAAAAAAACAGAGAGAAATCACAGAAGTGGTTTTCTTCAACCCAGCTATTGCTCAGATCCACTCAAAGCAGTCTGTCTCTCGCTTTGAGTATCCTGGAATTAAAACAGCAAGGATGACTCCGATCCGATTCTAGGTATCCAGTGCAAGTAGTGTATCGATTTGGATTAGGAATATGTGAAGCGATGACAAGGAAATATCCCAAAGAGGTACATGGTGGCAACAGAGAATGCGTATTTCTTCTTATGCCTCATAGAGAAGAAATCTCTGCCTTTCCCCTGAGTTATGCTTGGGATGCAGAGAAGATAGGCTGGGGTTGCCCATCTCTCATTGAGAATGAGCAGGAAGCAGCCGGAGTTCTGAAGACCCATCCAGGACAGTTGCTGAGAGTCCCATATTTGGGGTTCCCGGTGATGTTTTCATAAACTCTGAGTTTTAAAAAATCACGGGGTGTTCCACACATTGCACTCTCAACATGTCTGATTTGGCCCTCTGGGTGAAGAAAGGGCAAAGCCTCATCCTGGAGACCAGCCCCTGCCATCTCCTGGCATCTGTGCTGCCAATCTCCCCGTGGTCCATTCTGACCTGCAATCCGCTATGGGAGACCAAGAGAACAGAGCCTCCAGATTGGGCAGGTTGGGTTCCCTCAGGTCATCCTTGTTCTTTAATAATTGTATTGAATTTTAGCGCACGCGAAGCCTGAAATCTGAAAAAGATACATCTCAGAATTCAGTACATAAGATTCCTTCCATCCCTGGGACATCTACAGCAACATAAGAACATAAGAAAAGCCATGCTGGATCAGACCAAGGCCCATCAAGTCCAGCAGTCTGTTCACACAGCATTGTCCTGCCTGTGTTCCACAGCACCTAATATAATATAATAGGCATGCTCTCCTCATACTGGAGAGAACAGGTATGCATTATGACTAGTATTCATTTTGACTAGATAGCCCTGTCCTCCATGAACATGTCCGCTCCCCTCTTCAAGCCTTCCAAGTTGGCAGCCATCACCACATCCTGGGGCAGGGAGTTCCACAATTTAATTCATCACATAAAAGCTGCCTGCATGCCTGTAGTCTAAAAGCAGCAAGGAGTCTTCACCGAAATAATTATCATCTTTGAATGCAGGAACCATTCTTACCTCCTTTCCTATCTCAGGCGTGGCTGCCCGTTTCCTCTACTTAGAAGGGTACATGAGGAGGAGAGTTCTGTGAAGGAAATATAGATACAGTTTTCCTGTTCCATATGTAAGCAGTCAGACTAGTGCTTATTAAAATCCAGGAGATCATTTTTGAAATCATTCCCAACATGCTGGGCTTACATGGAAAAAGAAGAAATAAAATATCTTTCTTATAGAAACTATAACATTCATGTCGAGTTGAGTTTATGTAGTTCAGGATTACGAGTCTGGCCAGAAAACTGGTTTGGCAATTCCAACAGTTACTGGTTTTGGAGGAAAAGTAATGTTCTCACAAATATCTTTTTTAAAAACGCAGATGCAATTATTGGTGTCTTTTAACGCCTACTGAAAGAAAACATCTGTGTTAAACTTCCTGAACATTGCGAAGTCTTGAGAGCACTCCCACGCAGTTTCTGAAAAAGAGTTTAAAATGCAAGGGTAAGCCACTCAGTTTTCGCTTTATTAAGGGCATACCGTAATACAAACAGGTGTTTGTTGGCAAGCCGTTAAGAGCTAAAGGAACAGCTTAAAGGAGATCTGAGCCCTGGCAACTTTTTAATACTTGATATGCTGGCAACTTGATATCAGGAATCAAAGCAATTTGATCTGGCTTGTGAAAGTGTTCCCCAGCCTTAAGTGAGTTGTCAAGAGGAAATGGATGGCCCAGGCTAGACCGATCTCATCAGATCTTGGAAGCTAAGCAGGTCCTGGTTAGTACTTGGAAGGGAGGCCACCGAGGAAGTCCAGGGTTGCGGTACAGGTGCACTTTCTACCACCACCCAAGAGGAAAAGATGGAACTTCATACACTATGACCAGGGGCTAATGTCCTTCTACCCCCTGCCCCGCCCACTAAGCCAAGCCTGAAGTTCTTCGCCTTGTACCATTTCCCCCCACCCCAATGCTTTTATCCCTGCTGGGGAAACTTTGGATCCCCTGCAGTTCCCCATCCAGAGTGAGATTACGCATAGGAAAGTCAACAAAGAAAAGCAAGATTTCACCCTGACTTTCTTTTTTGCTGTGAATTTGCTTCAGGTACAGAAAAATCTACAAATCTTAAGAAGGCAACTCCATAAATATATTTCTTGAAATATTTTGTATTGTTACATTCTTGTGAAGAATTTTGAGAATAAATCCTTTGAGTATTTCAGGGCCCGTTAAAACTATTTGGGTCACTTCTTGGGTTTTCGAAAGATCCAACGGTGAGGAAACATCTGACAAATTGGATTGAGCCCTGGGGAAAAGAGAGCTCTCTCAAGTTGTTTAGTTTACTGCCCGCAAACAAGGATGTGGCTTGCAGCTTGGTGGAGAAGATTTCTTAGCTGGCACTTCAGTGAAGATTTCATGTTACTTTTGTCATTATTTGTCATTACTTGTAATTTTTAAAAAGCAATTTGAAAGCTGAATCACTTCTCTGGAATTTATTTCATTTCCCAGGAGTAAATGTCAAGTGTCTGAGCCGCACAGTCTAAATGAGTAGTAAATCAAGTGCCCGTTAGACTAAACTATGAGAAATGGTGTTTTCTTTCCTTGGCAGCTGTGTCCCCCTGTGCTTTTTTAGTGTCTGCATGAAACCGCCAGCTGAGAACAGGAATGCAAATGGTATCTGGTCTTCTTCATCTAATCCAAATGAGACTGGTGGCTTCCCTAAGTGGGAACTTCAATGCCATGGAGTCCAATTGCCAAAGCGGCCATTTTCTCCAGGTGAACTGATCGCTCGTGTCTTGAGATCAGTTGTAATAGCAGGAGATCTCCAGCTAGTACCTGGAAGTTGGCGACCCTAGACACAGCTAATGATGGTGGGGACTTGGTGGACCAGCTAGCCGGGGAAATGTCCATCCTTAATTGGATTAGGGGATGTGGAATGATATAGTATATTCAGATCTCATCAGATCTCAGAAGCTAAGTGGGGTTAGCACTTGGATGGGAGACCACCAAGGAAGACTCTGCAGAGGAGGGCAATGGCAAACCACCTCTGCTTCTCACTTGCCTTGAAATCCCCTAGCTGGGATCACCATAAATCGGCTGCGACTTGACAGCACTTGACACTCACAATGGGATTATACTCTGCTTTAGTCAGCAGGCTGGTAATTTTAGGATGCTGCTGGAATCTCATGGCCAATTATGGCCAGACGTGCCTTTTCCCAGCTTTGATTTATTCAGCTTTGATTTACAGCTTCTTGATTTATTCACCAGCTACACCCATTGCTAGAAGATGGAGAACTGTCAATCTTGTGGACTTTGAGATTACACTACTGCCAAGTATTCTGCATTGAGCTGTGCTTAGACAGTTTGGAAACTACCGTGGGTACAGAATGCTGCAATGTAACCGTTGTTGGATATAAGTTAGTGAGAACACATTGCTCCTGTTCTAAAACATTTCCATAAGTTATTGGTTTTGTTGCTGGGGGTCAGCTCCAGGTACTGATCTTGACTTTTAAAACCTTATATGATTTAGTTTCCCAAGCAGTGCCTCTCCCAGTTAAGCCTTCCTGAGTCTCCAGACCTACTTGAGAAAGCCTCCTTCTACATTGGTTCTCGTAGGTTATCCGGGCTGTGTAACCGTGGTCTTGGTCTTTTCTTTCCTGACGTTTCGCCAGCAGCTGTGGCAGGCATCTTCAGAGGAGTAACACAAGAACCAATGAACTCTGACCGTGAAAGCCTTCGACAATATTCCTCCTTCTACAGTTGTTTTCTATCTGGAGCAGGATCTTTTCTGTGATGGCCCTGGAAACTGAAAAATGGGGGGCCAGTGTGGTGTAGTGGTTAAGAGCGGTGGTTTGGAAGGGTAGAGTCTGATCTGGAGAACCAGGTTTGATTCCCCACTCCTCCACATGAGGAGTTTCCCCTGAATCCATGGAGATGGCAAACACCAGGAGAAATTCTGCACCCACCCACCCCCCAAGATTCAGGGATCCTGAGGGAAAGCACCAGCATGTGTTAGAAAACTGAAATTAAAAGAAAGGTCATAGAACCTCCTGATTAATTTTGTGGTTAATTTTGTTTACCAATGTTTGTAACAGAGGCCTTTTATGCACGGGTTTTCCATGGCAGTCACCCTCCCCTGGCTCCTTCAGGGCTTTGTTTTCATTATGGATGTCTTTTCCAACCTTTATAAGTCACTTGGTTCTTGTAGGCTATCCGGGCTGTGTGACCGTGGTCTTGGTATTTTCTTTCCTGATGTTTCGCCAGCAGCTGTGGCAGGCAGCTTCAGAGGAGTCACACTGAAGGACAGTGTCTCTCAGTGTCAAGTGTGTAGGAAGAGTAATATATAGTCAGAAAGGGATGTTGGGTTTGAGCTGAATCATTGTCCTGCAAAAAGTATCAAAGGTAATGTGCTAATCATTGTCCTGTAAGTATCAAGATAATGTGCTAATGAGAGTGTGGTATGTTAATATTATCCATGGAGATGGCAAACACAAGGAGAAATTCTGCACCCACCCACCCCCCATGCCCTCATTAGCACATTATCTTGATACTTACAGGACAGTGATTCAGCTCAAACCCAAGCCCTTTCTGACTATATATTACTCTTCCTACACCCTTGACACTGAGAGACACTGTCCTTCAGTGTGACTCCTCTGAAGATGCCAGCCACAGCTGCTGGCAAAACGTCGGGAAAGAAAATACCAAAACGGTCACACAGCCCGGATAACCTACGAGAACCAATGAACTCTGACCGTGAAAGCCTTCGACAATATTTTTATAAGTCACCTCTCCCCTCCTTTTCCTCACGTTTTCTGGATGCTGCTTCTGGTGGCATCCAGAAAATGCGGGGAGAGAGCCAAGTGACTTCTAAAGGTCGGAAATGGCATGCACATTAAAAATTAAGCCCCAGTGTAGTTGGGGTGTGTGTGTGATTGCCACGGAAACAACCCGTGCATAAAAGGCCACAGATTATTTTTTTTCTGAAAGTGGAGAAATGTTCACTATAAAAACAAGGTGGTCTTTTGCTCTGTGCAGGAATCAGGAGACTTGGTTTTCTCAGCAGAGCTTAGGGTTGCCCAGGTCCGCTGGTGGGAGGTTTTGGGGGCGGAGTCTGAGGAGGGCAGGGTTTGGGGAGGAGAGGGACTTAAATGTAGGGTTGCCAGGCCCCTCTTCACCACCAGTGGGTTTTTTTTGGGGCAGAGCCTGAGGAGGGAGGGGTTTGAGGAGGGGAGGGACTGCAATGCCATAGAGTCCAATTGCCAAAGTGGCCCTTTTCTCCAGGTGAACTGATCTCTATCGGCTGGAGATCAGTTGTAATAGCAGGAGATCGCCATCTAGTACCTGGAAGTTGGCAACCCTACTTAAATGCCATATAGTCCAGTTGCCAAAGCAGCCATTTTCTCCAGGTGAACTGATCTCTATCGGCTGGAGATCAGTTGTAAAAGGTATCCTGGGCAGGAACCTGTGAAAGGCGGTTGTGGAAAGACTTTTTTGTATGCAGTAAGCAACATGGAACATAGGTCTATGAAGGGGAACTGAAGAAAATTTGAAACAGTCGTCTTCCTCTTCTACCTTCATCTTCCTCGTCTACCTTGGATCTTCCCATTGCTGGAGAAGAATACTTACCCGCACCTGTTGGGAAAAGAAATATTTATTAGCTAATGGGACTGAGCATTGTGTTCTACAAGAAACTGTTAATGTATGAGGAGAACATGTTGCTGCTGGTGGTGTCGTTGTGGTTGCGTGTAATATAACGTGTGTCTTTTGCAACCTTGTTATTTGAATTTTATCTGTGTCAGCTTTTGAGTACCTGGAGATCGGCAACCCTAGCAGGGCACCTCGCAGGTCAGTGAGAGAAAGGCAAGGCTTACCTGCTTTTCAGGAGGGCAACCAGAACTCACCTGTTGTCGCTGCTCATTAGGAGACACTTCCTTGCCTGGAGGATCGTCAGATTTTGAAACAGCCCAGCCTTATGCGTCTCTCTGCCTCCCTCCCTCTCTTGACCCACTTACCTACTAACACAGACAGTCCCGGAATTAAAACTGCAAGGAATCCTAGAAGCGTGTTTGGCGTTTCGGCCTGTCTGCGCTGCTGAGAAAATGGCAAACGATGACTGCCATCTACCGGCCATTCCCAAAGATTTAAAAAATGGCCAAATGGGAATGGGATCTAATGTTATAAAAGGTGGTTCCCAACCTTTTTTTGACCAGGGACCACTAGGACTTTTTTGTTCGGTGCAGGGACCCCAAGGTTCAAAATAAAAATTCCAAGAATTTGAAAATAAACTTTAATCATAACTGTTATTAAACTTAGAATAATATTTGAATATTTTTTATAATCGAGAACTTTTAATTGAAAATAATAATTTATTATGGATTTATAACTTTGTTTCACGGACCTTAATTTAGTTCTCGCAGACCCCTGGTTGGGAACCAGTGTTATAAACTGAGGATTCGGCTGTGTCATCTCCATATCAGGACTGATGGTGCACATTATAGTTGCTGGCAGTCGGGCTCCTTGGGAATAACATGCGGCCAGCCGCACACAACCACCGCGATGTTTTTGTTAGTGGTAACACAACCCTTGAGACAGGCTCTGTCACCACTCCAGAAGTAACTCCTGCCCCCAAATCAAGCTGCCCGTTAGAAATTTTATCTCACGCCACAAGTATGCATCAGACTTATTTACTGTAGTAGTAGAAAAGGGCAAGAGTCCAGTAGCACCTGAAAGACGAACAAAAATATTTTCTGGCAGGGTATGAGCTTTCGTGAGCCACAGCTCACTTCTTCAGATACAGCTAGAATGTGAATCCACCCGGATTCACATTCTAGCTGTATCTGAAGAAGTGAGCTGTGGCTCACGAAAGCTCATACCCTGCCAGAAAATATTTTTGTTCGTCTTTCAGGTGCTACTGGACTCTTGCCCTTTTCTACTACTGCAGACAGACTCACACGGCTACCCACTGTGAATTATTTACTGTAGGTTTCAGCTGGGCTCAACATACAGAGACAATGAAGACAAATACTACACTTGCAATGTATGTTTCTGGGAGCAATTAATAACTTCGTTGCTAGAGGCTGCGGTTGCTACTTTTTAATGTTACATTTTAGAGCAGAGTTAGATAAGGTATGGGGATATCCGTGATCAGATCTCTTCCGTAGTGTGTGTGTGTGTTAACTTATATATATATATATGCAAGGAAGTTATCTTTTCCTCAAATCAATTCCTAATCTCTCTCTCTCTCTCTCTCTCTCTCTCTCTCTCGTGTGTGTGTGTATATTTATGTGTGTGTGTGTGTTTATGTATATAAATGATCAAAGAAATGGGATAGCTGGATTTAAAATAACCATTTTCCCTTTTCACAAGGAAAGGGGCAGATGTCTTCATTGTGTTCTTCACGTATGACTGAAGAATTGATCTGTTGTGATTCTCAGGGTCAACCAGGTGAGCTTGGGCAGCAGGGGCTTTCCGGACCCCCTGGAGTGGAAGGCATCCCAGGACTGCCGGGGCACAAAGGTGACAAAGGAGACAGAGGCCGGCAAGGAATAACTGGACCAAAGGGAGAAATGGTAATGTTTGAAGGACTGTCTCTTTCCTTATGTCCTTGGGCGACAACTATGGTCTTCAGGCAGCCGTCTGTCGGCTATCCCACTACTTAAAAGTGTCCCGTCTGGCATCGACCGGAGCCCAGACCCTTTTCCATCATGGCTCCTGCTCTGTGGAATGGGCTCTCTGAAGCGGTGAGGGGGGAAACCCTCCTTGGAGATCTTCAGGGGACACTGCAAGCCCTGCTTGTTTGCCAGGGCTTTTGAATGGCAGGCATCTCTTAAGGAGGGGGAGGGAGGGAGAGATAGAGGGTTTGCTATTCTGGAAATGTTTTAATTATTATCTTAAGCCGCCTTAAACCATGAGGAAAGGTGGGGTATAAGAGCGGTGGGATATAAAAGTCAGTGTGGTGTAGTGGTTAAGAGCGGTGGACTCTGATCTGGAGGACCAGGTTTGATTCCTCACTCCTCCACATGAGTGGCGGACGCTAATCTGGTGAACCGGCTTGGTTTCCCCACTCCTCCGCATGAAGCCAGCTGGGTGACCTTGGGCTAGTCACAGTTCTCTTAGAGCTCTCTCAGCCCCACCTACCTCACAGGGTGTCTGTTGTGGGGAGGGGAAAGGCAGGCGATTGTAAGCCGGTTTGATTCCTCCTTAAGTGGTAGAGAAAATCGGCATATAAAAACCAGTTCTCCTTCTTCAACACCCAAAAGACCAATTTCATTGTAAAGAACAAATGGAAAGAATGATTATTTTCTTCATTTTTTTTTAATCCTAGTGTCAAAGAGGGGTCACTGGGTTTCCCGGTGCAGATGGCATTCCTGTAAGTAGCTGTTCACTTCATTCTGGTAATTGGGAAGTCTGAATTTATGGGAACCGAAGCAAAGTTCCACCCTTCTAAGCCCATTGACTTCAATGGAGTTAGAAGAGTGTGACTCTGTTTAGGATGGTGCTGTACATCTTTTCTGCCTAGTGGGTTTGGTAACATGTACGCTGACTGTTGTAGGAAAAGAGAGGTATCTTGTATCCTATAGACCAGAGGTTCCCAAACTTTTTGAGTCATGGAGCACTTTTCAGGAGAGAAATTCGTCACGGAGCACTAATTTTCACCTGGCACCTATATACTAAACCGAATGACAGTAGTATTTTTTTCCCCAATCTCTTTACGGAACGCTAGGAGATGCTTTGTGGAGCACCAAGTGCTCCTTGGAGCACAGTTTGGGAATCTCTGCTAGACAATAAATCTGTAGGCATGTGGAGGAAGATTTTGAACAAATGACGAAGGTGTGCAAATCTTCCTCAGTCACTAAATATGAACTCCGTGAGCAATTCGGGAGACAGCGTTATTGTTTCCTTCAACAATGCATTGTCTAGTTTTTAAATTCATCTGTTGAGGCATGGAGAAATAAGCAAAGAACCTTTTTTATATCTAGAATGTTTCACAGAAATCTCCAAGCAGATTTCCCAGAAGTAGCCTCTTCTCCAGTGCCCTTTGACACCAAGCCTTTGTCTACCACCCACAGGCAGAAATCCAAACATGTTCCAAATGTCTATTTTCAGATTCCTGTCTCTCCCGCCTACACTTTTCTCTGTATGTTGCTTTGCAGAGCCAATACCAGAAAACCCTTAACCTGTCTTTCTGGCTCTGTTGTCAGTTTTATAATTACACAAATTGCTTTGATTTAGTGGCGTTTTCAGCACATGAAATAGTTGGAATGGTATTTGACTATATAAGGACATACAGTGATATGGCATTGTATCTTTCCAATTTCCTACACATAGTTCCTTTCTTTCCAATTTCCTGTACGTATTTCCTATGCAGAAAACATGGACACAGCATGAAAACTGCACAAAATTTCATATGCGACAATCACACATAACATTTATTTCACGTGATGCATATATGCTGAGACACTTTGGCCGATCACTGCTTTCAAGTGCATGCACTAAAATAAACACACATGCAGTTATCACATTGACAAGCAAAGTGCAGTTTTCTCATGTTTCCCCTCCCAAAACGTCTTTCTTCTGAGGTATATATAGATATTTCTGGGGGGGTTAGATGCATGAGGAAGACCTGGGCACATGACCAGCAACCCAGATCTCACTTCCTGCCTCACTGAAGGCTCAAACAGGTGAGAATTTGCAATTTACAAATGACGCAAGACGTGTGATCTTTGTCTGGTCTCTTTGAACCTCCATTAGACCTCATTTATCATGAACAGATTGAGCGGCCCAGTATCTCTGCCTGTGTGGTCCTCTTTGGGGACTTTTTTTTATCTAAAAGCTCACTGTCAAGAGGTATAGATACAGTGATATATGGAATTTTCATGACAACCTGCTGCCCTATGATGCCAAACACCTGCTGGTGTAACTGAAAAAGACTGCCGTTGTGCATGGGAGGTTAACAGGACCTTCTGTTTCCACTGTGTTCAAGGTGAGTGCCAGGAGACAGGCACAGCGCCCTGGACTGGCTATCTATAGCATGTGGCCTTGAAAAGATTAAGGTCAAAGAATAGCTTTTACTTTGCCCCATTTTTCCTCCTTATGCTCCGGTATATCTGGAAAGCCAACGAGAGATATTGGCCAATTTGGGGGGTGGAGCCTGAGGAGGGTAGGGTTTGGGGAGGGGAGGGACTTCAATGGTATCTAATGCCATAGAGTCCACCTTACAAAGCGGACATTTTCATCAGGGGAACTGATCTCTTTCGCTTGGAGATCAGCGGTAATAGCGGGAGATCTCAAGCCACCACCTGCACGTTGGCAACCCAATTCTTTAGGGTGGTCACACACTTAAAAAAAATTATTCTAGTTATTCTCTGTCTCCATGGGTGAGCATTAATTTTGCCTCCCCTATATGCTACAATTTTGCAAGTGGTGTTTGTATAATAATTGTAAACGTTCCAGAAATAAGGCCCGGTTTCCGCACGAGTCCAAGCAAGTCAGAAGGCCTTGGCCATGTGGTTTGTGCATTCGCAGCATGTTGTTTATGTTGGATCCTCCACAGCTGTGCATGCCATGTCAGCACATCTGGGCAGCACCTGCTGGGGCTATAAATCCATGGTGTGCTACCAGTGCTTGCTGGGCAAGGTGACCTGGTTTAAAGAAGGGCGCATTCAGTGCCCCACGAGCAAATCTTCCTTCCTTGTTTGGAGTCACATTTCAACTTGTAGCCTTAGCTCTTTGAGCAAAAGAAAGGAAATAGCTTGTAGCTGGTCGCCTCCTCCACTTTTCTCAGTCCACTGCTGGTGAGTGCCGCTAGAATTTCCTTGGCACTGGTGCTGTTCACAAAGGCATCTGGTTTAAACAACAGAGATGTTACCTTTTTTTAAACTGCATTTTCCCATGGAACTGGTGAGACTTCAAGAGCCACATGGAGGCTGAGAAGAAGCAAACAGAAACGCAGATTCCAATGAACCCCCTTTTTGTTTGTTCTGTTTCCACAGGGCCATCCAGGTCAAGCAGGACCTCGGGGGAAACCTGGCCATGATGGTTGCAACGGGACCAAGGGAGATCCTGGCCCTCAGGGAAACCCGGGGACTGCAGGCTTGCCTGGTTTCTTTGTAAGTGGCTAGCAATGTCTAGATATACAAAATGCAATGGTAAGGAATTCTACCCAAGCATTTACAAAGACTGATGGGAGAGGGAGCAACAAGCAATTTCCCCCCTTACTCCTCCTCAATTCAGTCCACCGACCTGCATGGATTTGGCCCCCTTCTCCTTCCTCCCCATAGCTTGGCTCTTGCTTCATGTGGGTCCCATGACCTCAGAATCAACTTTGCTGGGACTGCTGCAGGAAGGAGACGACCGAGGAGATCTCTGATCCTTATTTGAGCAGATGGCAGGATCCAGTGCCTTATGTGAGCAGATAAATTAGTAGAAACCAATACCACTATGCAAGCATGAATCTATTTTATATACATTCGTTAATTATAAACTCCACTACATATATATATAAACTTTGAGCTTTAATGTGTGTGGGTAAAGTGCCGTCAAGTCGCTTCCAACTCATGGCGACCCTATGAATGAAAGTCCTCCAAAATATCCTATCTTTGACAGCCTTGCTCAGATCTTGCAAACTGAGGGCTGTGGCTTCCTTTATTGAGTCAGTCCATCTCTTCTTGGGTCTTCCTCTCTTCCTGCTGCCCTCCACTTTCCCTAGCATTACTGTCTTTTCCAGTGACTCTTGTCTTCTCATGATATGACCAAAATACGATAGCCTCAGTTTAGTAATTTTAGCTTCTAGGGTCAATTCAGGCTGATTTGATCTATAACCCACTAATTTGTTTTTTGGCAGTCCACAGTATTATTATGACATAAATGCGTAAGGTTTTGACAAGGTTTTGTGATTATTTTTCCTTGTTTCACTTGTTGCTTCCTCAGAAGTCTGTTGATTTAAATTCACAGGAGAATCTCAGCTGCTTATGAAGTCTTACTGATTCTTATCCCTGTTCTCCAAGCAAGTATCCAGTTAAATCTGACATACCACGCTCTGGGCTATGCCTCTCTCTCTTGCAAAGGTCTGTCAGATTTAACTGAATACTTGCTTGGAGAACAGGGATAAGAATCGGTAAGACTTCATAAGCAGCTGAGATTCTCCTGTGAATTTAAATCAACTGACTTCTGAGGAAGCAGCAAGTGAAACGAGGAAAAATAATCACAAAACCTTGTCAAAAGCTTTCGCATTTATGTTGCAATAACTGTCTAAAAGCTCAAAGCTTATATATATATGTAATGGAGTTTATCAATAATGAAGGTATATAAAGGAGAAACTTTATGCATTCTCTTTAATGGCCAAGCTTACAAATCAGGTAAACATGAAACCTTCTGATTTATTCCAAGAGAGATAGAAGCTGTTCTATCAATAATATTGATTTCATTATGTTTATCTTAAAATGATATTCGAGCTTATAGTCTTAAATCATATTGTAAATATCCACTTGCAATTTTACATATATAGGAATGTCTCACTGTGTTATTATGTTTATCACAACTTAATTTGGGTTATAACTGAGTGTGTGCATTGAAAAGAGAAGAAATGAAGATAAGAAGAGAAGAAAAGAAAACTGGACAAGAAACTGTGAAAACATCCGATATTATTTTAATAGGCAGTTTTTAATGTATTCATGAGTTTACCACAACATATTCTGGGTGCCAAGGAATGGGGGGGGGGGAGAGAAGACATTTTGAATGTATTGTATATTTTCCTTTATATCTTTTCCTAATTTTCTCCCTCCCCTTTTCTTTTCGAATTATTTTTTTCAAAAATAAAAAATTATTAAAAAAATTAATAATGAATGTATATAAAATAGAGTCATGTTTGTGTAGTGGTATTGGTTTCTATTGATTTATGCTCAGGTACCACTCCCTTCTTTATATATTGGTTATGTGAGCAGATGGCAGGATCCAATGCCCATACATTGCAGGGCGGGTGCAGTTAGAGTGATTTCTAGAGATGGAGAGCTGTGCCTAAGTGGTCACGTATTTCTCCAGCAGAGAGGATGAGATAGCTCCTTCTGAGAGCCAGGCTTCTTGAATTGGCTTCTCTGGCTCTCTTTGGCTGCAGTCCTTCTGTGCCCAGGCAACTGACCGCCAAGCCCTTGGGCAAGTGGGGGAAGGGACAAGAGAAAGGGAAGGCAGGGGAAGGGGTCCCGTTCTCTGACTCCTTGATGGCTTCAGGACAGCTGGAAGCCATGGAGCCAGAGGGAAGGAAGGCTCGAGAGGGCAGGCACAGAATTTTGGCTGAGCACAGCTGCTCCATGGCGCAGAGTGGTAAGCTGCAGTACTGCAGTCCAAACTCTGCTCACGACCTGAGTTCGATCACGACAGAAGTCAGTTTCAGGTAGCCGGCTCAAGGTTGACTCAGCCTTCCGCCCCTCCGAGGTTGGTAAAATGAGTACTCAACTTGCTGGGGGTAAAGTGTAGATGATTGGGGGAGGCAATGGCAAACTACCCCGTAAACATAGTCTGCCTAGTAAACGTCGGGATGTGACGTCACCCCATGGGTCAGTAATGAGCTGGTGCTTGCACAGGGGACGACCTTTACCTTTTACAGCTGCCCAAGTCTGTTCTGTGCCCTAAAGATGGGCGTAGAAATCTGACCAGGCTTCCCGCTGTGCCCACATCTTACAGAGAGACAAATATTTTACCAAGCCAGATCACTGGATGCCCATTTCGCATAGGGGTTTATACCAAGTGTGTCTGTTAACTGTGAATTAAATCTGCATGTGTTTGTTACTGTGATCATTCCATTTCCATTGGTTCAGGATGCCCTCTATCTATCATGGTTGTTACGCTTGGCCCATTTCATAGATCTGCTAGGTGAAAAGTGACCAATCTTTGTGGAGTCCTAAACATGAAAAGGGATAGTAGTGCTTGTATATACACAAGAATTTACTGAACGAGCTCCGTGAAACACCTGTGTCGCTGATGTTCTCATGGACATTTTTGTCTTCCACACTGTAGGGTAACCCTGGACCCAAAGGTCAGAAAGGGGAACCATTTGGGTTGCCTCCCGACATAGCTGCACAGTTCAGGGTAAGTCAAAGAAGCCCTTATGAACCGATGAGCTTTTGTGTCAAGTTGTTCTGTGTCTCAAATGGAGAGGTGTTTAGTATTTCCCCCCCCCCCCCATCTTTTTCCAAAGGTCTGTAGATCTTCAGCTGGTCCAGTTATGTTCTGAAGCTTGATTTTTCAAGAATTTTTCATCACAGTGCCAATTTTATACCGTCTGTTTTGTTTGTTTGTTTGTTTGTTTTACCGTCCAGTCGCAGCTGACTTATGGCAACCCCATAGGGTTTTCAAGGCCAGAAACATTCAGAGGAGGTTTGCTCTTCTTGCCTTTGCGTAGCAATGCTGGACTTCGTTGGTGGTCTCCTGTCCATGTACTAACCAGGGCTGACCCTGCTTAGCTTCTGAGATCTGACGAGATCCGGCTAGCCTAGGCTGTCCGGGTCAGGACAGGCTGGATATAGATATACTGAAAATCTTTGAACATTTCATGGTTGGGTGTTTACTGATCCTTCAACTGATACACCCCCCTCTGCAAGTTTTATAGCTTCCATATGTTGTACACAGTCACATAATTCTTTTTTCTTTTTGTAAAGTACTTTAGAAGAGGCTTTTTCTGTGCAAATTTCATGCTGTCCAAAGAAAACGGGTTAATCAGACACAAAATTACCTTGTATAATTTGGCTGTTATGACTGTGTTGGCATAAGTGTTATTAGTGTATATTAGAGGTTAATTTTTGTGTTATACATGCATGAGTTGGAGCTTTGTCATACCTACAGCTGATATTTCCTCCTTTTGCATTGCACAAATGATCACATAGCCTTATAAGATATTACAGCACATCTAAACATATGTGGTCCGCGTATATTTTTAAAAAAATCTCTCTTAGTTAAACCTGTCAGTTGGGTCAGAACTGCGTATAGGCTTTTTAATTAAAGGGCTGACCTTTTAGCGTCACTTTTCTAGTCTGCTTCTAGCAGGGACACTGTTTTGTGAGACTTACTCGAAGCGGCTCAGAGTTTTGGGTGATTTCTTGATGCCCAGGTTGGCTTTTTTAATGCCGAGTTTCTAATTGTTAACCATGTTTATTGTGTTTTATGTTTCTTTTTGTAAACTGAAAAAGAGGAGAGACCTCTGTAAGAAACCACAAAAGGTACTGAGTACCAGAGGCAACATGAAAAGAAAAGGGGGGAAAGCAATTATCCTGCACTGTGTGAAAACACATTGTTATTTATTATATACATTGCAAACAATCCCAGTAAAGTGTAACAATTTTTGCATGTCCTAATAAGAAATAAATTGCAAACAATCCTAATAAAGTGTAACAGTTTCTGAATGTCCTGATAGCAAATAAATTCCAGTAAAGTATAACAATTTAAGTATAACAATTGATGGTCTAAATATTGTTGAAGGCTTTCACGGTCAGAGTTCATCAGTTCTTGTAGGTTATCCGGGCTGTGTGACCGTGGTCTTGGTATTTTCTTTCCTGACGTTTCGCCAGCAGCTGTGGCAGGCATCTTCAGAGGAGTAACACTGAAGGACACCTCTGAAGATGCCTGCCACAGCTGCTGACGAAACGTCAGGAAAGAAAATACCAAGACCGCGGTCACACAGCCCGGATAACCTACAAGAACTGAATTGATGGTCCGCTGGCTAATTAAGACACTGGGCTTTTGTGCATTCTCAGTTTCCTCGCATCTAACTTCCTGTTTCTTGGGGGGAGGGGGGTCAGTTCTATTCGCATTTTGCTTCCTCTGATGGTTGATTCAACATCACGCAGCTTTAAATGAAGTTTAAATCAGCAGCTTTTTACACTTGATAAAATTATATTGAATTGACCACTAGAGGGAGCAAAACATGCACAGAACTGAAACACCCCACCCCCACCACCCGGAAGAAACAGGAACTTAGATGCAATGAAACAGAGAATGCGTAAAATCCCACTGTTTCGATATCTTCTTCGGAATTAATTTTTATGTAGCAGTCCTGTTGGGGCCAGGCCTTGTACAGTTGTTGGGAATTGTTGTTTATATCAGCCAATCATAGAAGGAAAAAAGGACATTAAATCTTAAATCTGGGATCCACTTTTTCTTGTACGGCTGTGATAACAAGGCAGTCAAAGTTTTGTAAACCGCCTCAAGCAGATTCTCTGAAGAGGCAGTATAGAATTTAAATAAACAAAGAAAGAAAGAAGCAAACACAGTATTTACTGCTTTCCATTTATCTTTCTCTAGGGGGATCTTGGCGATCCAGGCCTGATGGGTTTTCCAGTAAGTATCATCATATACTAGCCCCAGATGACATTGGTGTCAGAATAGGGACCTTATTAAAAGCATTCTTTTCTTGCCCTTCTAGGGCCCTCAAGGTCTTCCTGGTTCTCAGGGTGTATTTGGTCCTGTCGGGGACCCAGGACTAGCTGTAAGTACTATTTATTCAGATCAATTGTATCTCACCTTTCAGCATTATGTTAAAATCCTGCTTCGAATCACCCATGTCAGTCTACAGAGCATAGAATCTGCGATAGCAGAATATCAATAGGGAAAAAACAGTAAAACCCAACTAGAAATGCACTTAAAACCGCATCCAAGCACAATCATGCAATCTCAGTCAATAGCAGTAAAAAAAATTGGGGTGGGGGTGTATAAACATGAGTCAGTGGCAACAACAAAAACATCAGTGCAAAAGGAATATGTCCCATACCAAAAGAGGTCCAGGGCTAACAGTTGCTGAAAAGCCAGGAGGGAGGGGGCCATGGCCTGGGAGCAGGAGCCCCCAAGATCCTGCCTGAAGTGCCCACTGGCCTTAATTTGGGCTCTGAAGCTGGGCATTGTCTGAAGCCACAGCCAGGTTCTTATGAGTCAAAACAGACCGACAGGTGCCTTGGTCGTAAGCCAGTTAAAGGTCAATGCCAACCCATTGAATTGGGCCCCAAAACAAACCTGAAAGCCAGTGAGGTTGGTGTAATTGTGGCCATGTAGATGTTCTTCACAGCAGAGCCCAGTTAGGACCCTCACAACTAGATTTTGCACCAACTTTAGTTCCCAGATATTCTTCAATGGCTTCCTCACAACAGAGGCCAGGGAGAATATTAACCAAGGGGCATATCGTGGTGGCCAGATCTGCTTTTTCCAGAAAGGGCTGAACCTGATGAAAAGCGCTCCCTGGCCATCTCCAGAACCAGCTTCTCCAGCAGCAGTACCACCCCCAAACTATGAACATGATCCTGTAAACATGTGCAGTCTCGTTGAGAATAGCTTGTATAAAGGTATAGCATTCCACTGAGTTAAAACCGACTTATGGTGACCCCATGAAGTTCCACCTCATGGGGTTTTCATGGCACGAGATGAACAGAGGTGCTTTGCCCTTGTCTTCCTTTGCCTAGCAGCCCCAGTTTTCCTTGGAGGTCTCCCGTGTAATTACTGACCTTGGTTAGCTTCTGAGATTTGACAAAATCAGGCTGGTCTGGAATATTAGGGCTGCCAATCAGCTTTACCCCTAACCCACAGCACCATGTTGTGTGGATTAAGGTTAATGTCCTTCATTTCCATCAAGACGTTCAGTCCAGAGCCCCAGTTTAGGCTTTCAGCTGATGTCCAGAGTTAAGTGGAAAGGAGGGGAAGAGATTATGTCATCAACATATTGATGACATCCTACCCCAAAACTCCAGATACCCTAATGTAATGTACAGTTTTTCGGAATACCACCACCACGTGGTTTGCCTGCCTATACCTATTTCTTGACAATTACTCGTCTCTCCAGAGCCTTCTTTATAGCTAGATTAAACGCTAACCCCTCTATGATTATGCAAGGTAGATTTTTGAACCTACCATACTCAGAAAGGGTTTGTTCGTGCTCTTCCGTCTCCATCGACTCACTAGCTCATGTGCTCTTGGAATGTTGTTTCTATGAGGATCTTAGATTACGATATATCTCTCCTCTTTTAACAGACAAATCTAATGCCTCTGTATCTGATATAATGCCTCTTTTAATTAAGTGATAGGGAACCCAAGGCTACACTGGCAGTGGCAGAATTTATCTCAGTCCTTATATCCCCCAAATAATAGATTTAATACTCTGCTGTTCACGATCAATGGATCAAAGAGCTTCTAAGGGATAAAGGTCTAATGTAGATGTTAAATTGCATAGGAACCTTGTAAGGCCCCATAAGCCAATGGCCACAAGATGGAGAAAAGGTCTTCTGAGACCTACCAACCTACCAGGAAAGTTCAGAGCCACTACAAAACAGTGCACCTGGCCAGCCTGTCCAGAAGCATCCCATGATTGATAGCATTAAAAGCCAATGGGAGGGCTAGAAGAACCAGCAGGGTTGCACTCCATCTTTTGATGGACTGTCATGGGTCATCTGCTAGGGTAACCAAGGCCATTTCTGTTCCACACCCAGGCTGAAAACATAACTGAAAGGGATCCAGTTAATTGGTGTCATTCAAAAATATTGAAATTACAGTAGACTAGAAAAAGAAATTCTGGCCTAGTGAACAGCTCCTTTGTAATGAAAGTTATGCCGCCCCAGACGACCAAACCTGAAGTCCTTGGTAGTCAAGTCAAGTCACAACTGATTTATGGCGACCCTGTAGGGCTTTCAAGGCAACAGATGAACAGAGGTGGTTAGCCATTGCCTGCCTCTGCGTGGCAACCCTGGACTTTCTTGGTGATCACCCACCCAACTACTAAGCAGGGATGACACTGCTTAGCTTCCAAGAGCTGACAAGATCGGGCTAGTCTGGGCTATCCACGTTAGGATAGTAATACCATCATATCCAGAAGAGGTAGGTAGGTACATGAGGTTGTGTGTGGTCTCAAATAGCAGAAGTCCCTGAATTAAGAAGTTCTGTTTTGTAGCCAACAGAAAAACTCAGCTGAAAAAAAAATGAAAGAAAGGTCAAGTACTAAGTATATAAATAAACAACTTAATTTTTTTTGAAGTCTTCCAGCCTGTGTTGTGTGAAATTACTGACTTTCTCATACATTTCTAAGAGGTCCCTTCTTTCTCCAAAAATGTTAGGGGCCTCCCGGACCGCCAGGACCTCCAGGACTTCCAGTAAGTCTTTTGTTCTGATCCATTATGCCTCCTCCCTGCCCCCCCGATCATACAACATCATTCAAAGGCTCTTGCAAAGTCTGGTGATCACATAGGCCCAAAGAGTGCCTTTTGATCAAAGGGCCATCTGTTAATTATTCTGGTTTGTTTGTTTACTCTGTCTTTCCTTATCAAAAGGAAAACTCGGGGCAGCTAAAAAAGGCATGTGAAATACAGAGTATTGGATACAGGCCAGTGGAAAGGTTCCTGCCCTTTCCCCCACCCCATATTTTGCAGAATAGGTGGTCACAAGATAGGAGAGCCAGCGTGGTGTAGTGGTTAAAAGCAGTGGTTTGGAGCAGTGGACTCTGATCTGGAGAACCGGGTTTGATTCCCCACTCCTCCACGTGAGCGGCGGAGGCTAATCTGGTGAAGTGGGTTGGTTTCCCCACTCCTACACATGAAGCCAGTTGGGTGACCTTGGGCTAGTCACAGCTCTCTTAGGGTTCTCTCAGCCCCACCTACCTCACAGGGTGTCTGTTGTGGGGAGGGGAAGGGAAGATGATTGTAAGCCGGTTTGATTCTTCCTTAAGTGGTAGAGAAAGTGGGCATATAAAAAAACAACTCTTCTTCTTCTTCTGCCCAGCAAGGCTTCTGATTGACTATTGGAGATTTGATTGGCTGTGCAGATTTTTTTTTCCAGCATTGCTTTGGCGGCAGCTGCCACCACAACACAAAGATCTGCACTGTGTTATTAAGCTGCAGCAATCATTTCATGGCTGACTCCACAGCCATTTTGTGGCCGCCATTTTTTTGCTACGCCCACCTTGCTGTCTCAGAATTCCAAATATGCCCGCAGGCTCAAAAAGGTCGGGGACCCCTTCTCTAGCCACTAAAGCATGTGTTGACCATTGGATTAGCTGGATCTGCACCCATGATGGAGTGCCGAAACTGCATCTGGAGACCTTGTAACAGCCACAATTGCCTAGGTGGATGTTTGCCAGCATTCTTTGCCATGTTGTCAGTGAAGAGAGAAAACTTCTCGACTGGCATTGTCACACTGGCACCTGCTCTTTCCAATGGACGAATCCATGGACCAGTTTACCATCAGTGGAGAAAACGATATGAGCTTAGTGGCAGGTTCTAAGAAATGTACTTGGAAGGAAAGTGGTGTTGGAAAGTGCTATCAAGTTGCAGTCGAGGCAAGAGGCAAGCAGAGGTTGGTTGTCTCTGCGTAGCAAACCTGGACTACTATGGTGGTCTCCCATCCAAATACAAACCAGGGACAACCCTGCTTAGCTTCTGAGATCTGACAAGATTGGGCTAGTCTGGGCTGTTACTGGGAGGATTCTATTCTATTTTAAGATTTATTGGTGAGTAACTCGTGAACGTCCTAACCCTTTCTTGTGAGAAAGATTATTTTTAAAATATTAAGGGAAACACCAAGCTGTCTCATAGAAGTGATGTTTTAATTATGCCCCAAATGTGAAACCAGAATACTTTAATTGTCAGAGGAATGGTTATATATACTTGCGTTAGTGACATTACAAAAAAAGAAAACCCAACTCCCAAACTTTAATTGGGTTGCGCACACCACCAGTCTGAGAATGCTAGACGGGAATGCAATGTATTATCTAAATGCTAATTATTTGTCATTTCAGGGCAACAGAGGTCTTGGCTTTTACGGAGAAAAAGGTGAAAAGGTAAATTGAATCTGAGGAATTTGTATATGTAATAGGATATGAGTAATGCTAACTGTTTTCTTTAGAAGGAGTTCTCAAACAACTAATGTATTTACTGGTAACAATATATGCAAACATAATCAATTCTGTAGCCAGAAATCTCTCATACAAAAAAACCCTGAACAAATATGTTGTTCTTATTCCAGGGCACCAGCCTTTCGAAATTCACAAAGGAGCCGTCCAATTGATGGCTATTCCATGTCCTCTGTCTCTAGCAAGTGATGTTCAAACAGGCTATGATAATCGAATTCTGTTGTATCTAATTTTGTGATCAAATGAGCTAGGCGTTCCAGCTGGCCTTCAAAGAATAAAAATACAGATAGACAAAATAATCCAATTATCCAGGACTCCAGGGCAGATACAGTAGCCTAGTCAATTAAAATGTATTTTTAAAAACTTTTTTAAATCCTGTTGGTTATGTTATTGCTGGATGAACTAGGATCGTAAGTAAGCAAACTTCTTCAATGTTTTTTGCTAGGCAGACTCCAAGGAGCTTTAGCACGATAATGGATTGCTTTTGCCGTGACCATTAAACTGTGAGATGCAGAAGTATGTGCTTGTCACAAGTTAAACGTTTGTATCCCCAGTGAGTGTGTAGGGGTGGACTATTCTCTCTTTACTTCAGGGGTTCTTCTCTTCAGGGTTTGCAAATGCTGTTCATGGAGCAAATACCTGAAAGCAGAGGGAAATCATATTCTAAATTGGATAGAGCTTGGGGGTCCAGTCATCCCTAATTTTTGATATCTTCCACAAACTGGTATAATGTTTTTAAAGGCCCTCTAGTGGCCATTAATGCATTTTGCAGTAGTGAATTCTAGAATTAAGCATGGTGTGAGGATGCATACCTATTCTCTACAAGATCAGAGGAGCATGCCTCTTACATTAGGTGCTGTGGAACACAGACAGGACAATGCTGCTGCAGTCGTCTTGTTTGTGGGCTTCCTAGAGGCACCTGGTTGGCCACTGTGTGAACAGACTGCTGGACTTGATGGGCCTTGGGTCTGATCCACCATGGACTTTCTTATGTTCTTAAGGCTTACTTTCAGTCCAGAACAGTGCTCAGATTATGGAGGAAAGATGGTGGTGGAAAGTGCCAACAAGTGGCAGCCAACTTAGGGCAATCCCGTAGGTTTTCGAGGCAAGAGAGGATCAGAGGTGGCTTGCCATTGCCTGCCTCTGTGTAGCAACCATGGACTTCCTTGCCGGTCTCTCATCCAAACATTAGCTTCCGAGAGCTGACGCATTCGGTCTAGCCTGAGCCATTCAGGTCAGGGCAGAAGAAAGGTAGGGGACTGTTAATAGAACCCATAAGCTCCTGCCCCTGGGTCCTTCTCAATTTAGCTTCCCTCACTGGTCCTCCTAAGCCACCACCTCAACATAAGAACATAAGAAAGGCAAGCTGGATCAGACCCAAGGCCCATCAAGTCCTGCAGTCTGTTCACACGTTGGCCTACCAGGTACCTCTAGGAAGCCCCCAAACAAGACGACTGCAGCAGCATTGTCCTGCCTGTGTTCCACAGCATCTCATATAACAGGCATGCTCCTCGGGTACTGGAGAGAATCGGTATGCATCATGACTAGTATCCATTTTTACTAGTAGCCATGAACCATAGAATAGAATCATAGAATCATACAGTTGGAAGTGACCACCAGGGTCATCTAGTCCAACCCTCTGCACAATGCAGGAAATTCACAACTGCCTCCCCCCCCACACACCCTCAGTGACCCCTACTCCATGCACAGAGGAAGGCCTAGATGCCCTCCCTCTCATGAATACCCTTCTCTTCCATAAACATGTCCACTCCCTTCTTCAAATCTTCCAAGATGGCAGCCATCACCACATCCTGGGACAGGGATTTCCACAACGTAACTACGCACTGTGTGAAGAAATATTTCCTTTTATCTGTTTTGAATCTCTCACCCTCCAGCTTAAACCTCCTCCCATGTTCCTACATGGAGCAGTACACATTATTCATACACAGTACCTTCCATTACAGGAAAAAGAAGGTAGGTGTTTAATAAAGGGAAGAAAATTTAATAGAGGAGGCACAGACTGTGATGGACAGCGCCTGGGGGAAGAAGAGCGAGTGAGGAGCCAGGAAGCTGAAAAGAGATCCTGCCTGGGGTTGTAATGTGGGTGGAGCTGAAGGCAGTAAGCAAATGAAAACCAGGTTGGGAAAACACAGGTTCTTAGCCAGAGACACAGTCACGGGGAGTTGCAGTGGAGAGATCCAGGCATGGGAATCTGGGGGGAGGGGGAGGCTTGCAGGAAAGGGGGCCCATCACAAGCGGTAAGAGGCCAGGTTCTCCCCAGCCCCACTGTAATTCAAGCATTGCTCCCAAACCTGCCAATCATGTTCAGTGGGGTTGGAAGCCCTGTACAACAGAACCACGTACGGGCAGTAGACACAGGGGAGGGAGCATAATCGGCCTGCACTGCCTCCCTCTCCCACCTTGCCATTTACACGTGTTCTGCTGAAAGTAAACACAAACCTTACGTAAGTAGAAACTGTTTGCTTGTCACTCCATGTGAGGGGCCGTGGCTCAGTGGCAGAGCATCTGCTTGGCCTGCAGAAGGTCCCAGGTTCAACCCCCGGCATCTCCAGTTAAAGGGACTAGGCAAGTAAGTGTTGTGAAAGACCCCTTCCTCTGAGACCCTGGAGAGCTGCTGCTGGTCTGAGTAGACAAGACAGACTTTGATGGACCTTGATGGACTAATTCAGTATAAGGCAGCTTCATGTGTTCATGGTTCTTGTAGGTTATCCGGGCTGTGTGATCGTGGTCTTGGTATTTATTTTAAAAAATACCAAGACCACGGTCACACAGCCCGGATAACCTACAAGAACCAATGAACTCTGACCGTGAAAGCCTTCGACAATATCATGTGTTCATGTTTGTGCTTGGGAAACCTGCTTCTCAAGGGTTCCTGATCACCTGTACAGAGAGCCCTGTATGTTTGCACTTACTACCCCTGTACGCTGAGTGCTAAATTTAGGCTGAATATACTCCCCCTTCTATAAGTTTTCCCATGAGCACAGGGCTCATGAGTTCACATTATGGGGGGAGGGAGTTCTCTCTTTTCACTTTTTCCCATACTATCCATAATTTTAAAAAAATCTCTGTCCTGCCCCTCATAGTCATCTTCCTGATCTCCTCAGATTATGGAGGAAAGATGGTGGTGGAAAGTGCCAACAAGTGGCAGCCAATTTAGGGCAATCCCGTAGGTTTTCGAGGCAAGAGAGGATCAGAGGTGGCTTGCCATTGCCTGCCTCTGTGTAGCAACCATGGACCTCATAGGAAATGTGCCCTGACTTCTTGGTCACTTCCGTTGGTTCTTTGACACACATTTTCCAGCTCTGTGACAGCTTTCCTGAGGTGGGATGACAAGATATTCACACATAATTCTAATCCTTTTGTTGTCCCTCGTTCAGAGGAGCAGATCCTCCAGATGTGAAAAGCCATGTTACTGATACTATAGCTTCTACATGTGGCGTTCCCTCTCACATTGTTCCAAGTGCCTGCACAACGTTGTCTAAATATTTATTTTGCTTGGAGAACTTATTCCTGTGGCTTTCCTGCAGGGTGATATTGGTCCCGCAGGGCCGCCTGGGCTTCGATCAACAGGAGAGCTGGTCACCACAACGGATATAATCACAGCTGAACACAAGGTAATTTTAGTTTATTGGAATGTTGAAACATTTAATATAAAGGAAAGATGAATTCAAGAAATGATATGTATGCAACAAGGGTGAAACTAATAATGTTCCCCAAAGGCAAAATTGTGGCAAATGTGTTTTCAAACTAAGGCTGCCATGCCCCCTGCTGGCAGCCATCTTTACCCGGAAGTGTCCCAGGGTAGCTCTAGGAATCACTGGAAACTCTATAAACCATAGAGTTTATGACCATTCCTAGAGCTACCCTATGTCACTTCTGGGTTTTCCCTGGAAGTGATATAGAGTCACACTGGACGTTGCAGCCCCCTCATCTCCCCGTCCCCAAGCCTCTTGTTGGTTGCCAGACACAACCTGGCAACCTCTATTTCAAACAAATATATATATTTTTACATCATCACTATGGAAACACGTGCCTATAAATTAAGTGTGTTCTAAACACCTATCAGATACCTGCTGTTCATTATGACTGTTCAGTGTACATATTCCCGTTTGTAGAGTCTGCTGGTTAGAATTCAGTTTTGCTTCTTGATAATGTAAATGTATAATTGCAACATTAAATATTTCTTTATATTTTTTAGGGAATTAAAGGAGCAAAAGGAATAAGGGGAGAACCTGGAATCCCAGTAAGTCCGTGGAAATAAAATTTTATCTATTTTGTGTGTTTATTAAAATATTTCTGTCCTGCTCACTGCCCCCAAAGAGTGCACAGTAACATATACCAACAGTTATATGATCCGACATTAAAATGGCAAAGTCAATTTTGAAACCATCAACATTAAGTGAAAGAAACAATCTTTTAGGCACCATGCCAAACCATGTCTTTCCCCAGGTTTTTTACTGAAGGGTTGAGGCTTTTTAAGCTGTCTTTACAGGAGGTTTTGACAATCCCAGATGCCAGGTCACCATTATGACTGGGGTTGCCAGCTGTGGGTGGGAAAATACCTGGAGATTTTGAGGATGGAGCTTGGGAGGGCGGGATTTGGGAGGGGAGGGACCTCAGCAGTGTACAATGCCATAGTGTCCATCCTTTGAAGCACCATTTTCTCCAGGGGAACTGATCTCTGTTGTCTGGAGACCAGTTGTAATAGCAGATCTCCAGGACCCCCCTGGAGGTTGGCAAATCTAATTGTGACCTTAGGTTTGCTCCAAGTACCTAAAGCTCGAGTGGCCCTCAGGCTGTCAACTCTGTTGTAGAGTTTAAAAGAAGGAGGAGCAAAAAGGAGAGTCAGCCCTTTAAAGAAATGCCCTGCAAAACTTTTAGCAGAGAGCTAACTTGTTGCTAGAATACAAACTGTGCTGCAAACAGACCTCTGTTGCTGCTGACGCTCCTTTACCTTTGTTGGGAACTTATGCTCTGTCCTGCCTCAGCTGGGCTTTATGGGTTGGGTAAAGGCAAGAGACTTTCCCCCCGAGAGTAGGTGGGGGACAGAGAAATCTGGCTTGGAGAGGAAGCAATAAGTCTTACAGTCAACTGTTTAAGCCAACTGTTGTTCTTCCATGCCTGTCCATAAGCAAACTCCTCTAAGAGCTCTTCTGAGCAGGAGTGCCTTGGACTACTTCTCTGAGAGCCAACCAGGTGGACAACCTCCTGCCTTCCTCCTAGAGCCCGTTCCAGTGGGTTGGGGCCACTACTGAGGAAGCTCCAAAATGGGCTGAGGCAGATTTCACAGCCATAGAAACTGGCACAGCCGGGAGTCATCATGAGGGGTGCAGCTGGCACGGAGGTGTACGCAAGGAGACACAGTCCGTTGGGCATCTGGGTTTCAAGGCTTTATAGGTGAAAACTGGAAGTTTAAATTTTGCTGAGAAACAAATTGGCAGCCAATGGAAAAATGTTTTGGAACAGGTGTAAGATGCTTGTTGTCGCTCATTCCCGTCAGCAAATGAGCTACCTCATTGTGCATGACTTGAACTTTCCAAGTTCACTTTAAAGGGCAGCTCCATGAAGAACATGTTACAGTAGTCCAGTCCTGAGTTTGCAGTAACATGAATCACCACAGCCAGCTCAGCTGAGTCTAGGATAGTTCCATCAGAGAGTGCAAGGTGGGCAGAGGAAGTCAAGACGTGGGTATCCAAAGCGCTGCACTAGCTTGGGGTGGTAAACAACAGCTATAATCTTTCTTTTGTAGGGCTCCTATGTATATGTATCAGAAAAGGGCGAAGAAGGAGTCACTGGCTTTCCAGGACAAAGGGTAAGAATATAATCAAAATCGTGAAGCAATTCTTCTCATCAGCTCCTCCCCACCCCTTATATGATTTTTCCCCCTGTCATTCCTCTGGAGCACTGGGAACAGTCACTGTTACAGGCAGCATTTTGGGCCTCACAGATTTAGTTGGCACATCCATTCAGATTTTCATGACTAGTTCTGCTCCTGTAGGGAGGCTGACTGATCTTCAGATTTGATGCATGGAAGGAGATTTTTTGCAAGTCAAATGGACGAGAGAGACCCAAGAGTGCGCAGTAACAAGCAAACTTTCTTGAGCCTTACTCTCCTGTTTCAGAGGGTTAAAACAGGGTGGGTGATCCAAAGTGTGAGTCTCCCTTAGAAAAGATATACTTTTAGGGGCAGGGGTCCCCAACCTTTTTGACCCCGCAGGCATGTTTGGAACCCTTCCCCGAGCAAAGATGGATGCCACTTTCAGACAGCTCTCGAAACTTTGTGGAATAATGTCATGCCTCTTCCTTTGGTCTCAGGCTTGCCGAAGCCTATTCTTCAAAGCGGTAGTGACTATAAGATCAGTTGTTTGACTTTGCTTGTTAATCACACTTTTATAGGGTTTGCCGGGCATCAACGGACTACCTGGAGCTGACGGAGACGTGGTAAGTGTACAGCTCTAATATCATATTTTATTCCTAGCATTTCTACATTTGCATGGTTTGATCGGTTGTGTTCCTTGCCTGTTACAGAAGCTATGTATCCATCTCTGGAGCATATGCAGTATGGCTTTCCCCACTTTGACTGTCCAGTCCCATATCCAGTGTAGACACTTGCCCTCCCCTGTGCTAGCAGGGCCCAGTAGTCCAGTGTCCACAGAGGAGGCAAAACAGCCTCAGGGAAGGGCTGTGGCTCAGTGATAAAGCATCTGCTTGGCATGCAGAAGGTCCCAGGTTCAAACCCCAGCATCTTCAGTTAAAGGGACTAGGCAAGTAGGTGATATGAAAGACCTCTGCCTGAGACCCTGGAGAGCTGCTGCCAATCTGAATAGACAATACTGACTTTGATAGACCAAGGGTCTGATCCAGTATAAGGCAGGTTCATGTGTATGTGAGCATCTAACGAATATTGGGAAGGAGCCTGGAAAACATCGAGCAGGGCAAAGAAGACTAGGTAGAATCATGAAATTTCTTTTGTCGGTTTTAATGACGAGTTAGTTAACTATGTTTAGAGCATTAGTTTCATGTTTATTTCAGGGCTTCCCAGGACCGGATGGCTTCCCTGGCCCCAATGGTCAAAAAGGAATGAAGGTACTTCATTGATTTCATTAGTTGCTTATGCAGTAAATGATTGCGAATGCATGAATTATGGAAAGATATGTAACATAACTGAAATAATGTGTGAGATATATACAACAGAAGCTTTTTTGTCTTAGTTAGGTACAAATATAGATGCAGAAATGCAGAACTGTTTAAAAATAAAATAATATGATATTGCACTTAAAGTCCAAACCAATGTAGTGACTGGTACAAAATAGTAGTATTTATATTTCTGTTCAGTAATAATTTTTAATAATGATAGAATATATCCAAGTAGTAAATATAGCAGGGATTCCAATAATAATGCTTCAGGTGGTTGTTTTACCTTGCTTATGTTGATGATTTTTTCCCCTTCCCAATATCCCTTTTTAATATCTGTACCCCTCATTTAAGAGCCCCGTGGCGCAGAGTGGTAAGCTGCAGTACTGCAGTCCAAGCTCTGCTCACGATCTGAGTTCAATCCCAACGGATGTCGGTTTCAGGTAGCCGGCTCAAGGTTGACTCAGCCTTCCATCCTTCCGAGGTCGGTGAAATGAGGACCCAGCTTGCTGGGGGTAAAGGGAAGATGACTGGGAAGGCACTGACAAACCACCCCATAAAAAAAGTCTGCCTAGGAAACGTCAGGATGTGACTTCACCCCATGGGTCAGGAATGACCCAGTGCTTGCACAGGGGACCTTTACCTTTTACCCCTCATTTAAAAAACCAATAAAAAAGTATTTTAAATGATTATGAATGTTTGGTTGATCACTGTTTCTTTGGTTGCCCTCCCCAGGCGATGCTGCGGATACAATTAATTTAGTGGCATTTGATTGTGATGGGCCTGTATGTGAAGACCAGAGAATGGCGATTTATAGGAAATGAGTGGCGTGGGAAATAAGTTTGCGCTTCTCTGGTTCATCCAAGATGGTTGCAATAGTTGACTTTTGCCCATCAGGTACTGAGGTTAGTAAGGTGTTTTGATAACACTGTAATTTGTACCTTCACAGGGAGAGCCAGGAGACAAAGGTGTTCGAGGCCAGCCAGCTTATGCACAACAACCCACTCTAATAAAAGGTACGGTTGTGAAGTAGCTTACCTGGTTCCTGTTCTCACCAAATGGGGAGAGAAGCAACTGCTTTTGAGCAAAGCTGAGTCAATAAACGGCAGGACCTTCCACCAACCCCGACTTAATTCATTAGAGAGCCAGCATGGTGTAGTGGTTAAGAGCGGCAGACTCTAATCTGGAGAACCAGGTTTGATTCACCTCTCCTCCACATGAAGCCTGCTGGGTGACCTTGGGCTAGTCACAGCTCTCTTAGAGCTCTCTCAGAGCCACCTACCTCACAGGGTGTCTGTTGAGGGGAGGGGAAGGGAAAGGGGTTGTAAGCTGCTTTGATTCTTCCTTAAGTGGTAGAGAAAGTTGGCATATAAAAACCAACTCTTCTTCTTCTTCATTTCCTGTACTGCATTGCTTTAGAAAACTGAAGGAATTCCTGTGGCTTCCTGATTTTCTGTTCAACAAAGTTAATGTAAAATATTTGGAATTCTTACATGGAGTGGTGGGCACAGCCACAAAATGGCTGCCACAGGAGGAGGAGCCAACCACAAAATGGCTGCCGCAGTTTACCTCCAGTCATACACACAAAATGGCTGCCCCAGGAGGTGGAGCCAATCACAAAATGGCGGCCGCAGTTTACCTTCAGTCATACAGTGAAGATCCTTGTGCTGTGGGGCCAGCTGCTGACAAAGCAATGTTTTTAAAAATCTGCCCAGTCAATCAGAAGGCTTGCTGGACAAAAGCCCCACCTGGCCCTGCCCGCTTTCTAAAAACACTTGGGCACCAGGAAGGGTGTCAGCTGGCGTCATGGTTCCCCCGGCACCATGTTGAGGAACCCTGCCTTAAGACATCTACCGAAACTTAATTTACTGATCTGGACTGTTCCAGCTCAAGATACCGTCTGCACCCTCTTGAGTAATGCACGCGTGTATGATGCTCAGCTCAGAGGTTTAATGTGTACTCATGGGGATATGGATGTTTTCAGGTGCAAGAGGTGGCCCGGGTGCCCCTGGTTTTCCTGGGCCTCTGGGAGACAGAGGTGAACAAGGCAGTCCTGGAATTCCTGGTCAACCAGGACCACCACCAGGTAATTTCCCATTCGCTTCCTTATTTAAGAACATAAGAAAGGCCCTGCTGGATCAGACCAAGGCCCATCAAGTCCAGCAGTCTGCTCACACAGTGGCCAACCAGGTCCTGCCTTATGTTCCACAGCACCTAATATAATGGGCCTGCTCCTCTGATCCTGGAGAGAACAGGTATGCATAATGACTAGTGTCTAGGGTTGCCAGGTCCCTTTTAGCCACTGGCGGGAGATTTTTGGGGCGGAGCCTGAGGAGGGCGGGGTTTGAGGAGGGGAGGGACTTCAATGCCATAGAGTTCAATTGCCAAAGCGTCCATTTTTCTCCAGGTGATCTGATCTCTATTGGCTGGAGAGCAGTTGAATTAGCAGGAGATCTCCTGCTACTACCTGGCAGTTGGCAACCCTACTAGTATCCATTTTGACTAGTAGCCATTAATAGCCCTCTCCTCCATGAACATGTCCACTCCCCTCTTAAAGCCTTCCAAGTTGGCAGCCCTCAACACATCCTGGGGCAGGTAGTTCCACAATTTAGATATCAGATAGGAGGGAACAAAATGGTTTGGTGATACCTTATCCTCACTGTGGGTGAGAGAAGTCCATGGGGCAACATGGAGTTCTCAGGAAGCAAGCCCAGTTGTGTGGGATCAAGGACCACTGTGGTAGGTCAGAGGAGCAGGTAGCAAGATTGGTTGAGCAGGGGTGGCAGGAGAAGCCTGAGGCCGACAGCTTAGTCCAATGAGCACTAGAGCCTGATCCATCCCAGGTAGCTCCTACCTGGCCCCTTCCCTGTTCATGCTCCTTCTTCTTTCTGAGGAGCAGAAATCTTAAAAGGGTAGCCCCTCCCCAGATTATTTCACTCCATCCACATTCTGTTATTTCTAGGGGAGTCCCTTGATTAGGGTTGCCACCTCCCGGTTGGGAAATACCTGGAGATTTGGGGGGGGTGGAGCCTGAGGAGGGCGGGGTTTTGGGAGGGGAAAGACTTCAGAGGGTTGTAATGCCATAGAATCCACCTTCCAAAGTGGCCATTTTCTCCAGGTGAACTTCTCTCTATTGCCTGGAGTTCAGATGTAATCCTGGGAGATCTCTAGCCACCACCTGGCGGATGGCAACCCTACCCTTGATGGTTTTGGTGGGGTCATTGGGGAGCTGCAAGGCTTTCAGTAGTGGATGTAATACTTGTTGTAATACAGCCACCCATACATGGGATCCACCTGGCCATTGTTCAGAACCACAGGGCCTACCAGAGCTTTCCAGCACATTTTCTTCTATAGTGCAGTCCTTGCCATTTCTGAAGACTGGGATCATGATAAGCAAGAAGGATTGGCAGGAGAAATTAGCGTATGGATGACTTTGCCTCTTAGTCACATATACGGATTTTTACAGTGTCATCCTAAGCAGACTTACACCCTTCTAAGCCTGTCAACTTTAGTGGACTTAGAATGGCGTAACTCTGGGATGGTGCTGTTAGTCCCTTCTAACACTATGTTTCTTTGGTCATTAGGCTTCAACTTAATGTTCAAATTTAATAATGTTCAAATTTAATAATAAATTTAATTTTAATTTTATGTTACAGTTTTATGGACTGTGTTTGGTTTTATATATGATATGTATATCTGACAGGTGTGAGCCGCTCTGAGCCCGGCCTAGGCAGGGATAGAGAGCGGGGTAGAAATTTAATTATAAATAAAATAAATAAAAAACCTGATGTAGACGGTGTTTCTGCTGAGGTCTAATCCGTGCAAGTTGAGGCTAACAATTATTTTCTGTGTTTGAGACCATACTTCTCTGAATTCTGCTGAAAATGCCTTCTGACTTGTCATTCTGACAATATTGTGATATATGTACAAATTTTCAAGAAATTATATAGCAATGGCATGTTGAAGACATGTACCTTAGAGCCCTGGGTGGCCTGGGTTCCTCACCTTTGATCCAATTGCAGTTTAGCTGGAAAGAAGTCACTTTCCTCTGCCTGCCTCCTAATGTACTATCGACAGTTATATGAAGCCTTACCCTGAAAAGGTGTCCGGAAGGAAAATGTCATCATTATTAGTATGATCACAAAACGAATACCTGCATTTCTACACAGTGTGTCCTATGTAGGATTTATCAATAACTTTTTTCTCCGGATCACACTAAAAAGTGCAGATCTCTATTTTCCCCATTCCAGATATCTCTGCAGGAAGAGGTTTGCCTGGAGAAATGGGGCCCAAAGGTTTTCTTGGTGATCCAGGGCCGACAGCTGAAGTTCCGGGTCCCCCAGGGATAGATGGTCAGACCGGACCACCTGGTTTCCCTGGCTCACCTGGCCCTCCAGGTTCTTCAAGTAAGTGGCCAAAGCATTTTCGGAAAAGCAGCCAGATGAACTTTAAGGAAGCAGAACGATTTGTTCGTTTAGTGTACTTTTTTATCCCACTTTTCTCCCTCGCAGTGGGAACCCATAGCGACTTATAAAAAATAAAATATAATTTAAACAAATATTAATGAAATACAGTATAAAAATAAACATAGAAGGACAAGTGCACAACATATCCGCTGGGGTCCACTGGGTTAGTTCATCAAGCTCGTGCTGGAACCTAGGGGCTGAGACCAAGGGCGGAGAGCCCTTAGACTCTTTCCCTTTGGCTTGTGCCCAAGGGCTCGTGCCGCTGGCCACAGCTAGGGTTTAAATACCTGGAACAAGAGAGCGAAACACTCAGTTTGGATGTTTCAAGCAGGCAGCCATCTGCCATTACGATGAAGTTGTATTTTGGAAGACTATTCAGTCAAGTAGCCCTTGTTTCAGTGTTTTGGAACAGTTGGAAAGTTCAATAGGAATCTGAAACTGTATAGCAATCGATGAATCCTTTTTTAAAGATACGTATGGTAAAAGGCTTAGCTCCAGCTGATCTATTTTATTTTATTTTCCCCTTTTTTTCACTTTGCTTGAGTTAACATTATGCTGACTGCTGTCCAACTACATATTGTCGAATTGCTGTTGAGAGAGATCAGCCAGAATGTTTGAAATGTTGTGAGCTGCTTCACGTGTTCTGTCGTGGTAGATGGGGAGGAAGTGTGACATGTACTAGCAGAAGCCACGTGTTACCACTTAATAAGCATCTGCAGGATTGTGTGTATGTGTAAACCTAAACAAACTTGTGTACAAGCTTCGAGTCCAGTTGCACCTTAAAGCCAGCATGGTGTAGTGGTTAAGAGCAGTGGTTTGGAGCAGTGGACTCTAATCTGGAGAACTGGGTTTGATTCCCCACTCCTCCACATGAAGCCAGCTGGGAGACCTTGGGCTAGTCACAGCTCTTAGAGCTCTCACAGCCCCACCTACTTCACAGGGTGTCTGTTGTGGGGAGGGGAAGGGAAGGGGATTGTAAGCTGGTTTGATTCTTCCTTAAGTGGTAGAGCAAATCGGCAAATAAAAACCAACTCTTCTTCTTCGTCTAAAAACAGAAGATTTCCACGGTATAAGCTGAAGAAGAAGAAGAAGAGTTGGTTTTTATATGCTGACTTTCCATATCGGTAGGACAAACCGGCTTTTTCAATCTAGGAAACAGGAAAAGTCAACCTTAAGCAACAGGATCATCTAATGTTCTAGTTTTTCATTTCTACAGAATCTAGCGTCGGGGCAAAGGGGTGCTCAGGAGCTCCTGGCCCTAGGGGACCCCAAGGTTACCCAGGGCCACGCGGACAGAAAGGCTTGAAAGGTAATCTGCGTTTTAACTCATCATCTGCTGCAAATTGTCTTGTGAGTTAGAGGCCTGATCTGGGTCATGTCCTCCCACCCATAACCAACCCATAATCCTTGAGAGCTAGCATGGTGTCGGGGTTAAGAGCGGTGGACTCTGATCTGGAAAACCAGGTTTGATTCTCCACTCCTCCAAATGAAGCCTGCTGGGTGACCTTGGGCTAGTCTCAGTTCTCTCAGAACTCAGCCCGGCCTACCTCACAAGGTGCCTGTTGTGGGAAGGGAGATTGTAAGCTGCTTTAAGACTCTTTATGGTAGAGAAAAGTGGGGTATAAAAACCAACTCTTCTTCTTTCATCCGAATTAGTGCTCTGTTTTCAGGCCTTCTTGCCAAAAATCCTGTGGGGCAAGTTTTTCTGCAAGAGGTCTTTCCCAACTGTTCATGCTTCTTCTTTCACAACCCTTCGAAAATTCTTTTCATTCTTTCACCGGGGCGGGGGGCAGGACATGTCCTGTTAGGCTTCTGACCCCCCATTAACCTGGACAACTAGTTAACTGCATCTGCAGAGCTAGTTAACTGCATCTGCAGAGCCTTTTTAAGCAGAGCTTAAATGAGCTATGGGATGTGACATGGTATAGTACACCCTAATCTTGTCAAATCTCAGAAGCTAAGCAGGGTCGGTACCTGGAAGGGAGACCTCCGAGGGAGACTTTGCAGAGGCAGGCAATGGCAAACCACCTCTGCTTAATCACCTGCCTTGAAAACCCCACCAAGGGTCCCTATAAGTTCGCTTGCGACTTGGCGGCACTTTGCACACACAAAATGAGCTAGTTCATTTATCCAACTTGGTGAATGGCAGAACAATGGAAGAATTTCAGAAGAAATGGGTGTTTTATTTTGAATATATAAAGTAGAAACTAAAACTTAGTAAAGAAGGGTGGAGGTACATTAATAAATAAAAGAATATCAATATTAAGGCAGCAGATACGTTGTGTACATGAAATAGTCAAGTTCAAGTTTAGAGCAGCAGACGAGGAACAAAAGTAAAGTACAGAATAGGAAATATGAATTGTATTAACTATTAAGTATTGCTTTGATAGATAGCCTTAAAAGTAGTGGAAATATGGATAAAGGCTTTAGATAGATTACTGGTTAAACAAACGACCAGTATGACATGAGTGACTAACTCAAAACGTACTCCCTGAAAGATCGCTTACACTGTATGTATATGAATGATTGAGATTGTCATGTTTGTTTGTTTTTTTCTGAAAAATTAAAAAAAATTAATGAGCTAGTTCAGTGGTCGGCAAACTCATTAGTCAACAGAGCCAAATATCAACAGTACAACGATTGAGATTTCTTTTGAGAGCCAAATTTCTTAAACTTAAACTATATAGGTAGTTACACTGTTTATTAACTTAATAAACTTTAATTAAAGTTTTAAGTCTTAATTAAACTATAGATACACTGAATAAAACTTGATATCATACTTAATAGTGATCTTATTTATTGATAAAAATTAAATTGTAAGTAAGGTATCCATAAAATTAAATCATGACAATGACTGACAAACACTGTACATTTTCCCCATCTGCATTCTCAAAACTCTGCAGGGGGGCTTATTGTTGAGTTTTGAGAATCTGGATGGGGAAAATGTGCATCTGAGTGGCAAATCCAAGGCAAAACCTCCCATTCATAAATGTCCAATAACCCCCCCATGCAGAGTTTTGGGAATCTGGATGGGGAAAATGTGCATGAATCAAACATGGCTTTCCCCCCCCCCCCCGGGGCCTGACCTCCTCCTCCTCCTCCTCCTCCTCCTCCTCGCCACCGCCACCTGGGCTCCTTCCTTCCTTCCCTCCCCGGCCCGCCTGCTGTCCGCCCGTCCGCCCCTCCTCAGCGCCTCGGCCTCCAAGGAGGAGGAGGAGGAAAGCGGAGGGGCGTCCTCCCCCCTCCCCTCTCGCTGGCGTTCTCCAGCGGTGGAAGGGAAGGGCAGGCCACGAGGGCGACATGCTGGAGTTTGCAGGTGAGGAAGGTGGGGGAGGGTGTGTGTGCTGGATCGGGGCCTCCCTCCCTCTCCCCGGTGCTCGGGCCAGCACGTTGCAAAGACCCGCCCCCCCCCCAGGCGCGGCGGCGGCAGCAGCTCTGGGCTGGCGGAAAGGCGGAGAACTTTTGTGGGACTTCTGCTTGCGCACAGAGCCCGGCTGGGGTGGGGAAGGGATGCCAGGCTCTCCTCCGCCGCGCTGCGCAGCCCGATTCTACGCCAAAGGAAGCCCCCCCCCCCCGCGCCCTCCGCGCCCGGGGAAGGTGGCTTCTCTTGGGTGGGCGGCCACGATCCTGCAGCCCAAAGCCGCAGTCAAGGGGCCAAAGAGCCACATGAGGCTCGGAAGCCGCAGTTTGCCGACCACTGAGCTAGTTCATGATCCATCTCAACCTTTCCTTCTGCATACTGTTTCCAATTTAAGGATATAATAGTAATCGCATGTCACAATCGACACAGGGATTTCAAGGCAAGAGAGGAGCAGAGGCAGCTGGCTATTGCCTTCCGCTGTAAACCACCCTCTTTACTTTTACTTTATCACGGTCAAAGACCAGCATAACAATAATAACAGCAGAAAACAAATATAATAAATAAAATCACAAAATACAACGTATAATTAAATTACATTAAATTGTCATTCTAAAATCTGCTCCATTGGGCCGGGGAGGGCAGGGTAAAAGTATAATAAATAAAATCTAGGGTTTATCTATGACGAAGATTGGTATTCATCCTCCGTCTGTTGCTGTCACCATAGCATGTCTCATCCTTGTTGCCATACGACAAAATTTTGCAGCAAGTTTAGTGACCTTTGGATCTTTATCTGAGACAAGATACCTAACGTAAAATTCCTCTGAGTGACCAGGTAGCTTTCTTAATAGCGGTGGGATCAACTCTCGTTGGATATCACAATAAAACATGCAATATAAGAGAACGACCAATTGTTTCGATCTCATCTGAACTACATGGACGTATTCTCTGTTCAGATGGCATCTTGTGATATCTACCCTCTAATAAAGCTGAAGGGAGGGCATCAAAGCAGGCTCAAGAAAATGCCCAGGTATACCACCCTCTGCCTTCCTCGGTGGTCTCCCATCCGAGTACTGACCCTGGTCAACCCTGCTTAGCTTCTCAGCTCTGACAAGTTCAGGCTAGGCTGGGCTAACTTAATTTGATTTAAGGTTATGCACCCCAAAAGTCCTCTTCTGCAAAGCAGGCTTGCAAGAGGGCTATTCGGAGCAGAGAATGGGGACAGGGCTTGGCCTGCCTGCTGTTTGCCATCCCGCAGTAGCTTTGCCCTACCCAAGATTGTGTGCATGTGACTGTGAGTTTAATGAGTGATTAAGTCCGCAGGATGCTGTTCTGGGCAGAGCCACGATATGCAAATAACAGGCTGAACTCTGCCCCTTTTCCATGGGGAAATTCTTGTGCTGTGTTCCTTGGGATGTAACAGTAAGGAAGCAGCAGCATTTGCCAGCGTGGTGTAGTGGCTAAGAGCGGCGGTTAGGAGCGGTGGACTCTAATCTGGTGAACCAGGTTGGTTTCCCCACTCCTCCACATGAAGCCCGCTGAGTGGCCTTGGGCTAGTCACAGCTCTCTTAGAGCTCTCTCAGCCCTACCTACCTTGCAGGGTGTCTGTTGTGGGGAGGGGAAGGTGATTGTAAGCCGGTTTGATTCTTCCTTAAGTGGTAAAGTTGGCAGATAAAAACCAACTCTTCTTTTTTTCAGTTCCTGTATGCTTGTATAAATGTTAGTGTTTTTTTACTCTTAAAAAAAAGATGGGAACGGGTGTTTTTCCCCCCCCTCCAGGTGAGGCAGGGGATTGTGGATGTGGATCCGATGAAGGAAGAAGGGGCCCAGCTGGGCAACCGGGACCCCCAGGTTTTCCGGGCCAAACAGGACAGCCTGGGAGAAAGGGAGAACTCGGCGATCAAGGCCAGCATGGCGTCCCTGGATTTTCTGGTGCAAAAGTACGATATTTCTGAGATACATTTCCATTTTCCATATTATTTAAGCATATATGAAGAGACATCACAAATCGAAAGAGTAGCAAAATTCTTTAACATTGAATGGCTGCATTTTATGAAATAGGGATTCGTTCCTGGATTGTGTCGTTTTCTCTCATTTAAAAACTTAAGTGCCTGGGGAACAAATAAAGCAAAGAACACCTTTCTAAGTTTTCTGGATAGGTTATTAATCTCTGGAGTTGCTGCCCGAAAGGCTCGGGGCAAATTGTTTATGGTTGAGAGGGCTTTTATTGATTGGCCACTTTGGACATTTTGTGCTGAAATGTGAGCTGCAATTGGGGAGAGGGAGGGGCTAAGCCAGAGTTACATTCGTTGGAAGTAGGGTTGCCAACCTGCAGGTACTAGCTGGAGATCTCCTGCTGTTACAACTGACCTGCAGCCAATAGAGATCAGGTCACCTGGAGAAAATGGCCGCTTTGGCCATTGGACTCTATGGCATTGAAGTCCCTCCCCTCCCCAAACCCCGCCCTCCTCAGGCTCCGCCCCCAAAACCTCCCGCCGGTGGCAAAGAAAGACCTGGTAACCCTAGTTGGAAGGCAGAGTCCTGTGTACCTTTCTACAACCATCAGAAGCAGAAACAGTTACACAATATAAGCAAGAAGAGGGCCGCCGTTTTGTTTGCAGTGACGAATAATTTAACTTGTTTTGAAGTATAGAATTCATAACTTTAGTGCCAATATATGTTTCAGCACATTATGTGATTTCAGCAGAGATCCAGTGTGGTGAAGTGGTTTGAGTGCTGCACTAGGATGTGGGCGAACCAGGTTCGAATCCCCACTCGTGCCATGGAAGCTCGCTGGGTGACCTTGAGCCAGTCGCACTCTCTCAGGCTAGCCTACCTCGCAGGGTGGTTGTGAGGGTAAAATGGAGGCGAGGAGAATGACGTAAGCCACCTTGGGTCTCCATTGGAGAGAAAGGTGGAGTATAAATGAAATAAATTATACACACACACCCATACACACAGTTGTATTTATGGGATTATATAATTCCAGTTCAGCCTTAATTTTTCCACATGGGATGACCTCACAAAATTGTGGGATCGCTTCAAAAAGTCACCCTGTGAACTCTAAATGTGCCATTCAAGGAGGTTTTCAAAGTTAGTCACAGATGTAGTTTATCTACTACTTTTTTATCATTCCCTTTCTCTAAGGGACTCAGGATGGCCCAAGTAGTTCTCCCTTACTCCATTTTATCCTCACAACAACCCTGTGAGGTAGGTTAGGTTCTGATTTGTTCAGCGACACCCAGCAAACTTCATGTGTCGGGGGGATTTGAAATAGGATTTCCCTAATCCAAAATGGTAACCGCTACACTAGTTCTCTGTTGTGATGCAACTCTTCTGTCAGGATACTTGGCAAGAAATGGAGGGGGGAAATCAAATAATAATGATAATCGAAAATAATGTATCGTAAATGATTTCCCAGTTCAGATGACCAGATACAAAATTCCATCTAACCCAACATAAATCTTTTTAGGTTATATGGATAATTCTGTCAGGAAAAAAATGAGGGATTATTCAGGAATTGTGCAACTGTGGTGAATCCCATGATAGCTTAAGCAGCATTCCCTCTTATTAAAGAATGGTTTTATGACATTTTGGAAAATTGAATTTTTTTTGACAATAACTGGTATTAGATTAATACGGGAGAAAGCGGGGGAGGCAGACGTTCAAGTTACGCTGATTTCAGTTCTTGAACAGAGATGTAAATAGAGATAGTCATTTAAAAAAAAACACCTTTATTGAGGGATTAAGACAAAATCCATTTCTAGTTAGCCAGAAAAGCTGGCTCAGTACTTAAAAAATAAAAAAAAACAACCAAGGGATCTACAACATTCTTTGATATCAACAATTTCTATCTATGTAAGTAATAAACAACATTTATAACATGAAACTTGTAACATTTTTCCAGCTTTGCCTACAAGAAAGGTGTATTAGGAAAGGTATGAAAGAGATGCTTTGGGATTCTTTGGGATCCTGTATGCTTGGCATTGCTTGAATCTAATGTCTTGGACAGTCCTGGGGTCAACCTTCCAGAGAAACCGGCTTATAATAACTAGCGGTACGCCTGCATTAATTAAACCACCTGTGTAAATCAGATTAGACCAGAGTGGGATGTAGAAAGTTTTCAGGAGCCTCTGCTTAGCTGACCAAGCATACGGGATCCCAACAGAGATACAGCCTAGATTTAAATGGTTACAAGTATTTCACAATGAAGAAAGGTAACATGGTATAGCCCAGCCCAATCTTGTCAGTTGCTGCTTTTATATTCCACAGATCCCCCTGAGGAAGCTCAATGCAAAACGCCTAGTGGTTATTCACATACTGGAATAAAATTGCCTTCCCGCTACGCCGTTGTGGTGTAGTGGTTAAGAGCAGTGGTTTGGAGCGGTGGACTCTGATCTGGAGAGCCGGGTTTGATTCCTCCACACGAGCGGCGGAGACTAATCTGGTGAACTGGATTTGTTTCCCCACTCCTACACATGAAGCTAGTTGGGTGACCTTGGGCTAGTCACAGCTCTTAGAGCTCTCTCCGCCCCACATGCCTCCCAGGGTGTCTGTTGTGGGGAGGGGAAGGTGATTGTAAGCCGGTTTGAGTCTCCCTTAAGTGGTAGAGAAAGTCGGCACATAAAAACCAACTCCTCCTCCTCCTCGTCCTCCTCGTCCTCCTCGTCCTCCTCCTCCTCCTCCTCCTTCTTCTTCTTCTTCTTCTTCTTCTTCTTCTTCTTCTTCTTCTTCTTCTTCTTCTTCTTCTTCTTCTCTTTCCTTACCCCATGAAACAGAAGGGATCTTCCTCTTTGTTGCACCTGGTACTAGATTGACTGATAGACTCAAGTCCAGGAGCACCTTAGAGATCAACAAGATATTCAAGGTATAAGCTTTTGAGACTCCAAGTTCTCATTGTCAGATACTGAAGGGAGCTTCGACTCTCAATAGCTTGTACCCTGAAAATCTCGTTGGTCCCTAAGGTGCTTCTGGCCAACACAGCTACCTCTTTGCTGGTGGTCCCTGGCCTGAAGAATGCGCGGCTGTCCTCAACAAGGGCCAGGGCTTTTTCGGCCCCGGCCTGGTGGAATAGTCTTCCTGGTGACATCAGGGTCCTGCGGGACCTTAGGGAGTTCCACAGGGCCTGTAAAACAGAACTATTCTGCCAGGCCTATAATTGAGGACAGATCCATCGTTACTGGCCTCCCCATCCTTCCTCCCCTCCCCTCCCCACCGACATTAGTGGGGGGTGACCTGCTGGAAACCTGCTGCATGGTGGCATCTGGGAAATTTTAAGGCCATCTGTTTAAAGTTATATTATAATATTTTATTGTTGTGTTAATGTTTTATTGTTGACTGAAGTTTTAGGGCGAAAACGCACGGTCGCTTGAGCCTCCTTTCTTCCCTGTTCCAGCCAGGATTTAGCCAGGATCGAACGCACGTTCGTGCGTTCGATCCTGGCTGAATCCTGGCTGGAACAGGGAAGAAAGGAGGCTCAAGCGACCGTGCGTTTTTGCCCTTAATGTATCTTTAAGGTTGTAACCCGCCCTGAGCCTGGCTCGCCGGGAATGAGGGCAGGCTATAAATTTGAATGAACGAACGAACGAATGAATGAACGAATGAATGAATGAATGAATGAATAGTTTGACTGCAAGTAACTTGATTTTCTTAACACAAACAGGGAGTCCCCGGACTTCCTGGATTGCCCGGACTGCCAGGGCCAAAGGGGGATGCCCGATACGTAACAGAAAAAGGTACAAGCGGCAAGCGGCTTTCTTTTGAACGTTGTGTACGTTGTAGTGCCTCACGGCTTGTGTCTGACCGTAGGCGTTTTGTTTCCCAGGTGCCAAAGGAGACCAGGGAGACCCTGGGATTCCTGGAGTGAAAGGAGCCGATGGTTTATCAGGCAGAGATGGACAAGATGGTTTGCCGGGACTTCCCGGGCTTCCGGTAAGTAACCATGGCAGGTTTCATATGGGGGTCCCGCTGCACTTGCTGCTGCCCCCACCCCCACCATTCCCCCTTTTCCTCATCCCATCTGCACAAAAGCAAAAACATGATATCAATTTTGCTTTCTCTTGGATCCTGGACCCGCCCCCCCTGTTTTGCCAAACTGCTATGTAACGCTACAGCATGGCTCATCTGGGAAGGGGAAAAGGCCCTTTAAAAGGTTTTTGGGAGTGGACCTTAGCTCTGCCATTTTGAAGGCGGAGCTTAGCCCTGTTCTCCTCCCCATAATGGCTCTGGGTGATGCTCTGCCAACAGCCGCCCCACACTTTCCCCTTTGAGCTGGATCAAATGAATATTGTTGGGGGTTTTTCAGCTGAGGGGGGAAATATGGGAGCCAGATTTGTTGTGCCCAAAGTAGGCACTATGTCATCTGGATGCTCCAATATCTGACGGGGACTTCCCGTTGCCCATGCAGAGAAAAAACCCCATGTAGAAGCAACCCTTATGTAGCGGAGTGGGGAATCACACCTAGTTTTCCAGATTAAAGTCTGCCGCTCATGTGGAGGAACAAGGAATCAAACTCTGTTCTCCAGATTAGAGTCCACCGCCGTTAACCACGCTCTTAAGCAAGGGTGGCATAGTAGTTTGGAGCAGCGGACTCGAATCTGGAGAACCGGGTAAGATTCCCCACTCCTCCACACAAAGCCTACTGGGTGACCTTGGGCCAGTCACAGTTCTCTCCGAACTCTCTCAACCCCACCTACCTCACAAGGTGCCTGTTGTCAGGGGGTGGGGGGGAAGGGAAGGCAGTTGTAAGTCACTTTGAGACTTCTTGTGGTAGAGAAAAAAGCGGGGTATAAAACCCAACTCTTCTTCTTCTACACCACTCTGGCTCTTTGGAACCCATTGGCAATGCAAAGGAAGCAGGCTGGCAGCCACCTAGAGCCAGCCACATCAAGGGCATGCAGATTTCCAGAAAGACCAAGCACCTTGCCTCCATTGGGGCAATTCAGTGGATGACAAGAGGCGTTCCACTCTGCTGTGGCTGATTACTGGGGCTGAGAAAGCCAACATCACAACATGAGAATATAAGAAAGGCCATGCTGGATCAGACCAAGGTCCATCAAGTCCAGCAGTCTGTTCACACAGTGGCCAACCAGGTGCCTCTAGGAAGCCCACAAACAAGACAACAGCAGTATTATCCTGCCTGTGTTCCAAAGCACCTAAGATATTCAGCGTGCTTCTCTGATCCTGGAGAGAATAGGTATGCATCATGACTAGCATCCATTTTTACTAGTAGCCATGGATAGCCTTCTTCTCCATGAACATGTCCACTCCCCTCTTAAAGCCTTCCAAGTTGGCAGCCATCACCACATCCTGGGGCAAGGAGTTCCCCAATTTAACTATGTGTTGTGTGAAAAAAATACTTCCTTTTGTCTTTGAATCTCTAACCCTCCAGCTTCAGCAGATGACCCCATGTTCTAGTATTGTGAGAGAGGGAGAAAAGCTTCTCCCTGTCCACTCTCTCCATACCAGGCATAAATTTATAGATCCCCATCACGTTTCCTCTTAACCGCAAGCTAGATTGATCTTTTCTTGTAGATTATCCGGGCTGTGTGACTGTGATCTTGGTATTTTCTTTCCTGACGTTTCGCCAGCAGCTGTGGCAGCATCTTCAGAGGAGTAACACTGAAGGACAGTGTCTCTCAGTGTCAAAGTGTGTTGGAAGAGTAATATATATAGTCAGAAGGGGGTTGGATTTGAGCTGAGTCATTGTCCTGCAAAAGTATCAAAGGTAATGTGCTAATCAGCTCAAATCCAACCCCCTTCTGACTATATATATTACTCTTCCAACACACTTTGACACTGAGAGACACTGTCCTTCAGTGTTACTCCTCTGAAGATGCCTGCCACAGCAGCTGGCGAAACGTCAGGAAAGAAAATACCAAGACCACGGTCACACAGCCCGGATAACCTACAAGAACTGATGAACTTTGACCGTGAAAGCCTTTGACAATATTTAGATTGATCTTGTTTCAGAGCTCAGAACAGCTCCATAGTACAAATAGATAGATGAGCTTTACGTGGGCAGGTTACTTCATATTTGCTCTGTCTCGCAGGGTGATGGTACGAGAGGTGCCGTAGGGGACGCTGGTGAGCCAGGACCACCCGGCCCTAAGGGCTTTCCAGGTGAAGCAGGTCTGCCTGGGGTCAACTTGCCAGGCCCCAAAGGATATCTTGGTCCTCCAGGTGACACCGGGGCGCCTGGGAGTCCTGGTTGGCAAGGTCCTCCAGGTCCCCCAGGGACTCGTGCTGAAATAGGTAGGTGCAAAACCTTCTAACAGCTGTTGAACACCAAGCAAAACACTTGAACTGCTGCAAAGCATCTGGGCGTGGAATGCTCCTCCAGTGTTCAGAGATGGCAGAGTGGGCAGCAATGCTCCACCCCACCCTAGACACCAATGGGTGGTCTAGAGCAAAGCTTCTTAAACTGTGGGCCGCGACTCCATATGGGGTCGCATAACTGAATGTGGGGGTCACAATTTTTTTAAAAAATTTAAAATCAATGTCTTTGTGATTTATTATCAGTAAATGTTTGATTTGTACGCCTATTTTATATAACTATACCCAGGGTCGCGTAAAAATACCCGGGGTCATGGAAAAAGTTTAAGAAGCCCTGGTCGAGAGCGCCTTACACTTAAGATTCCCAGGTTCTCTGCTGCCTTCTGGTAACACTCTCTGGCTTTCATCTACAAACTACCCTAAAACTTTTATCTTTATCCAAGTTTTTTATAATCCTTGAATTTCTTGGGGGGGGGGGGTTCCATCCCATGTGCTGATTGTCCCAGAAGGTCGGACCAGAACCAGTGGGTTGAAACAAAAGAGTTTCCATCTAGATATTAGTAAGAATTTTCTAACTGTTAGAGCGGTTCTTCAGTGGAACAGGCTTCCTTGGGAGGTGGTAAGCTCTCTTTCCCTGGAGGTTTTTAAGCAGAGCCTAGATGGCCATCTGGCAGCAATGCTGATTCTGTGACCTTAGGCAGATGATGAGAGGGAGGGCATCTTGGCCATCTTCTGGGCATGGAGTAGGGGTCACTGGGGTTTTGGGGGGGAGGTAGTTGTGAATGTCCTGCATTGTGCAGGTGCTTGGACTAGATGACCCTTGTGGTCCCTTCCAACTCTATGATTCTATGATTCTATTTCATTTATTATACAATATACCTTCATCAGAGTTTCTGGTTTGCATGTTTTGTTGTTTCATGAATCTGATTGTTTACAGAATGTGACTTAACATGATTTTCTTGGGAGATTGTGGCGGAGAGGTGGCATAGAAATTCTTTAAAAATAATTCTCTCCCCCCCATCTCCTTTTAATTCCCTTCAAGATTGTGAACAAACAGTGCAAGTCTTTGCTGGTCAGAACAGGACTGAACAGCGACTGTCAGGTAAAATAAGCGTAATGAAATCCTCTTTAAAAGCATGGGAGGTTAAACAAAAAGAAATCAGTGCTTCTGACTGACTGGATTGAGAAAGCAAGTTTTGCATACCTAACCGGGCTGTGATTTCACCAACCAGGATTTGGCTTAATAAAAAGTACTACTGTATAAAAAGTTCCAGTTAAGAGAATTCTGTAACTAATTCTATACTGGTTAAGAGCTGTGGTTTGGAGCGGATCTGGAGAACCGGGTTTGATTCCCCACTCCTCCACACGAGCAGCGGAGGCTAATCTGGTGAACTGGGTTGGTTTCCCCACTCCTACACATGAAGCCAGCTGGGTGACCTTGGACTAGTCACGCTCTCTCAGCCCCACCAACTCACAGGGTGTCTGTTGTGGGGAGGGAAGGTGGATGTAAGCCGGTTTGATTCTTAAGTGGTAGAGAAAGTTGGCATATAAACACCAACTCTTCTTCGTCTAAATGACTGAGTTGAGAAAGCAACTTTTGTATACCTAACTGGGCTGTGATTTCAGAAACCAGGATTTGGCTTAATAAAAAGTACTACTGTATAAAAAGTTCCAGTTAAGAGAATTCTGTAACTGTTATTCTATAATGGTTAAGAGGGGTGGTTTGGAGCGGTGGCCTCTGATCTGGAGAACCGGGTTTGATTCCCCACTCCTCCACATGAGCAGCAGAGGCTAATCTGGTGAACTGGGTTCGTTTCCCCACTCCTACACATCAAGCTAGCTGGGTGACCTTGAACTAGTCATGCTCTCTTATCCCCACTTACCTCACAGGGTGTCTGTTGTGGGGAGAGAAGGTGGATGTAAGCCGGTTTGATTCTTAAGTGGTAGAGAAAGTTGGCATATAAAAACCAACTCTTCTTCGTCTAAATGACTGAGTTGAGAAAGCAAATTTTGTATACCTAACTGGGCTGTGATTTCAGAAACCAGGATTTGGCTTAATAAAAAGTACTACTGTATAAAAAGCTCCAATGAAGAGAGTTCCGTAACTTTTCTTATTGATGGGGATACATGAAAGAGTTGGCATCTGTTCCACTTTGGAGAATTTCAGAGGGTAGCCGTGTTAGTCTGCAGTAGAATAGCTAGATTCGAGTCTAGTAGCACTCTCAAGAAAATTGAGGAAATGGCAGGTTCAGAGGATGGATTCAATCGCATCGCACCCCTACAGAGCTATCTCCCTACCCCACCCTCTACCCTGCCCAGGTTCTTCCCCCAAATCTCCAGGAATTTCCCACAAGCAAGAACATCTTCTGTGGCATTCCAACTCTCTAAAATTGTCTTTTCAGCAGTAGTTATGGAAAGCAAACTCTCTCTTAGCCACGCATCAAAATAGATAATGTGCTAAGAGGCCTTGGGGTCCTAGTCCGCGCTGGAACACACAGAAATTTCGAAGTCTATTGTTCTGGTCCTCTTGCTTTCTCTCTGACAATCCCCAGATATTCTGGCCCAGATCCTGGCAGTGCTAAAACGAGAATGCTTTTTAAAAATCTGTTAAACCATCCGCTGAGCATTTCAACAAACTGTTCCTTCTACTCGGGGGAGGGAAAAAATCTAACCAAGGAAAAACTACTTGACTCTCGAAAGCTTAAGCCTCAAAAATCTTGTTGGTCTCTAAGGTACTATTAGACTCAAATCTAGCTTTATAATATCATATTTTTCCATTTTAGGAGAGACCTGTTATGTTCCCAGACAGCCTCCTTCCCTTCCCCTTCTATTTGTTCCTTCATATTCCACATTCCCCTACTGCCAGTACACAATGGCCCTTGGGGCACACTATAGTATATAGCCTTATGCATTACGAACATGCTGAGGAGCATGTTCATGTTCATTTACCAGAACCACTCACTCCGTGTCATTTGTCTCTGTAGGTGCAGGCTGCCCTACGGCCCCAAAAGGATCTCCAGGAAATCCAGGGTTACCAGGACCAAGAGGTAAAATTCTCCCTTCATTTTGGGTGTGTTCTTGACTAGTATCCATTTTGACTAGTAGCCGTGGATAGCCCTCTCCTCCATGAACATGTCCACTCCCCTCTTAAAGCCTTCCAAGTTGGCAGCCATCACCACATCCCGGGGCAGGCAGTTCCACAATTTAACTAAGCGTTGTGTGAAGAAATACTTCATCTTTTAAAAATGTGCCTCTAATTTAGTATCTTACCTTCAAAAATGTAGGTGCGGTTGGTCCAAAAGGGAGTCCAGGAGACTTTGGTCTGGATGGGCGCAAGGGGGTAACAGGCCCTGAAGGGGACCGAGGCTCCGAAGGTGTACCTGGCCCCCCAGGTATTGCAAAAGACAAGACGTAATTACACATCTAGGCAAATGGCTCGTTTTGTTTTATTCCTATATAGTATTTATTGTTCTTCTCTGCGCTTTTTTTTTTAAGTGCCTAAAGGCCAGTAATGTTTACTCAGAACAGTAGCAGCTCTCCATGGTCTCAGGCAGAGGTCTTTTACATCACCAACGACGATCTGTTGAACTGGAGATTCCAGGGGTCGAACCTGGGACCGTCTGCATGCAAAGCCAGAGGCTCTTCCACTGAGCCACAGCCCATCCCCAAATGTAGAACGTGTTAAAAATTACTACATCAAATACCTTGTTCTACTCAGGAAGCTCTTTCTGTTCTGTTTAGGATTTACTGGACCCAGAGGAAGTCAAGGTTCACCAGGATTACCTGGGGCGAAAGGCTTTCCAGGAAGCCGTGGTTTGCCAGGTTTGCCAGGTGCACCTGGAGCAAAAGGAATTACAGGAGAAATCTTAGGAGCACAGCCAGGCTTCCCGGGAGATGCCGGACCACCTGGATTTTCAGGACTGCAGGGCCTCCAAGGAGACCAAGGCGTACCGGGATTGAGAGGTAATTCTTGGTTTGGCAAAGGGAAAGTTTGAAGAAGTGGTTCCTTTCCTTTATCCCTTAGAAGCTCCTTGATCCATTGATCTTGAGCAGCATCGTTTTGAATCTAATGTTTGGGGGATATAAGGACTGAGATAAATTTTGCCACTGCCAGTGTAGCCTTGGGATCCCTATCACAATAAAAAAGGCATTATATCAGACACAGGGGCATTGCGTTTATGTATTAAAGAGGAGAGAGTTATCGTGCTCTAAGGTCCTCATAGAAAACGGCATTCCAAGAGCACATGAGCTAATGAGTCAATGGAGCCAGAAGAGCACGGACAAGTCTTTTCCGAGTACGGTAAATTCAAAATTCTGCCTTGCATAACCGTTGAAGGGTTAGTGTTTAATCTAGCCAGAAAGAAGGCTCTAGAGAGGCGAGGAATTGTCAAAAAGTAGTATTGGCAGGCAAATGGAATGACACGAGTGCGGTCTCGCGCACTTGACGGCTTTCTCAAAAAGGTCATTTTTGGTCTCTGCCCCCAGCTTCTCATTGTGATTGTTTTCAGACTGTTATTGTTGATGGCCTCTTTTATATTTATTGTTAGGCAGCGATGGGGTTCCAGGCCCACCTGGAATCAAAGGACAGCGTGGGTTTTCGGGTCCTCCTGGCTTGCCGGGTGTTCAGGGACCACCAGGATCGTTTGGATTCCCTGGAATGCCAGGCCCACAAGGATCCATAGGAAGAATGGGTTCGCAGGGGTTTACTGGTGAGAAATGGTTCCCAAATTTGATTTTCTTCGCTCTTTGCCTGGGTAGCTTAAGCATTTCTCTAGGAAAAAAGAACCTAATGTGTAAGTCATCAGCGTAGACCACCACAGTTCCATTCTTCAGTTTCCTTGACAGTTCTTTCTATTTATTCGGGGATAAGCTATCTTTAATTGTGATACTTAAAGCATAGAGTAGGCCAAGGGTCCCTAACATGGTGTCCATGGGCGCCATGGCACCTGCCAGCCCTTTCCCTGATGCCCACCAAGTGTTTTTAGAAAGTGGATAGGCTATTGGCCATTGGAGATTTGATTGGCTGTGCAGATTTTTTAAAACGTTGCTTTGGCAGCAGCAGCCACCACAACACAAGGATCTTAATGGTATGATTGAAGATAAGCTATAGAAAGATTCTAAACAACAATTTTATGATTTTATAATGCAATCCCAAAATGTAAATATGCAACTTTACAAACATACTACTAAGGATAACAATATAGAAGCCATTCAAAGCCACATAGAATACTCCATAAGTTCTTCATATATATATAAGCAGTCTATTTCAAGTCTAATGATAAAACACTGGTTGAATCAACACTGATTGAAGATTGAAGATGGAGTTGAAGATGAAGGTTTACGAGCTGAAGACGACTCCTCGGTATTCAGTCATTTCGTCTAGCTTCCTCAGTTCAGGCTGTATCCATCAAAAGGAGATGTATATACATGAAACATCTTCCCTGGCACTCACAGCATAAACTAACAGCTTTAGAAATGCATTTCCCCCCCCTTTACTGTAAGTCTTGCAGCATCGGTTGTGTATTTTTACTGAAGATAAGCCATGGCAATTGTTTTGTTGCTGGCTCCGCCTCCTGCAGCAACCAAGAAATCCACAGATGCCTGCAGGACCCCTGAAGTAGCCATTACCCATGTAATATTGCCAGGCTCAGGGCAGGTAACATCATTTAAAATACATCAACGTAATCGAAAACAAAATTAACCGTAAGTCTTGAATTTAAAAACACTAAAACCCCCAATTCAAACTAAAGCCTGCAGATGGTTCCAAAATTAACCTCATGTTGCCAAAGACAGGCAGCAGGTTACCCCTCAGCTAGTATGAAATAATATAAGAGGAAGGAGAAGAGGGGGATAGGGAGGCCAGCAAGAGGCTGATGGTTCATTCTTTGTTCTGGCTATTTGTTTGTTTCCCCATGTTCACTCAGAGGCCATTTATGCATGTCTGTTTCCTCACAGTCACCTCACCAACTACTTCAAGGCTTTGCTTTAGTTATGCTTGCATTTTCTGACTGTCAGAGATCGCCTTGCTCTCCCCGCATGTGTCCATGCATTTTCTCCACAAATCCAGAAAACGTGGACAAAACGCATGGAAATGCGTGGGGAGAGCAAGGCAACTTCGAATGGTTGGATAACGCAAGCATAATCAAAGCAAAGCCCCGAAGCAATCGGCGGGGTGACCACGAGGAAACAGCCATGCATAAGTGGCCAAAATGTCTACATTAGCAGGTTTTCATTTGCTCCATCATACCCATTTTCATTGCTCCATCATACCTAATGTCCCTTTGCTCTCTTTCCCATGTGACTCTTTCTAGGCCCACCCGGTCCACGAGGGGATTCAGGAGACCCAGGAGCACCTGGCCCTGCTGGTGTAAAAGGTCTGCCTGGTAGCAAAGGTGAACCAGGTTTCCCTGGCCTTGAAGGCAAAGCTGGGGACGTTGGCCCCGCTGGAATAGATGGAATGCCCGGCCTCCCAGGTCTGAAAGGTAAAGCACAAATCCTAAACCCGGAACTGCATGACCGGCTGCTCTAAGAGAAGCCAATTTGAAACAGAAGGCAATGGGAAGTTTGGGGGATTGTGTTTTGTTTTTTCTCACTCTCTCTGTGTGTTAAGTGCCGTTAAGTCGCTTCCGACTCATGGCGACCCTATGAATCAATGTCCTCCAAAACGTCCTATCTTTGACAGCCTTGCTCAGATCTTGCAAACTGAGGGCTGTGGCTTCCTTTATTGAGTCAATCCATCTCTTGTTGGGTCTTCCTCTTTTCCTGCTGCCTTCAACTTTTCCGAGCATGATTGTCTTTTCCAGTGACTCTTGTCGTCTCATCATGTGACCAAAGTACGACAGCCTCAGTTTAGTCATTTTAGTTTCTAGGGTCAGTTCAGGCTTGATTTGATCTAGAACACACTGATTTGTTTTTGTGGCCGTCCACGGTATCCGTAACACTCTCCTCCAACACCACATTTCAAAGGAATCTACTTTCTTCCTATCAGCTTTCCTCATTGTCCAGCTTTCACACCCATACATAGTAATAGGGAATACGATGGCATGAATTAACCTGATCTCGGTGGCCAGTGACACATCCTTACAATTAAGAATCTTTTCTAGCTCCTTCTTGGCTGCCCTTCCCAGTCTCAGTCTCCTTTTGATTTCTCAGCTGCAGTCTCCCTTTTGGTCGATGATGGAGCCATCCATTTCTTACTCTACCCTTTATTTTTATTACTTCTTTCTGTAAATGATAATTCTAATTTTCTGATGTACGATTCTGTGCAAAACCTCAAACGTTTTAAAATGAAATCCAGTTTGTTCTTTGCCTGGAGAATTGAGTAGGGATAAACAGCTGTCTCCAGGCTTGGATGGGCTTCACCTTTCTCGTTCCCTTTTTCTCTCACAAGGCGTCAAAGGCTCACAAGGCGTCGGAGGGTTCATAGGCGCTATGGGCCTCAAAGGCTGGCCGGGGTGGAAAGGTGTCCAGGGTGAGGACGGCCTACCTGGGCTTCAGGGTTCGCAAGGCCCGACTGGGGAACCAGGACCCAAAGGTATTTTCCTTCACTTTGACAAATGTGCATGGGATGTGTTTGGGGTGATGTGCATGGGATGCGTTTGGGGTGATTTTTTGGCACATTTATTTAGGTGAATCCTGGGGTTTGCTGCTTTCTATCTGTGGCAAGTGGAGAATTAACTGTTCTGTTCAGTAAGCTGTTTTGTGCCTTTCTTCAATCAGTGGTGGTTGTACTGATTCCTTGGTGCCTAAAAAAAGGAGGCATTCTCATCCACCTCTTTTGATCCTGTCTAGCCAACAGAGGAGCCCATACTCATGGGCTATAACAACAAGGGAGCCCATACCTAATGGCGTTAACAACAGAGAAGCCCATACTCATGGGCTATAACAACAAGGGAGCCCATACCTATGGGCTTTAACAACAGAGAAGCCCATACTCATGGGCTATAACAACAAGGAAGCCCATAGCCTTGGGCTATAACAACAAAGGAGCCCATACCCCTGGCAGTCTGTAAGCAGAGGCTGTACAAACACTTGACAGGGATACTCTAGGCTGATCCTGCATTGAGCAGGGGGTTGGACTAGATAGCCTGTATGGCCCCTTCCAACTCTGTGATTCTATGATGATTGCCACTTTGGGGGTCAGGAAGCAGGTTTCCTCCAGGCCAGGTTGGCCAGGGATCCTGGAGGTTTTTTTTTTTTTTTTTTGCCATCTTCTGAGAGTAGAGTAGGGGTCACTGCAGGTGTGGGGATGGAGGTAGTTTGGAATTTCCTGCATTGTGCAGGGGGTTGGACTAGATGACCCTAGTGGTCCCTTCCAATTCTATGATTCTAACAGGGAAACCTTGAGTTATAACAACAAGGGAGCCCATACCCATAGGCTATAACAGTAAGGGAGCCTCCGGACAGTTAAGAATGCCCCCTTTTTCTAGACTCCACAACTTCACTGAAATTTCCCTAGCTTTGTTATTCTGATTCCAAGGGCACAGCCACAGGGGCACATGTTCCACCTCAAGCCACTAGTGTATAGCAGGGATAATTTATTTATTGAAATCATTTCTATCCCATCTTATCACCTTGCACTCAAGATGGCACACAGTATAGCAACCAAGTTGCAAAGGCATAAATAAAATGAAGAGGAGAAGACTGAGAGGGGATATGATAACCATCTTCAAGTACTTGAAGGGCTGTCATATAGAGGTTGGTGCCGAGTTGTTTTCTGTTGCCCCAGAAGATCGGACCAGAACTAACAGGTTGAAATTAAATCAAAAGAGTTTCCGTATGGACATTAGGAAGAACTTTCTAACAGAGCGGTTCCTCGGTGGAACAGGCTTCCTTGGGAGGTGGTAAGCTCTCCTTCCCTGGAGGTTTTTAAGCAGAGGCTAGATGGCCATCTGTCAGCAATGCTGGTTCTATGACCTTAAGCAGATGATGAGAGGGAGGGCATCTTGGGCATCTTCTGGTCACTAGGGGTGTGGGGGGAGGGAGGTAGTTGTGAATGTCCTGCATTGTGCAGGGGGTTGGACTAGATGACCCTGGTGGTCCCTTCTAACTCTATGAGTATGATTCTATGATTCACACGTATAACACATATACGGCCCTGCAAAAGCCTACCAAATAAATATACTCATATAGCACAATTAGACATGGAATCATACAATCAAACTCAGACCACAGGCGTTTTGGCCATAATGCCTTCTTCAGTGATCTAAACAATCACCACTCCAGACTACAAAATATGCATCAAATTACTAAAAATCTTTGTGACTGTATGTGCATTGTGTTCTGGAAAAAAAATGAATAAAAAGACATAAAAATGCTAATTAAACAATTATCCTGTATGCATCAATTATTCAAAGTATATGCAAAATACGTTGTATATACAAAGTAAATACAAAATTAAAACAACAACTACAGTCCAACTACCTTGCCTACCATAAATAAAGGGTCAACATCTCGCAGTCACAAAGCAGTCTTAAAGTCTGCAGACCGAGCAGAAACAAGATGGGAGCCTGAGTGGAGAGGTTGATCAATGTGACTGCTGGGCATTTACTCCTCACAGGTGACCGCGGAGAACATGGCCCACCAGGGGCACCCCCAAAAATTGTGTCGAGCATGCTCCTGGAAGTGAAAGGTGAAAAAGGAGACGAAGGAGAAACGGGGCTCAGGGGCTACTTTGGTTTCAAAGGTAAGGAGCTTCTCCAGCACCGCCAGGAACAGGATGTGATATCCTGCATGCTACCAAGAGGGTGTGTACGCCTTCGGCACAACAGTTTTTAGGTTTGTTTACCATTGTCTCCGCATTGTTCGTCACGTATTACTAAAAGGGTCATAGGTAGAAAGTGCCGTCAAGTAGCAGCTGACTTATGGTTGGTCATTGGCAGCCTCTGCACAGTGACCCTGGACTTCCTTGGTGGTCTCCCATCCAAACACTGACCAGGGCTGACCCTGCTTAGCTTCGAAGATATGACAAGAGCAGGCTAGCCTGGCCTGCCCGGGTCAGGGATATTATAAATACCTCCCCCAATTTCTTATATTCTTATAAAATGGTTCTAGCCATCCAGGTGAGGGCAATAAAAGGGTACAGTTTCTAACTATTGAAACCGAGAAGCAGTACTAAAATTATCTCTGAAGATACACCCAGGACATTTCCTACAGCAGGGCATTGTGGGGTAGCTATTCATTAGAAGAAGAAGAGTTGGTTTTTAGACGCCGACTTTCTCTACCACTTAAGGAAGAATCAAACCGGCTTACAATCACCTTCCCTTCCCCTCCCCACAACAGACACCCTATGAGGTAGGTGGGGATGAGAGAGCTTTAAGAGAGCTGTGACTAGCCCAAGGTCACCCAGCTGGCTTCATGTGGAGGAGTGGAGAAACCTACCCGGTTCACCAGATTAGCCTCCGCCGTTCAATTGGAGGAGTGGGGAATCAAACCCAGTTCTCCAGATTAGAGTCCACCACTCCTAACCACCGCTCTTAACCACTACACCACGCTGGCTCAGCGGAAGGCTTCCTTCACAAGCTGGTGCTCTTGTTGCCAAAAGCAGACCTCTCTGGAAGGCAGCTTGACAGAAACTCAGTCTCCTCTGAAGTAAACATTTTCCAACTCTCTGTTTTGCAGGCAGTAAAGGGATGCCAGGCTTCCCTGGCCAGACAGGAAGACCGGGCGTACCTGGATTCCCAGGTTACGTTAAAGGCCTGAAAGGAGACATTGGGGTCAAAGGACTGAAAGGCTTTCCGGGACATCCTGGTGGCCAAGGACCTCAGGGGATTCCTGGCTTCCCTGGAGCCACCGGACGCCGGGTGAGCAAATCCCATTTGTTTGTTTGTTTGAGTTGCAGCTTTGTGTTGGTCCTCTTCCACTTGCAAACGTTCATTAAAATTCATTGAGAGTGGATTGAAAGTGCATTACTCGGCATGTGTGAAAGTGCCCAGAGAGAGAAATGGAATAATGTACTTTCAATCCTCTTTCAGTGCACTTTGCAACTAGATTTTACGGTGCTAAATGGCAACGACCACTTGCAAATTATCCCTAAAGTGCATTGAAAGTGGATTAAAAAGTGCATTATTCAGGATGTGTGAAAGTGCCCAAAGAGTTGAGTTACTTCCTTCCTCTCCCAGGCCCTGATCCACGCTGCTCCCCCCACAATCTAGCTGCTGCTTATATGTCTAGTGCCCCCATGTAGTTTAGCCTTAGAACACTCTCTTTCAGTAGTAGGACTCCATAGTGATGGTGGAGGGACTGATGGAGAGTGTGATCCTATGAACACTTTCCTGGGAGTAAGCCCCACTGAGTAGATTTCAATAGGATTCTGAGTAGACAAGCTTTGGATTGCATTGTAGGGGTGGGCACAGAGAGACAGACGCCACGGGAAGGGTGGGGAGCTCTGGCTACTGGCTACCTTAGCCAGGGCTGGGTGGGATAAATAAAATAAATAAATAAATCTGAAAAAGCTGATGTGTAATATCTGTTCTGATCAATAACCTGATGTCCGCTTTCAACCACGTAACAGGGAGAAAAGGGAATGCCAGGGACGGCAGGGACATTTGGCGATAAGGGACAGTCTGGGGACTTTGGTGAGTCCATTTGTATTACAATCCAGCTGAGCTTTTAGAAATAATTATTTCATTGCATGCATACAGTTCTCTTAGGGTTGCCAACCTCCAGGTGGTGGCTGGAGATCTCTTGCTATTACAATTGATCTCCAGGCGAGAGAGATCAGTTCACACGGAGAAAATGGAAGATGGACTCTATTATACCCATTGAAGTCCCTCCTTTCCCCAAACCCTGCCCTCCTCAGTCTCCACCCCCAAAATATCCAGGTATTTTCCAACTTGGAACTGGCATCCCTAAGTTCTGTGCAGAATGAAACCTTGTTACCTGAATTCACTAGGAAGATTTCCATAGTCTTCTTGGGACAGTGATGTCAAATTCCTACACCTTTTCCCCCCTATGTTTACTTTCTTTCTGTCTTCAGCTTTCATTTTTGGGTAACAATGCACAGTAATCTCAATTTTTTCACTTCCCCATGAAAAAATGTTAAAGTATATATATAAATACCCTGTTAATTTGTGCTTCCAACAGGTAGTAGGGGAGATACTATAGACTTACCAGGAAGAAGAGGCACTAAAGGAGAGGCTGGTGGCGGCGGGTCCCCAGGTAAAACCCTTTCGCTGCTGGATGAAAAGTCACCTCGTGAGGGAATTAATGGCATACGTCTGCTGCACATTGTTATGACATGACCGCGATGGATTTTATTCCCTGACTTCAGTTTTGTTCCAGATAACGGCTTGATAGTTATGAATAATTTATGTATAGCTGTTCTTAACTTCCATAGTGTCTGTTGTCATCTAATGAAACTGTTTATTACAATTCCCATTTCCAAATGGGGAAATAAGTAAGAGACTCCACCAACACTTCTGCTGTGTATGATTTGGAAGTAGTGAAAATGTTGACAAACATGCAATCATATGCCTAGATCTTAAAGCCAGTCTCTTCTTGAAGTCCGTGGCTGTTTTTGCACCTATACGGTTGTACAATACTGGTGAGGTATCAGAAGTTTGAAAAGAAAAAAAAAGAATTAACCCACGCTTAGCATGTTTCAATAAACTGTTTAAAAAATCAAAATAGGTCAATGTTAGTGGTCTTGGACTAACATATTTCTAAACAGCTAGGCCTCCTCTTGACACATTTTCTCAATCCGTTTTGAGAGCATGGAAGTCTTACTGCCCAAACTGCAGCCTCACTTTGCTGTGGTACCAAGGGAAATGTGTGTGTTTTAAAGGTCACTTTCTCCTTTAAGATGCTAATCATGGGTCTGGGGGTGGGGTGAAATGGCAAACCTGAGTGGAGGCTGAAGAGTTAAAACCCTTCTCCCTTCTCTGCACAGCTCTGAGGCAAATTGAGGCTACATGTGCATTTTATGAAGCAAGTGGCATGATCTTTGTCTCCTCTGTTTGAGCCCTTTGAGTATAGAATAAAAAGTGGAAAATCCTTGATCAGATCTCCCACAGGATTTCCCCCCTTGTTTTTCCTCTTCCCAACCTTCTTCCACTGCCTCTCTCCTGTATTTTTTAAAGACGTTCATAGTGGCTGCAGCCCAAAGCCATGTGCTGGAGAACATGCATTAACCCTTCCCCCATGCCATTTTCCCAATTTTTAATCACACTCATAGACATCCATCTTCTTGGAGTATATGACAGAAAAGTGATATTTGAACAGGTCAAATAAATAAAGGGGGGGAATCAATCAAAAGTGAACATAGAAGGGGAAAATGGAAAGTGCAAAGACCTTCCCTGTTTCCAGTGCTGCCTGTATGTTTCCTCCAGCGAGCAACAAGCAACTTCTAGTAGTGCCATTTTAAATCAGAAAAATAAGGGATGGAGAAGGTTCAATTTAAGCCTCCCCCCTTTCCCTGGCATTACATCAGTTCAAAACCAGGAGCACCCACAGCTGTTACTACTAACTTGTTTTTAAAAAGGGAGATCTGCTCATAAATCTTTTTTTTTTTTTGCCGTCAAGTCACAGCTGACGTATGGCGACCCCTAGGATTTTCAAGGCAAGAGACATTCAGAGGTGGTTTGCCATTGCCTGCCTCCACATCATGCCCCTGGTATTCCTTTGGAGGCCTCTCCTCTAAATACTTGCCAGGGCGGAGACTGAAAGTGTGTGACTGGCCCAAGGTCACCCAGCAAGTTTCCATGGCAGAGTGGGGGTTCGAACCTGGGTTTCCCAGATCCTAGTCTGACACCTTTACCACTACACCACATTGGCTCTCTGCTCATGAATCTAGGTTGTCATACCTACAACATGTTCGAGAGAAGTATCGTGGGAATGTCCTCTGCTATCACACAACTTACTGGCTTTTGTAAGATTTGAAGTAGCTTACATTTTGCGTCTGCTATTTCAGTAGATGGATTGTTCATGGCGCAACTGTACCCAAGACTGGCTGCTACGTTTTCAAGGAGCATCCGGTGTTGACCTTTGCTTTGTTTGCAGGTGGGAGAGGCCTCCCAGGAGAAAAAGGGGAAAGTGGCGATCCAGGTTTTTCAGGCATTGAAGGACTCAAGGGCGCACAAGGAGAACCTGGTTCAAGAGGACAAGAAGGTGACGCTTGCCTGTTACACAACCACTTACACACTCAGAAGTGCTTTTCATTTTTTTTCCCCTGGAGCATGGCTACAGGTGGAATGAGCATGAAGGCACAAGTTCTTCTCACTGTTGTGTGTTCAAGAGAGGCATTTCTGCTTTGCTTCCACACTGCACCCCGCGGGTATCCTACTTCTCAAAATGATACTCTATCCAACCTGAGCAGGCAGAAGAGCGGTTCCTCAGTGGAACAGGCTTCCTTGGGAGGTGGTAAGCTGTCCTTCCCTGGAGGTTTTAAAGAAGAGGCTCGGCCATCTGTCAGCAATGCTGGTTCTGTTACCTTAAGCAGATGATGAGAGGGAGGGCATCTTGGCCATCTTCTGGGCATGGAGTAGGGGTCACCAGGGGTGTGGGAGGAAGGTAGTTGTGAATTTCCTGCATTGTGCAGGGGATTGGACTAGATGACCCTGGTGATCCCTTCCAGCTCTATGATTTTAAGAAGTACTAATACGAGTTTCTGCTTTCATGACTGCCTGAAGAAATCAGAACAAAAGCAGTACCAAACATCCAGTCCCCTTGTTTGTGGACGGCGCCTTTGGAATGTTATCCTTATACTGTATCACCCTATCAGTGCAATCCTGTACAGAGTTACTCCAGCCTGAGTCCATAGATTTCAACTGCTTTAGACTGGTTTAGCTCTGCATAGGACTGCAGTGCTGGATTACCTAGCACAGTGGTACTCACTCCACGGCAATTGCCATCAACCAAAAGAGCCACATTTACTTGCACGAAGGCGTGGAACGTACCTGTTCCTGCAGCTGTGGCTGTTTAAAGGTGGGAACCAACAGCTAGCCACAAGCCCTACCTGCAGGGGTGTCAAACTCAATTGCTACGAGGGCCAGATATGACATAAATGTCACTTAGTCGGGCCGGGCCCTGCCTTACCATCCCAGATCGAGAGTAGGAGGTTGGCTGGTTCACGGGCCGGATAAGATCTCTCAAGGGGTCGGATCCGGCCTGTTTGACACGCCTGACCTACCAGGCAAGAGACTTGCCTGCTTTCATGCAATGAGGGGCATGTGCCACATTTGGAGAACAGTGCTCAGAAGAACCACAGGTGGCATGGCAAAGAGCCACACATGGTTCCTGAGCCACTGAGCAAGTATCACTGATCTAGCACAATAGATAGGTTTGAACAAAGGAGTTCTAAATATGAAATATAAAAACCATGTACATGGATAAAGGGGGGAAGGGGAATCAGTCCTTCTCAGGTCAGACTGCCAAACAACTTTGGATTCGTTCAAAGATTGACACTTGTGCTAAGCCGGGCTTATTAGGGTTGCCGGGTCCCTCTTCGCCACCGGCGGGAGGTTTTTTGGGCGGTTAAGCGCCTAAGTCGTTTCAGAATGATTGGTCTTTTATAACTTTAGGACTATTTTAAATGCTGTTTTAATGGTTTTATTGATTAAATGGATTATTATTCTCCTGTAAGCTGCTCTGAGCCCAGTCTTGGCCGGGGAGAGCTGGGTATAAAATTGAAACAATAAATAAATAAATGCAATGCAATGCAATGCAATGCAATGCAATGCAATGCAATGCAATGCAATGCCAGTTCTACCAACATTTTGGATTATATAATACTTTAATGAATGCCAAGACATAATTATATTCTTGTACCCTGCAGGATTCCCAGGACAGACTGGGGAACGAGGGTCGTCAGGGGACCCAGGAAGTCCAGGATTATCAGGTGAAAAGGGAAGTTCTGGACATCCTGGTTTTCCAGGACTGAAAGGTAAATTAAATTATTTCAATCATGTATTATTGTTAATTTTTTATTAATTTTGAATTATTCTGCGTTTAAATAGGGAGTTTTTCATCCTGGTCTGGGGTCTTCCAACTAAGAATGGGCAAATTTCCTTTGGCTTGCTTTGATTTCTATTCACACTTTGCAGTCTTGCCACGCAAGGGTGGAAAACCACTTTTTGAATAAGGGAGCCCTGGAGAATTACATTTCCCTGGGGAACTGGTGGAGGGAGGGAAGGAGAAAGAGATGCCTGGTTTCTTCCACCGCCCCAGAGAAGAAAGAATGGGGAAGGACAAATATAACCCAAGGCACCAAACTGGAAGGGTCTAGGCCCAACTCCTCTTGGGTGAGGCCTTTTGAACTAGGGAGGGGTTGTATTCTGAACTCCCCCCCATTGAAAAATCACAAGAAATATAAAAGTCAGAGACACCATCCAGTACTGCAGCTGCTCCTACTATCTCTTTTTTTTGGGGGGGTTCTCCATCCATCTTCCCCCCCTGAAAAATGCAAAGACAAATAGTAGCCAATCAACCTCCTTATTGCAAGTATGTCCCGTATATCAGCCACCTGCTAGAAAGCCCTATGCATTTCTTAGACACTGATATCATTTGCAGCTACAGTATGCAAAGCAATAGATAGTGATTATGACTCAATGGATTATGAGTCCCTCAGTTTTTAAAATGTCCTTTCTGTTTTGTATAATTGCACACATGTTGATTTCCAGAAGAGCTACTGTATCTATTTGGAATGCGTGTTTTAGTTTTGTTATCAACAGGATGTTAGACTTTTCCATATTTTTACATGTCCGGTGTCTGCTTAACATGGGCAGATTTGAATACTTCTCTTGCTTTCGACTTTGGATTTTCAACATGGTAAACCTAATCTACCATTTGAGATCTTTCATGCTGTGTAGTAGTTGATAGTTGGCATTCAGTGTCAGTAAATGATGTAGTGTGTATTTAATATGTAGCACTATTTGACAGTGTTGGAAATTTGGCATGTGATAGCATTTGGTGTTGGACAATTAACTGACCATAGTATTTGATTTTGACATGATTCCGTAGCTGGCATGCAGTGGCTGATATGCAATTGATACACACACATACATACACATGAATATACATAAAGGCTGCCTTATACTGAATCAGACCATTGGTCCATCAGTGGCTCTCTAGGGACTCAGGCAGAGGTTTTTCACATCATCTATTCTGCCTTTTAACTGGAGATGCCGGGGATTGAACCTGGGACCTTCTGCAATCAAAGCAGAAGCTCTTCCACTGAACCACAGCCACAGTATTCATAATATTCAACAGTGTTTGGTTGCTGATTTGCAATAATATTTCAGGCTTAGCAGCTATTTTTGGAATTCTGACTGAAGTTAATAGCTTTTAGCATTTGCTGTGGGTAACTTTAAAAAAAAAACCACAGTCAAGAATGTGCTAAAAACCTTGACATCTCAGACATCAAGGTTAAATTCAAAACTTGGACTTTGAGTTTGGAAGCAAAACATTTTAATTGCTGTTTCAATAATACAAATTCAGTTACAGGTTCATTGAACCCTGCTGTGGTTGGACCTCACCTAGAGTATTGTGTTCAGTTTGGGGCACCACAATTTAAAAAAGATGTAGACAAGCTGGAACGTGTCCAGAGGAGGGCAACAAAGATGAGGAGGGGTCTGGAGACCAAGTCCTGTGAGGAAAGGTTGAAGGAGCTGGGTATGTTTAGCCTGAAGAGAAGACTGAGAGGGGATATGATAACCATCTTCAAGTACTTGAAGGGCTGTCATATAGAGGATGGTGCTGAGTTGTTTTTTGTTGCCCCAGAAGGTCGGACCAGAACCAATGGGTTAAAATTAAATCAGAAGAATTTCCATCTAGACATTAGGAAGAATTTTCTAACAGAGTGGTTCCTCAGTAGAACAGGCTTCCTTGGGAGGTGGTAAGTTCTCCTTCCCTGGAGGTTTTTAAGCAGAGGCTCGATGGCCATCTGTCAGCAATGCTGATTCTATGACCTTAAGCAGATCATGAGAGGGAGGGCATCTTGGCCATCTTCTGGGCATGGAGTAGGGCTCACTGGGGTTTGTGGGGGAGGTAGTTGTTCCTGCATTGTGCAGGGGGTTGGACTAGATGACCCTGGTGGTCCCTTCCAACTCTATGATTCTATGAACATAAACCTCCAACTGTTTTACCCCTTCTTGTGATAGACATTATATAACAGGCACCGGAGAAGAACACTACCATGCCAGCTGGCCACGCTTCATGCATGTGTGCATCTTAATCAGAATACAATAGCAAATGTGTGCAAACGTTTCAGGCAGAATAGCTGCAAAACCTCCTTGTTGGGCCATGGATGCTAGGCTGATTTAGCGATCTACAGATCTACCTTTTTGCCCATGAAATTGTTTCATACCAAATACTTCATTTCCTCCATAACAATCGCTTCACACTTGCTAATTACATCTAGAAATTATATCGACCATATGTTATTTTTTGGCAGGCGCACCTGGCTTGAAAGGACTTTCTGGATTAGACGGGTTGGCAGGTGCTAAGGGACAGCAAGGATCATCAGGTATGCTCGGGTTACTCTGGTTGTTACTAAGACTGGCTCCCTTTTATCAGAGTCAGCTGGCTTTCACTCACTTTCTATAGTTGTAGAATTTTTTGCTTGCTTTTCAAACAACCAAGATTTTCAAAATGAGGAATAAAGTAACAATATAAGATCAGTAAAATAAACAGGACAGGATAGGGGCCAGAATTATTCTGCATCCTACAACCAGAACAGGTTAGCCACACAAATCTTATGTAAGTTGATGAACTTTTAGAGCAGGGGGTTCCCAACTTTTTTGAGCCTGCGGGCACCTTTGGAATTCTGATACAGTGTGGTGGGCGCAGCCACAAAACAGCTGCCATAAAATGGTTGCTGCAGGAGGCAGAGCTAGCCACAAAACAGTTACCGCAGCTGACCTTCAGTCACACTTATAAAAATCTGCAGAGCAAATCAAATCTCCAGTGGTCAGTTAGAAGCCTTGCTGGGCAAATGTCCTACCTGTCCCCACCCATTTTCTAAAACCACTTGGCGGGCACCAGAAAAGGTGTCAGCGGGCATCATGGCACCCATGGGCACCCCGTTTTGGATCCCTATTTTAGAATCTGCTGCAAAGGGCCAAGATGCCATAGGATACATCAGCGCAGACAGCTTGTTTTGTAGTTTGGGAGCCACTATTTAAAATAACGTGTTCTGCAGTGGCCACCAACCTGATGGATAGTGGGGTCACTGAAAGATTCTCAGTGCTGTATCAAAATGAATGGGAAGGTATATTGAGACATTAGGAAGAATTTTCTAGACAGAGTGGTCTAGACATTAGGAAGAATTTTCTAACAGAGCGGTTCCTCAGTGGAACAGGCTTCCTTGGGAGGTGGTGAGCTCAAAGGTGGTTTTGCCATTGCCTGCCTCCGCATGGGCTGAGAGAGTTCAGAGAGAACTGTGACTGGCCCAAGGTCACCCAGCAGGCTTCATGTGGAGGAGTGGGGAACTGAACCCGGTTCTCTAGATTAGAGTCCACCACTTTTAACCACTACGCCACACTGGCTCTCTGAAGGGTTGACTGGTCTAATTTAATTTATGTGCTGATGGATTAAGCAAAGTGAACCAAATCTATTCTAAGTCTAATAAAATGGGGGTGAAACATTTTCCCCCATTTTTTCCCTATGGCACCAGACAGCCCACACCCATCTCAACTTCAAGGTCTCACCCGTCATTTCTCCTCACCTTGAAAAGTTTGAGTCCCTCCCCTAATAGCAATTCCTGGGGAAAACACCAAGCATCACGAATTTAGCCCGGAAGCGTATAGGCAACTCAGATCAGCATTCAACATCCCTTGCAGGCAACATCAGAAGTCAACCTTCCGACTGCATTCTGGACAAACCACAGCTTCAAGGCCAGCCCCATGTAGTGTTTAAGAGAGTAGTCTTAACATTTCAGAAGTTGTCTACTCCGCTTGCCTCACCACTACAGCATTCTGGATAACTAATGTTACTGAAACACCTGTTCCCATATCTAGAGAAGGGACATTTGTCATCACAGTTGTCTTCTTTTTTGCACAACAGGTCCTGATGCATACGGCCCACCAGGTTTCCGAGGTATTTTGGGGGACAAAGGTACAGCAGGAGAGCCAAGCTCTATTGAAGGCGGTAGAGGAGCTCCAGGTCAAAAAGGAGAGAGAGGCGATCCAGGTCAGTATCTGGCTCCCTCTGTTTGTGCACGGTACCCTGTACTGCCTCGTCCCTATTAAATATTGGCTACCATTGCAACCATTTTTTCGTAGGACATCTGGAAAGTGGCTCGGGATCTTGGCCAAAGCCTCTGGTGAAACTCTAGTTCTCGAGCAGGGAAATACTTCTCAAAACGAAAATCACAGTAGTGATTAAAAAGGGCTGTTCTGAAGAGTGAAAGTTGAGTGAAAGTTGACTTGCAAAAAGGGGTCACAAATCAACCCAGAAGGAAAGAGATTGTGGGGTCTTAGGGGAAAGCTCAACAAAAACGTTGACTCAGCATGCAGCAGCAGTAAAAAAGGCAAATTCCACACTGGGGATTACTAGGAGACAGATTGCGTAGATCTATGGTGTGTCCTCATTTGGAATACTGTGTACAGTTCTGGTCTCTGTATCTCAAAAACGATAATTCAGAACAGGACAAGCAAGATGATTAAGAGCGGGGGTCCCCAACTTTTTCGAGCCTGTGGGCACCATTGGAATTCTGACACAACGCGGTGGGCACATCCACAAAATGGCTGCCACAGGAGGCGGAGCCAGCCACCAAATAGCTGCCACAGCTTACCTTCAGTCACAGTGAAGATCCTTGTGCTGTGGTGGCAGCTGCTGCCAAAGCAATGTTTCTAAAAGCCGATCAAATCTTCAATAGCGAATCCAGGAGCCTCGCCAGGAAAAGCCCCACCTGACCCCACCCTCTTTCTAAAAGCACTTGGTGGGTGCTATGGCGCCCACAGGCACCATGTTGGGTCCCCCTGATTAAGAGGTTGAAGCACCTTTCGTGTGTGGAAAGGCTGGAGAGTCTGGGACTTCTCATTGGGGTGGAGGGAAGGTGAGTAAAGGGCAGACATGATAGAGGTTTAGACAACTGTGCATGGGGTGGAGAAAGAGGATGTGTGTGTTAAGGGCCATCAAGTTGCCTCCGACTCATGGCGACCCTATGAATCAATGTCCTTCAAAATGTCCTATCTTCAACAGCCTTGCTCAGGTCTTGCATATTGAGGGCCGTGGCTTCCTTTATAGGGTCAATCCATCTCTTGTTGGGTCTTCCTCTTCTCCTGCTGCCTTCAGCTTTTCCTAGCATTATTGTCTTTTCCAGTGAGGAGAAAGAAGATAGGGAGAACTCTTAAGCAATACTAGGACTCGGGGGCACCCAATGAAGTTGATGGGCAATAGATTCAGGACAGACAAAAGGATGTACTTCTTTACATACCCCTGCATGTACATGTTCAGGAGGTGCTAATCTTTGAAATGGGTTCTTGGCTTTGTTTTGTTTTTGTTGTACCACAAAATATATATATTTTAAAAATGACAGCAAGAACAGGGACATTGCTCTGGGTCTCTACAAAATATACAGCCTAAGTCTGAAGTTGCCACTTTCTGAATTTGCCTTTGACTTCTTCTGCAATGTTAATTTCTTTATTGGTTCTTGTAGGTTATCTGGGCTGTGTAACCATGGTCTTGGTATTTTCTTTCCTGACGTTTCGCCAGCAGCTGTGGCAGGCATTCCTGGCGAAACGTCAGGAAAGAAAATACCAAGACCACGGTTACACAGCCCGGATAACCTACAAGAACCAATGAACTCTGACCGTGAAAGCCTTCGACAATATTTTAATTTCTTTAATTTCTGACTGGCAGGGCAACGAGGCACCGCTGGAGATTCTGGACCTGCTGGATTTCCGGGCCTTCCAGGCATTTCCAACATATCCGGATTCCCTGGGGACGTAGGAGCCCCTGGTTTTGATGGCGTACCAGGTAACACCATTTTTCCACCTTGCATTAGCGCAGAGTCCTGTTAGTGATGATAATGAGGATGTTTACTGATATAGGACCACTGACACACATGACACTTGGCAAAGAAGAGAGCCCTGGGCAAACCCAGGATGGGGAAGAGGCAGACAAAAAGCTCAGTCAGTTTAGAGGCAAAGAGTAGAAAGGAAATTGGGGGAGGATGAGGAGAGGAAGGATGAGGGGAGGGGCCGTGGCTCAGTGGTAGAGCATCTGCTCGGCATGCAGACGGTCTCAGGTTCATCCCCTGGCATCTCCAGTTAAAAGGACCAGGTAGTAGGTGCTGTGAACGACCCACAACCTGAGACCCTGGAGGGGTCTGAATAGACAAAACTGAGTAGACAAAACTGCCCTTGATGGATTCAGTAAAACACAGCTTCATACTCTCATAAGGGGCAGCTTTTCAAGAATGGCATGTTTGAGGGGATTTCTCCAGTGAGACAGGGAAGAAAGAGAAAAGGAGTGAAGGCGATGGAGGAAGGAAGAGATCTGGAAGAGGGAGAAGGGGATGAGAGAGGTCAAAGAAAACAATTTTAATGTTGGAGGCAAAGCCGCAGGCAACTGAGGAGTGAGCCGGGGTTGGCATTGAATGGCTTGGATCCTGCGTAGAATTGCCATGGGGGCAAGGGTTGGCAAGGTGGGCCAAATTTTGCCATTTCCATCCTCTGGTGGGAGACCACTGACTCCCCACTCCCCCCCAAGCTGTTCCTGGAGGTCCCTTGTTCCCTCAGAGGAGCATTTTGTGGGGCATTTTGGGCTGCTGTGGGAAAGGGGGAATCAGCAAAGATCACACACCCCTTGTGCCTGTGGAAGATTCTGGGAAAGATACTGGCCTGTAGCCCACTGTGGAAAAAATCCTTAAACACAGACAAACTAGCCTGCCAACGTAGGTTAGAACTCTGGCACACTAGTTTTCTAGAAGCAGGGTATTTCTGAATGTGTCACTCACTTCTAAGCCCAGGTTTAAACATGAATGGATCTTTGTCGCATCACAGTAAATTTCCCCTCTTGAAGACAGTAAGGTTTAAAACAATATGACCTTGCTTCCCAAAAACTTTCCAGGTGTTCACATCAGATGTAGGGAAGATTCTCTGCAAATGCTGACTAATACTGTAATACAAATAACTTTTTTTTCTTGCTATGTGTTCCGCATGGCTGTCTCCTTTTAAACTTCTTATGGACTGTAATGTGTTTCTTTTAGCCATCGTTTGAAGCAGAAACTTTAAAAGTAGGTAATACACAACTCTGCACTGACCCACGGTGCACTATTTGAGAAAAGACACACCTTTGAAGGTGCTGCCAGCTTTGTCATTTACCGGTAATACAGGTTGTGAAGCTATGTGAAACTATGTCTTAACAGGCTACCCAGGACCTCCAGGGAGACCTGGAATACCTGCTCCACCTGGGCCCAAAGGGGAAGTGGGACAAGGAGGCTTGGTTGGAGAAGATGGTTCGAAAGGATTTACAGGAGACCCAGGTCCAGACGGAAGACCTGGAATACCAGGATTCCCTGGGCCAAAAGGTAAAGCGGAAAAACCCAGCCCTGAGATCTGCTGGTTTAAGATGCCTATGCAGATAGACAATAATACCCAACCATCATTGCTTTCTTTTGAAGGACAAAAAGGTGATCAAGGAGTCATGGGATTTGTTGGCTTACTAGGACGTACGGGTGACCTTGGCCCTAGGGGACCCAAAGGAGACAGAGGACCCACAGGTGAGTGCGTCGTTGTGCTCCGCTGGCTATTTTGTTGTTTAGGAAAAAATCCTTATCCTCAGTTCTTGTAGGTTATCTGGTCTGTGTGACCGCGGTCTTGGTATTTTCTTTCCTGACGTTTCGCCAGCAGCTGTGGCAGGCATCTTCAAAGGAGTAACACTGAAGGACAGTGTCTCTCAGTCCTTCACTGTCCTTCAGTGTTACTCCTCTGAAGATGCCTGCCACAGCTGCTGGTGAAACGTCAGGAAAGAAAATACCAAGACCGCGGTCACACAGCCCGGATAACCTACAAGAACTGACGAACTCTGACCGTGAAAGCCATCGACAATAATCCTTATCCTGTTCACAAACTGCCTTATGACTAGGGGTGTTGGTTCCTGGTTGGGAAATTACTGGAGATTTAGGGGTGGAGTCTTTGGAGGGGAGGGTTTGGAGAGGGGAGGGACCTCAGCCAGGTATAATGCTGCAGAGTTCACCCTGCGAAGCAGTTCGAGGGGAACTGATCTCTGTCGTCTGGAGATCTGTCATGTCTGGAAGATCTCCAAGCCCCACCTGGAGGCAACAGTACTCAGAACCTGGAGCCCCATTAGACCCCAGAAGCAAAGCCTTATGTAGTCTGGTAGTGATTCCCCCCACCCCACCCCATTTTAAGGGTTTGCTCAGAAAACATTTATCATTTCATAAACTATAAGGAATTCTCTCCTTCTTCCTGGAACAACAAAGGAGTTGAATGTACTGGATCATCCCTCACCCCTATAAGGTATACCTTTGGTGGCTGGAAAAACAAGATAGTGGTCGGACAGACCTTATCCTTAAAAGCAGGGGCTGATACGAGTTTCTGCATTGTTTCCTGTCCATGGGAATTCCCTCATGATGTGTGTGAAGGCCAAAGGCATTGAAAAGCGGGAAGGCCGCCTGACAAACCACTTGCTTCGATGCTCTCCTTCCCTTATCCTCGTCTTGAGGACAAAGCCAATGTAGCTGCCACTCACTTCTCTACAGGCCTCTTCTTATCAATACCTTGATTGTCCTCAGAGTTTGGCTCTCTGGCAGTTGTGTGATTTGCCATCTCGAAATCTGCCCAGTCTTTATTGAAGTACAGAATTAAAATGTCACACACACCCCTTTCCCCAAGAAGCCAAATCAAAAAACTGCGATATTTGTAGCTAAGATTGGTGTCTAGTACCAGCTAGTGGTAAAGAGATTGCCCAATGCAAATTGCACACCTTGTTTGCAACGTCGTTTGCTTTGTTTTACTAATGCGTTTTTAACTTTTAGGATTTCAGGGGCCTCCAGGTTCCCCGGGCCTGGCTCCTGTCCCCCCTAAACTGTATGCTCTGCAGGGAGCTGCAGGTCCTCAGGGGGGCAGGGGGCCTCCAGGCAGTCCCGGTGAAATGGGTCCTCAGGGTCCACCAGGAGATCCAGGTAGGCATTTTTTCTTTCTGTGAAGGTGGCTGTGACGGAAGGGCAAAGGTCCTGCCCCTTTCTCTCAGTCACCAACCAGTGACTGTGTGGAGCAGCCAACAGCCAATCGGGGTCCATGGGGGGCTGAAGAAGCCAGATGGGAAGGGGGAATGAGAGAGAAAAAACCAGTTCCCCTGTCGGCTGAGATCACAGGGTCTGAGCCACCGGAGGCATAGGCTGGAAGAAATCTTTCCTCAGGAGACTGTGTATGTCTCAGAGCCTGGCTTTGAGAGTAAGCAGGCTAATTTCAGAAGAGAGTGTGCTGTCTCAAAGCCTGGTTTTCAGGGTTAGCAGGCTATATTATTGGAATTTCCAGCAGGAGCTCACACTTATATTGTGAGATTCCGAAGGCTGGGGAAAGGCCAAAGGTTCACCTCGGGATTCAAAGCTTGGCTGATACCTGCTCTCTGCATTCATTCCTTGTTAACAAAAATGTTATAATTGTGTGAGCCCAGCAAATGCTGTCTTTAATAGGATTAATTATTCCATGCATTAATAAAAGTTATTGGGGAGGGGGTTTTCCTGTTACCTCAAGCCTCATCTGGAATTATTGTTTTTAGAAGAGCCCTGCTGGATCAGACCAAGTGGTCCATCTAATCCAGCATCCTTTTTCACACAGCGGCCAACCATTTCCTCCGGAGGTCCCACAACAGGGCATAGAGGCTGAGACCTTCCCCTGATGTTGCCTCCTGGCACTGGTCTTCAGAGGTTTATTGCCTCTGAAAGTGGAGGTTCCCTTCAGTCAGCATGGCTGGTAGCCACTGAGGGACCTCTCCTCCATGCATCTGTCTAATTTCCTTGTAAAGCCGTTTATGCCTGTGGATATCATGTTGTAGGCCAGGGATCCCCAACATGGTGCCATGGTGCCCGCCAACACCTTTTCTGGTGCCTGCCAAGTGCTTTTGGAAAGTGGATGGGGCCAGGTGGGGCTTTTGCCCAGCAAGGCTTTTTTGATTGGCTGTGCAGATTTGTAAAAGCATTGCTTTGGCATTAGCTGCCCCCAAAGCCCAAGAATCTTCACTGTGTGACTGAAGGAAAGCCGAGGCAACTATCTTGTAGCTGGCTCCGCCTCCTGCAACAGCCATTTTGCGGCAGCCATTTTGTGGCTGTGTCGAAATTACAAACGTGCCCGCAGGCTCAAAAAGGTTGGGGACCCCCGTAGGAGGACCAGGTTAGAGCAGTTATCTTTGACCAGAGCTCTGGCGATGGAGACGCAGTAAAAAGTTATGGCTTTAAGGAATTCATGAATGTAAACAACGTTTGCACTGGAGGAGAATTGAAAAAGCGAGAAACTCCTTGGGGGCGTGGCGAAATGACTGCAACTCAGCTAGCAAAGTCGTCTTCTGTCTCCAATACACAGTGTCCTTTGTGGACATCTTTCTTGCAATAGAGATAAAAGTATTACAGGAACTCTCAACCAGCCACTTTTCATATTGAACTCACCCAGGGCTCACTAGTGAAACTGTTTCTTTGGAAGCCCTCTTGTCCTCCTCGCTACGAACTTTGTTTGCCTTATTGGATACATGAAGAAATTTGTTAAACAACTGCTGTAATAGTATATTCATTGGGTGTTAATGTTATAGTGGCATTTGTGATCAGTGTATTTAGTATATTTATTGTATGTCAGTGTTACAGTGGCATTTGTAGTAGTCTTTTCGAATAGATATTTGCGCTGCTTATTTTGCATGCTGCTAGTTTTGTTTAGATATCTGTACAGCATAGAGTATTATTGAGTCTGGTTTTGACCCCTGTTGTAGGCCATCTGGAGCCCATCTGGAGAAAGACCAGGTCTAAATGTAGGGTTGCCAGGTGCCTCCTCTCCTCGGGCGGGAGGCTTTTCTCTGTAATCGCGTGTGCGCGTGCCAATGCATGTGCGGCACTTCTGGTTTAGAACCGGAAGTGCTTCCTCGCAAGGGGCCTTTACCTCTTAGTTTGAGTGGTAAAGCAGCCCTTTACCACTCAAACTAAGAGGTAAAGGCCCCTTGCGAGGCAGAACTTCTGGTTCTAAACCGGAAGTGCCGCGCACCGTATGCATGGGCGCATGCACGTTTGCCCGCCGGCCTTCAGGTAGTCGGCGGGCAGAGGGGTAAATGGCCGGAGGTTATCGCGCCACCAGTGGGCACCTGGCAACCCTATCGAAATGTGATAAATAAAACCTTATTATAACATTGCACCAATTTACAACTATGCTTTACCATATGTTTAAGGTTTTAGAGGGCAGTCAGGCAAACCAGGGGTGGAAGGAGGAGGAGGAATACCCGCATCTCCAGGCTTTAGAGGTGACCAAGGAAGAATGGGACTGCAGGGACCTCTAGGCTCTGAAGGTAAGTAGCGTTCCTTTAATTCTGTCCCCTTTCCTACTGAAATCCACACCTCTGCACATCTCCAAGTGTGACGTTAACTGCCCAGGAGGAGTTACTGAGGAAGTCCAAAATTTTCCTTAGCAATGCCCAGGGAGCCCTGATGGCAAAGCAGTCAGTCTTCTCACCTGGACCAGTTTACCTAGAGGCAATAGTTGCTCACCGCAGGTGTCTAGGTGATTGTCTGTTTAGAAGCCTGTCCCTGGGTGTGATCCTTTTTTATTTTTAAGAAAAATTTTATTATTTTCCATAAAATCATATATACGCTTTTCAACAAATACTCAAAAATATCTGCATAAACATTCATATCTAGATATAATTGTTGAAAGTACCTCCTAATTAAGAAATTAAATAAGTAAAAACTTCCCCATCCTCCTCCATCTTTCGAATTACTTGTTTAGTCTTTTGCATTTAAAATTCTAATCCTAAAGTTGTTTTATGTTATATCATATCTAACAATATCTTTCTCATTGCATACTAATTTCTTCATTTCAACCAAAGAAAATAAAAAGAACTCCATAATATATCGTTTACAAACCTTGGTTGTTAAATAATGTGTGTAATATTAAAAGAAATAGTTTAAGACCAACTGTTCACTATAGAATTAACATTTAAGTATTGCAATTTTTAAACTATATCTTATCAGTCAATGGATTAGAACAAAGAATAACTTTGCAGTTTCCCCATATAAATCTCAATCTCACAATAGCCCTCCATGCCTCCCATTCGCCCAAAAACTGAGCATTGTCCTTTTGGTTTATCAAAGCTGTAAGTTTTGCCATTTCCGCCATTTCTAACATCTTTTGTATCCAGTCTCCCTGAGTGTGATCCTGACAGGAACACAGAATCTGCACAGAGTGAAATCAGGAAAAAAAGGTTTATTACCAGAAATGGTACTATTGGCCTGCAAAATTAATATCGGAATATTATTAATATAGCTCCTCTAGCCTAGAAGGCCCAGGCTAGGCTGATCTTGTCAGATCTCAGAAGGTAAGCAGGGTCGGCCCTGGTTAGTACTTGGATGGGAGACCACCAAAGAACCCCAAGATCGCTGTGCAGAGGCAGGCAATGGCATAACACCTCTGAATGTCACTTGCCTTGAAAAACCAATGAGAGGTCACCGTAAATCAGATGCAACTTGATGGCACGTTCCACCCCCATTAATATAAATACATAGTGGCTATATTATGAAGAAAAAGAGTTGGTTTTTATACCCTGCTTTTCTCTACCTTTAAGGCGTCTCAGAATGGCTTATAATCACCTTCCCTTCCCCACAACAGACACCTTGTGAGATAGGTGGGGCTGAGAGAGTTCTGAGAGAATTGTGACTGGCCCAAGGTCACCCAGCAGGCTTCATGCAGAGGAATCATAGAATCATAGAGTTGGAAGGTTTCCACACCTGCAAGCCACAAAAGAACATGATTTCCACACCTCTGTTCCAAAATGGTATAGGAGGACTATCCTATGTGTTTGCTTTTTTTTAACATGTGCATTGGCACCGAGGAAGGTTACTTTCAGAAAACTTGCACTAAAGCATTTATTTGTACGTACATATAACAAATAAACCTGCACCTTCCTACTCTTCCGTGATACTAGAGCCTGTATTATCAAAATGGCTTCATTTCAATAGCTGACACCGATCCGGCTGTTTGTCCTGCATTATTCTGCATCGAGTAGAAGGCCGCTTGGCTTTAATTGGACTCGAATAATTTCCACTCTTTGGTGCTGCCTTTAAATGAACGTACTTATCGTTGTTCCCTCTCCCCAGGTGCATCAGGTGACCCGGGCACTCCTGGGCTGCCAGGTATGCCAGGCCGCAGCGTTAATATAGGATACCTTCTGGTGAAGCACAGCCAGTCGGAACAAGAGCCTATGTGTCCGGTGGGCATGAACAAGCTGTGGAGCGGTTACAGTTTGCTGTATTTTGAAGGACAAGAGAAAGCACATAATCAGGATCTGGGTACGTATGAAAAAGCACTTTCCATGCCTCCCTATAGAACTGTATGGTCATTTATGCATGGGTACTTGGGCTCACATTCGCCCCCTGTCTGACTCGGTTGTTCCTTGGAGTTATGCATGAGTTTTCCATCCATTAGAAATGACCTCATGCCCAGCCCTCGCAATGTCCAGGTCTTCCCATGCCTCTGTTAACCTGACTCTTCCCTCTCCCCTGAGCTCAGCCCAGCTGAAATCTCCATGCAGCAGGCAAATCAGGGGAAACAGAAGCTGGCTTTCTCTCGCAGCTAATTATAAAGCAGCATGTAAAGAGGCAGGGATTCAAATGCTTCCTGCTTCCTCAGAGCTCTTTCTGAGCAAAAGAAAGGCTTTTTGAAACAGAGGCTTGGATTTCTCCCCTCTCTTCCTTTCAGATTACTCCATTTTTTGTTCTTAAAATGCATTTTTATGCGGCAGTTGGATTGGGGGGTGGGATTTTCTCTCACAGTGAGCAATGCGAAGTAAGCCAATTACAAAGCAGCATTTAAAGAATCAGGACTTGATTTGAACTTGGGGAATGCTGGTGCATAGATTCCCATCTGGAAAGTGTGGGTCCAGCCAGCAACACACCTTAGGTAAAACTCCCATAAATGACCAATGTCTACACAGCAGCAATTGTTGCAAAATGCAGGATGTCCACATACTAATTCTTTCTTGCATGCCCAGAGTAATGCCAATTGCCACTTTGGCATCAGGAAGCAATTTTTCCTCCAAGCCAGATTGGCCAGGGATCCTGGAGGGTTTTTTTGTTTGTTTGTTTTTGCCATCTTCTGGGCATGGAGTAGGGGTCACTGGGGATGTGTGGGGGGGAGGTAGTTATGAATTTCCTGCATTGTGCAGGGGGTTGGACTAGATTACCCTGGTGGTCCCTTCCAACTCTATGATTCTATGATTCTAATAATTAAGTGCTATCAAGTCACAATCAACTTATGGTGACCCTTCATGGGGTTTTCAAGGTAAGAGATGAGCAGAGGTGGTTTTGCCATTGGCTGCCTCTGCATAGCAATCCCACTCTTCCTTGGAGGTCTCCTATCCAAGGGCTAATTAAGGCTGACCCTGCTTAGCTTCCAAGCTCCCATGAGCTCAGGGTAAGCTGGGCTATCGAGGCTTACATTCACATACTAGCCTGTAACTTTCAGGCAGAATCTCTGCAAACATTAAAGGTCGGATACAAGCTATTCTAAGATTATGAGCATTTTTATCATTTTGAAAGCAATTCAAAAGAACATGTGATAGGAAAATGAGCTTCTGGGTTGACTCAGCTTTTTCTGGAGGATGCTTTAGACCTCTGCTTGGTTTCTTGGATCTAATTGGTTGTTGAATTTTCAGGATGAACATATATGCATCCTAGTCCAGTTGCATGCTTCTCTGGATACCTTATGCTGAGAGGCAGGGTGGTGTAGTGGTTAAGAGCGGTGGTTTGGAGCAGTGGACTCTGATCTGGAGAACTGGGTTAGACTCCCCACTCCTCCACATGAGCGGTGGAGGCTAATCTGGTGAATCGGGTTGGTTTCCCCACTCCAACACACGAAGCCAGCTGAGTGACCTTGGGCTAGTCACACTCTCAATCCTACCTACCTTACAGGGTATCTGTTGTGCAGAGGGGAAGGGAAAGTATAAGTTTGTTTGATTCTCCCTTAAGTGGTAGAGAAAGTCAGCATATAAAAACCAACGCTTCTTCTATATGATTGCATTATTTTTTATTCTGTAATCCACCATGAATCACAGTGATAAAGGCAAGCTATAAAATAAATAAATTTATAAGTCAGATCACCAGCAAAAACTACACCAGGGGTCCCCAGTGTGGTGCCGGTGATCACCAACAACTTTCCTGGCACGCGCTCATTATTTTTAAAAAGTGGGTGGGGCAGGTGGGCCTCCTGCCAAGAAGGGTTTCTGATTGGCCAATAGAGACCTGATTGGCTGTGCAGATTAAAATAATGTTTCAGCAGCAGCTGCCACCATAGTACTGATTTTATTATCTCGCTCATGCCTCTTTCCCTGTATATTCTTTTAAAATTATTTCTGTTTTTCTTGCACTTGGGCTTCCTCTGTGTGTAAGTGGCTCCACCTTCTTTAGTGGCCATTTTGTGGTTGCGCCCACCACCTTGGGTCAAAGTTTCAGAAGGTGCCCAAAGGCTCAAAAAAGGCTGGGGATCCCTGAACTACACAAGCCAACCCAGGCACGCTTTGTCCCTTTTCCAGGCCTAGCTGGGTCATGTTTGGCTCGGTTCAGCACGATGCCTTTTCTTTACTGCAATCCCGGAGACGTCTGCTACTATGCAAGCCGCAATGACAAAGCCTACTGGCTCTCTACAACGGCTCCTCTTCCAATGATGCCCGTGAGAGAAGAAGAAATCCAGCCTTATATCAGCCGCTGTTCTGTCTGTGAGGCTCCGGCCGTCGCCATCGCCATCCATAGCCAAGACGTGTCAATCCCACACTGCCCGGAAGGATGGCGCAGCCTGTGGATCGGCTATTCATTCCTGATGGTATTTGCTTCTCTTGTAGATTTGTTGATTGTGTCACACACACACAAAAAGGTTTTTAAACAAAGTATTGTACAATATCTTATAGAAAATATGTTGGTCTCCGTGGCTATCTGGAAGTGGACTGAGCTGGGACGTTCTGAGAGTAGTTCCACTGATAGGTTTAGAAATTAAAAATACTCTGCTTAAAAGAAGTCACCCAAAAATATATATCCCAAAACCAGCCCAATGAGGGATTAGAAGCAATCTCCAGAAGTCATAACCTGTTGAAGACATTGGGGGAGAAAGCACTTGAACACATGAAGCTGCCTTATACTGAATCAGACCCTTGGTCCATCTAGGTCAGTATTGTCCACTCAGATTGGCAGCGTCTCCAGGGTCTCAGGTAGAGAGGTCTTTCACTTCACCTATAACTTGATCCTTTTAACTGGAGATGCCGAGGATTGAACCTGGGACCTTCTGCATGCCAAGAACATGATCTACCACTGACCATTGGCCCCTCCCCCAATGGAAAACTTGGGGGGGGCACTTCCACCCCCTAACACTTTGCTGTGTCCTGCAGCATGCCTCTTCCAAGCCTAACTCTGCCTCTCCCCCATATCCAGAATGCTCTATGCTTCTAAAGGCTCTGGCATCTTTGAAGCTACATGGGAAGTTGGGCAGGAATGGAGGAAAGGTGTCCTCTCAGCTTCTACTTATTTATATGCCTCTGCTCCCAGACTCCATAAACTGCAAAGGGGGACAAACCCAACAAGTTGAAGTACCATGGAATGGAAGGTCTAAGGGGAGCTTTGGAACCTTAAGTTCATCTTCATGGCCTCTTTGCGGTCCCACATGGGGACTGCACATGCTGGCCGCGTGCATATGTGCAGTTCCCATGTGGGACTGCAAAGAGGACCACTGTAACAACAGTTATAGGTAAGCAACACTGTTTTCATCTTCATGGCCTCTTTTCAGTCCCACATGGAACTGTGCACATGTGCAGTTCCCATGTGTGCCTGCAAAGAGGACTACTCGATGAACAACAGTAAGCAAAAGTAAGTAACTTTTCCCCTCAAGTAGCTCAGTGATTGTTACACCTGCCCCAACATAAAAAGCTGTCCATTTCTAGTTTAGAAGGTATTTTGCCTCCTCATCTGTAGACATTTAGGCAGGGCTTTTTGTGCGGCGATACTCACTGGTACTGAATACTGTCACCTTTTCAGGTGGGTAGGGTTGCCAGCTCCGGGTTGGGAAATACCTGGAGATTTTTTTGGGGTGGAGCCTGAGGAAGGCGGAGTTTGGCAAGGGGAGGTGCTTCAATGGGTTATAATGCCATCAAGTCCACCTTCCAAAGCCGCCATTTTTTCCAGGAAAACTTATCTCTGTCGCCCGGAGATCAGTTGTAATCCCAGAATATCTCCAGCTACCACCAGGAGGTTGGCAACCCTGTGGAAGGGCTCTCCCAAGTCCTGAGGAGGGAACTGAGGGAAATAAGTGCAGGCCAGTGGAAGCATTGCTCCAGATCATGTACCTTGTATCTGAACACTGTTCTCTCTCGGTCTTTTCTTAGCACACAGCTGCCGGCGCTGAAGGAGGAGGCCAGTCGCTCGTCTCCCCGGGCAGCTGCCTGGAGGACTTCCGAGCGACACCGTTCATCGAATGCAACGGCGCTCAGGGGACTTGCCACTACTTTGCCAACAAGTACAGTTTCTGGCTCACCACCATTGACAACCAGTTCCAGCACTCGCCCTCTTCAGATACACTCAAAGCAGGACTCATCCGAACACACATCAGCAGGTGCCAAGTCTGTATGAAAAATTTGTAAACCCCCAAAAGAGAAAATTGCTCCAGAATGGCAGGGAGCAAATCCTTGTTGGTGCTTATTTAACTTATTACCTCAAAATCCAAAGAAGGCATGTATTCCAATTATTATCTGGGAGAACCAAACCAGGGCCGCTGCTTTCAACTAAACAGTGGTTTCTGTTACCGTTTCATGTTACATTCTCCTCTGATTGCTATTCAATTACAAATAGAACCACTCTCTCTTATAAAGTCAAAACAGTGGGCAGATTTCATGAATTAACGCATTTGCCGTCAGGTGGATCCAATTGACACCACCATTTTATCACCTTTGTTCTGTATGCTTTTCTCTGGAAACAATTAACAGTCCTAACTCGTGGTCATTAAAAAATGGTTGCGGATGTTAAAACGGAAGGGATTGTGACCTTGGTGCTGTAACACTATTGCAGGGTCGCTTGTTTTTCCTAACAGTTTGTCATACAACGGTTTTATTGTTTCACGTGCCAGCTTGTTTCCATGGCCTACGTTTCATATACAGGAAGAGTTATATGCTTCTGAGAAAGAGTTAGCACTCAAACACCGCTGCATCTGGAGCGATGAGGCTGTGCTTCTTGAGCCTCAGGATTCAACCTACCAGAAGCAGCCCACTGAGATCAGTGAGGGAAGGTGCTGGGAGCTTGTTCCCCATAACAGGTGCTGTTTTAACTTTGCCTCTCCGTGCTGCTTCCTGGTAGGGAGAGGAGAGGTAGCAAAGCTGAGTTACAGATCCACACATCCTAATTCAGAGGTTGGATAGACAGTACAGTTCTCACCCTTCCAACTCTCTGTCGCACCTGGAACGGCACTTGGCAGAGGGAGAAGGCGCCCGTTTCCTCCCAGGTGTGTGATTCTAAATCTGCTTCCAACCGCAGTGCTTTCTGCAGTGCTGAGAAGCGGCAGGAAAGGGAGGCAGGGCTAGGATTAACTCCGCTGCAAGAGAGTGAACACTCCGTTCCAGCCTAGGAAGTGCTTGGACAGAGCAGCAGAGAGATTATCGCTCCAAGCAGAGGGCACATCCCAGCTCTGTTGCCCACTTTGAACACACATAATCATATCAAGCTGCCTTATACCAAATCAATAGATTTGCCAGGTCCCTCTCTGCCCCTGGCAGGAGGTTTTTGGGACGGACCCTGAAGAGGGCGGGGTTTGGGGAGGGGACGGGACTTCAATGGCATAGAGTCCAGTTGCCAAAGCGGCCATTTTCTCCAGGGGAACATCTCTATCGGCTAGAGATCAGTTGTGATAGCAGGAGATCTCCAGCTAGTACCTGGAGGTTGGCAACCCTACGAATCAGACCTTTGGTCCATCAAGATCAGTATTGTATACTCAGACTGGCAGCAGCTCTCCAAGGTCTCGGGCAGAGGTCTTTCATGTCATTGTAAGCCGCCTTGAGTTCCACAAGGGAGAAAGGTGGCTAATAAATGTTTTAAATAACTAAACAAAACCGCCTACTACCTGATCTTTTTTTTTTTTAAACTGGAGATGCCAGGGATTGAACCTGGGACCTTCTGTATGCCAAACAGAGCCGCAGCCCCTCCCCAAAGAAATCAGCCCTGGCTAAGAAGCCACCAGGCACCCTTTCAGTGGAGGGTCTTTCTTTCCTTGTTCTCGTGTTCAGTTGGTTTGTAATTTTCACATCATAAAATAAAGAGGTTTGTTTTAAAAATGGTACTTGCTCCCTGGCTTGATATTGAATGACACACACTGTAGGGTTTAAAGCCATTGCATCCCCACAAAATATCCCATTAAACCTTTTTCCTTAGTGACATCCCATAATCCCTAGCGCTGAACAACAAAATATATCATAAAACCTTTTAGCAAATGTGTACCCCTTACTGTATCATGCATTGCTCAATGATAACAAAGCAATTCAACCTCCCGCCCCTCGGTTTCTTCATTTTAAAGTTTAAACTACAGTGCTGATGGGGTTTTATTGCCACCTGTGGAATTAATGGGAAAATGAAAGCGCTACGTGCCCAGATTTATGCCGTCATATTGACCCAAACATGTAGTTGCTTGCGAACAAACAGAAATACTCGTTTGACAAGAAGTGTGTTGGTCAGTTATTTCCCAATGGTTACCAATATGCAACGTTGATTTAGCTTTCTATTGTTTGGACGGCAGTTAGCCATTTTGTAACGTGAAGCTTCGACTGTTTTTTTCTTTTACTTGCAGTGTTGTATGGGGGAGATCCTATTTAGCTCATTTCAGCTCCCTAGTGTTATTATAATTTTATTATAATAATTTAATTATAAAATTACTATAACAGCTAGCTTTCGAATAAGCATACTGAGTTACTTTCCAGTTCTTGCCAATTGGAATTTGCCTTGTCAGGTGTTAGCTGCTATTGATGGTCCTAACATGACAGCGTGGTGTAGTGGTTAAAGTGGACTAGAATCAGGGAGACCCGAGCACAGATCTTTCCTCCGCCACAGAAGCTCTCTCGGTGACCTTAGGCCAGTCGTGCTCTCGGCCTAACTTCTCAGGTAGGGTTGCCAGCTCCGGAATGGGAAATACCTGGAGATTTTAGGGCTGGGGCCTGGGGAAGGTGGGGTTTGGGGAGGGACTTCAGCGGGGTATAATGCCACAGAGTCCACCCTCCAAAACGGCCATTTTCTCCAGGTGAACTCATCTATGTTGCCTGGAGATCAATTGTAATAGCGGGAGATCTTCAGCCACCACCTGGAGGTTGGCAACTCTATTCACAGGTTTGTTGTGAGGATAAAATGGAAGAAGTCCACCCTCCAAAGCATCCGTTTTCTCCAGAGGAACTGTAGTCTGGAGATGTCTCCCAGCAATCTCTTATATCCTGGGAAGTGCAAGGGGGCAGCGTGACATATCACACACCCCACACATACAAACACACCTTATGGACTGGCAAGTGGTCTGGAGTGAATAAATGTCTGAATGCCAACATTTGGCTCTCCGCTATTCTTTTGCCTTGCAACGAACAGCAAGTGATGGGTGTGCAAATGCGTGCCACGTTTCAGGTGGCCCCGCTCCATGGCAACGTCCTTCATTACCCACATGGGCATTCTGAAAAAATAAATTACATAAAAATACCTACTTGTCATTGCTTATCGTTTTAAAGTAATGCCTCCAAGAGTCAGAATGGATTGGAGACTTTGTGTTTCACTGCGCATGGTGCGCCATGCTAGAGGACTGCATGTTGGAGTAGTGGGCGCAACTGCTGGCGTACTGAGAGCCACTGATGTGGGATTCTTGTGGCAGGAGTCCCCACCCCACCCCCGCACCAATTACCTCCCCCTTAATGTCTCCCACACCTGAGGTATTTGCAGACCTGAGTGTGCCGTACAGGACTTTTTCCTCCCAAGTGCCTCTCCAAAGGGAAGGGCATGCTTCCAGCTGCATACAAACACATGCTAGCAACAGTCTGATGACACATCTAGCGATAGTTCACAGGCATAGACTGTTTCGTCCCCAGCTTTTGTGGGCAGGTGCCTTGCTTGGAGGCATCTTCTCTTCCAAGAGCTGGTTTCAGAGGGCACATCTTCAGGCAGGAAAAGAGGAAGACCCAACAAGAGACGGATGGACTCAATAAAGGAAGCCAAGGCCCTCAATTTGCAAGATCTGAGCAAGGCTGTCAAAGATAGGACATTTTGGAGGACTTTCACTCAAAGGATTGCCATGAGCCAGAGGCGACTTGACAGCACTTAACACACAACACACACACACACACACATCCTCAGTTTCAGAGGGAACACATGAAGCTCTGTTATACTGAACCAGGCCATTGGTCCCTCAAGTTCAGTATTGTCTACTTAGACTGGCAGCAGCTGTCCAGGGTTTCAGGTGGAGGTCTTTCACATTACCGACTACCTAATCCTTAATTGGAGATGCCGGGGATTGAACCTGTGACCTTCTGCATGCCGAGGAGATACTCTGCCATAGAACCACAGGCCCTCCGGATCAACGTATTCCAATGCTTCTTCAATATTTATAGTCTTCTTGTGAACATTTGTGTTCTAACACTGGAATTTTGCATGCTAACCACTGTCTCCCTATCCCACATTGGTGAAAGCAGTAACCTTCCATTTCTCTACATAACATCGTGGGTTTTTTTTTACATTTTGGTAGTACAGGAAGAATGAAAACATAGTCAAACACAAGAACCATGCACAGGGTTGCCAACTTCCAGGTGGCACATAGAGATCTCCTGCTATTACAGCTGATCTCAAGGTGTTCAAGATCGGTTCCCCTGGAGAAACTGGCTTTGGAGAGTGGACTCTAGGGTATTGTACCCTGCTGAGGTTCCTCCCGTCCCCAAACCCTCTTTCCCCTGGCTCCACCCCCAAAATCTTCAGGTATTTCCCAACCCAGAGCTGGCATCCCTAACAATGCACAGCAAATCATGTTGTCTCCCAAGTGTGCCACCTATGGATCTCCGATATGAACAAGCACACATAGCTTCCTTGGCCTGCGTAGCTATGTCCAGTTTAGACAAATTATTTTGCCTTGCCAGGATCATTTTTTAGACTGCAACGTGGCAAACCTGCTTCTCTCCCACACTCAAAAGAAACGCATGTGAACAGACTCTATTGTCCTTCAAGGAGAACACATCATCCATTGTTTCACATTATCCAGTGAGTGGGGGAACCAGACACAGCAACAACTCCCAAAGCAGAATGATGTTTCTTGCATTATTTTAGCATGGTTGAGCCCTCAAGAAACATGTGCCAAGCGAATCTCTCTTGCAACAGAGTGTCTTTCCTAGGAAAGAAAATCTTGAAGATCTGCATATTGCAATCCATGGAAAAGCACACTAATCCGATAGAATATACACATGCACACACCCCTTCTTAAGTTCTGACTCCAACTTCCCACCGATTTTGTGCACATCCAGAGAATGAAGCTGTGATACTGCAGTTCAGCAAGAACGTTTTCTGCAAGACTGAGAACGTTCAGGGCTACAAAGGAATGTAGTCCACGTGAAGTGAGGAAATGAATAAACAAACACCAAGTGTCCGGAAGTGAACATAAAGTGCTGCTGAGGTACTTGCTCTCTGCAAATCCAACAGCTTCTTGGCACGAATAATGGAGCCAAGGATGCACATCTAAAGCACACCTGTTTTTACACAAAATTAAACGGGAGTCCAGGGGCAACTTCCAGTATTACAGATCTCCATTCTACAACTGGACAATTTAGTCTTGATCAGCATCCTCTGGGCATGGAGTAGGGGTCACTGGGGGTGTGTGGGAGGGGAAGTAGTTGTGAATTTCCTGCATTGTGCAGGGGGCTGGACTAGATTACTCTGGTGGTCCCTTCCAACTCTATGATTCTGTGGACACAATGGGTGAGTTGTCCTCCACCTGCGCTCTCTCTGCCCATCCCTGCTAACTCGGTGGGAACCAGCGTAGTGGTTAGAGAACTGGACTAGGATCATGGAGACCCAAGTTCGAATCTTCGCTCTACCACTGAAGCCTGCTGGGTGACCTCGGGCCAATCACACAATCTCAGCTTAACCTATTTCACTGGGTTGCTGTTGTGAGGATAAAAACGAGAGGAGAATGTTATAAGCCACTTTGGGACCGCATTGGGGAGAAGAATGGAGTATAAATGAAGCAAAATAAAATAAATCAAGGGGCATTCCAGGCACCACAGTAACGAAGATTGTGCTCCAGAGTAATTGTGTCCACCCCTCTGGTCATCTACACATCCCACAGGTCTACCACAACTGGGACAGAAGCACCATGCTTGCTGACTGGAAAATCCCCATGAGACACCAGGAAACACTCCAGACCTATCAGCCTCTTGGGTGGACCCAACCTCCCCCACCCTTGCGAAGGTTTTGAACGTCTGTGAGTCTAAATTATCTGACAAAAGTAACTTTGATTCTCAAAAGTTTACAGCCCAAAAATCTTGTTGGTCTTTTAAGGTGCTGCTGGACTCCAATCTAGCCATTCTACTGGATTTGTTTCCCCACACCTACACGTGAAGCCAGCTTCTGAGATCTGACAAGATCAGGCTAGCCTGGGCCATCCATAAATCTTTCCCTTCTGTGGACGCTATGTCCTACCCAACCAGGTGTGTAAACCACCCAGATGACATTGGACGAAGGCCAGAAGAAAAAAATCTGCTAAATAATAATAGTGCTTGAATGCTTAGTTTGCTGGCTTCAGCAAAATATGCATAGATTACATGTTGTTAAAGTTTCTGGGCAGACTGGTGGTTCGAGTGAAAAGTCTGCCAAGCATCGGTTATGTTAAAGTTTAACGGATCCCTGGCTCCAGCTTCTGTGTTGACCAAGGGAAAGCGTGGCTCGTGGAGGCTACGTTGTGTGCAAAGTGTGAGAGGCCACATTGTTTACTACTATTGGGGTGCCTAAGCTGCTGGAGATGCCTTCAATTTAACAGTTCCCCAGTGTGGTGAGAGCCAGCGTGGTGTAGTGGTTAAGAGCGGCGGTTTGGAGCGGTGGACTCTGACCTGGAGAACCGGGTTTGATTCCCAGCTCCTCCATATGAGAGGCAGAGGCTAATCTGGTGAATCGGGTTGGTTTCCCCACTCCTGCATGTGAAGCCAGCTGGGTGACCTTAGGCTAGTCACACTCTCTCAGCCACACCTACCTCATAGGGTGTCTGTTGTAGGAAGGGGAAGGGAAGGTGATTGTAAGCCGGTTTGATTCTTCCTTAAGTAGCAGAGAAAGTCGGCATACAAAAACCAACTACTACTCCTCTTCTTCTACTGCAGATCAACACAGCTACCCTCTGAAACTAAACTTGATACACCAAACTTCCAACTGGCTTTATAAACACTCTCCACGTTTCTACCAGCCAATATTGGTATAATTCCCTCAATCAACATCTTGTTTAGTCACTGTAACTGGGTTCCAATACTCTGGACAATCAACTGGAGATGTACTCAGAGTCCAGTATAACTGACCTAGAGAGCCAGCGCGGTGTAGTGGTTAAGAGCGGTGGGCTCTGATCTGGAGAACCAGGTTCGATTCCCCACTCCTTCACATGAAGCCTGCTGGGTGACCTTGGGCCAGTCACAGTTCTCTCAGAACTCTCTCAGCCCATGCAGAGGCAGGCAATGGCAAACCACCTCTGAACATCTCTTGCCTTGAAAACCCTACAGGGTCACCATAAGTCAGCTTGATGGCACACAGACACACACACAAACACACACACACACAACTGACCTCCTGCTTTCCCCTATCAACTGCAGCCTCACCATTACAGCTGTGAGGACGAAAGGGGCAGAGTTAGTTTGAAGCTACCTTATCTACAAATCTGAAGGAAGTGCTACTTTTTGTTGTTGTTCAGGGACTTTGTGAGTTGAAAACAGATAACCCCTGTGTCTTCCCCTAAAAAAATCATCACACAAAATCAAAGCAACCCTCCTTTGCTTGCACGAAGTTATGCAAAGATTCCAAAAATATTTATTACTAAAACAAAAAAGTGAAAACCGTGCCTTTAAAAAAAAGCAGTGACTGATCAGTGAAACGTCTCACGGGTAGAAAGGGCGTAGAGGTCAAGATTCCAGAGAATGATTAGAAAGTTTTAGAATAACGGCTTATATTGAAGGTTTACTTAAAAATAATTGTTCTCTTAAATCACCCAGCTCTCTATTATCCCCATTCTTTTTCTCAGATCAAATTTTTACAGAAGATCTATTCTGGAAAATGGATTTCCTCTAGCTAAAATTGACAGCCATGTGTTGTAACCTTCACCAATTTAAATTTCATAGCCATGGTTTATCTGCAGCAGCCAGGTTGTGCGGTTTTGGCTGTCTTGTAATGATTCAAGTCTACGATTTGCGACGGTCCTTCCGCTTTCTGCTCCAAAATCGTCGGTACCACCATATCGAACACAGTTTCAAAAAGGTGGTCCACCATATACCCGGTCTTTGCGCTCGTTTCAAAGCACATTTTTTCTGCCGCTGGTGCATCCTTCTCATCTAACATTTTGTACTTCAGGACCTTCTTGTAAAGTGCGATAGCGTCGTCCATGTGGACTTGTCTTTTCGCTTTGGTCGACGTGCAGCCGGCAGCAGGTTTCTCAGACGGGTGTTCCTCTTCTGCTTCTGGAGGCGAGGTGCAGGCGTCCGTGAGGTCCACTTTGTTCCCGACGACAGCAAAGATGCAGTCTGAGTTGGCGGTGTCTGTCAAGGCCAGGAACCGATCTTCCAGCTCCACGATGCTCTGCAAGTTGGTCACATCGTAGGTGAGGATAACGGCAGCCGCTCCTCGGCAGTACATCGATCCAAGGCCGTGAAACTGTTCGCGTCCTAGAAGAGAGAAGAGGAAAGCGCATAGAGCACTTCATGCTTTTATTTCATTGCATTTCTACCCCGCTCTCCCCAACCTGAAGGTCAGGCTCAGAGCAGCTTACACAATCTAAAACATAATAAAAACAATAACACATTTAAAAATATAATTTAAAATAGCCCAATAATGCCCCTCAATGGCGCTAAAATCCCAAAAACAGCAATCTGCAGGCAGCAGATGAATCTAACCACCACCACCACCCCAAGGTGGCATAGCAGGGCTGGTGCTCAGCAGCGGGGAAGGGGGGGAAGGACTAGGGAGGCCAGTAATTATAACGAGAACCATCGTTGACCTCAACCATAAGCCCGGTGGAATAGCTCCTGAAGGTCCCGCAGGGCCCTGATCTTGCTAGGGCGGCTATTCCATCAGGCAAGGGCCAGGGCCAAAAATGCCTTGGCCCTGGCCGAGGTCAGCCGGATACTCCTTGGGATCACCAGCAAATTGGTATTACATGAACGTAGGTTTCTCTGGGGAACATGCCAGGAGAGGCGGTCCCGTAGATACAAAGTGATAGAAAGAAAAAAGAATACCGGCACACAGCTTCTGCACATGAAGCTATCATCAGGGCTATATTCAGTTACATATGCAGGTGATGTTGCCTTATACTGAATCAGACCATTGGTCCATCAGGGTTAGCATTAGCAACTCACTGGCTCTCCAGGGTCTCAGGCAGAGGTCTTTCACATCACCTGCTGCCTGATCCTTTCAACTGGAGATGCCAGGGATTGAACCTGGGACCTTCCGCGTGTTGAGCAGATGCTCTACCGCTGAGCCGCAGCATCTTCCCAATATATAACAAGCGAGCAGGTTCTGCAATTCAGGAAGCAGGCTGATCACATGGGCATGTGAATTCTTCATCAGTCTAGGAAGTACAGTTAGGCCTAAGACTGCCCTCATCTCTCCAGGTGGGACAGAGGAAACTGTGGGATAGAGAGAGCTGTGACTAGCCCAAGGCCACCCAGCAGGCTTCATGCGGAGAAATGGGCCTACCCAGATTATTTTGTGGCTTCACAAAAGTTGGGGAAGGGAGTGGCATGGGGGTCTGGAGGAGGCAACAGATAGGAGCACAAGCATGTGGGAAATGTCTGCTATTCCCAGCTGGCTTGGTATCGACACACCCTTGAAGCCCCACCATGGTCCAAGTTATTCAAGGACTTTGGCCCTTTCCGTACTTGTCCCAAGCACCGTTTAGTTCAGTGGGACCTGCTCTTTAGAAAGCACGCTTGGAATAGCAGTCATCCCTGCGTTAAGGATTAATTTTTCAATTCTTTAAATATGCCTGTTATTTTATGCTGTGCTAGATGGGACATCTGCACCATGCTGGGAGACAATCTGAGGTTCCTTCCAGCTCTGTGACTACTAGGGTCTATGCCAATGACCAAAGCCAAGCTCCTTCTAACATGCACCGAGAGAGAAGGCAGATTAGTGAGAAGAAGAAGGAGAAGAGTTGGTTTTTATATGCCGACTTTCTCTACAACTTAAGGGAGACTCAAACCGGCTTACAATCGCCTTCCCTTCCCCTCCCCACAACAGACACCCTGTGAGGTGGGTGGGGCTGAGAGAGTGTGACTAGCCCAAGGTCACCCGGCTGGCTTTGTGTGTAGGAGTGGCGAATCAAACCCACTTCTCCAGATCAGAATCCACTGCTCTTAACCACTACGCTGAGGAGGTCCAGAGGAGCAGATGATGGATGTCAGTTAGGGAACCACCCGTATTGGGTTAGCTAGAAGTTCGGGTCTCAAAGGTGTCTAGAGATGGGGCAATGCTGGGATTCTATGTTGATGACATAGTGACCGACAAGCTCCTGGGAATCAGCGTCTGATTTAAGAACTGCTAACGGCAGCAGGCGCCCTCAAAGAGAGAAGAGAAGTTGCGGTCAGGACCTTTAACCCAGCTTACACTGCGGCCCTTTCAGACTTCTCCCCTACTAACTGACAAGGAGAGCTCAGCACCACTGGCACAGCACTAAAAACGTGGTATCGAGCAGAGATGCAGGCATGTGATAGGCTGCAATTGGAAACAGGAAGCGAGGCGAGTCTCCTCGCGGGAGGGCTTGCAAAAACAGTGGAGGGAAATTCCTCACGTCACCCTCCGGACTGGTAGCGTAAAACCTCCACACAAGATGACTCCGGCCGGGTGAGATCAGACCCACACGACTCTTGTTTCCCAGGTGAGAACGAAGCTTCGCTTCTCTCTGCCACAAACTGAATGATTCACAGACCGGCCTTAAGGACCAGAATCTTGGTTTCCAACTCGAATGTAAAGAGCTGCAGCTCCTCACAGGGAGCTTCCACCAGTACGACAGGGATTTTCTGGCGGGTCTCTCTACAGAACTCCTTCCCCCCTGAGGTTTCCGCATCTGGCACCATACTGCCTGTCCTTTAGAAAGACGGTTAAAACATTTATTTTCCATCATGCATTTAAATTAAGTTAGCTTATGCAGGAATTATAGGCTGGGGGTGGTGGTAAATAATTTGGGAATTCTCTCTCCTCCATAGCACAATAGCTCAACACTGCTGAGATCTGCAGTTACTGAGAGCCAGCGTGGCGTAGTGGTTAAGAGCGGTGGTTTGGAGCGGTGGACTCTAATCTGGAGAAACGGGTTTGATTCCCCACTCCTCCACATGAGCGGCGGAGGCTAATCTGGTGAACTGGATTTGATTGCCACTCCTACACATGAAGCCAGCAGGGTGACCTTGGGCTAGTCACATTCTCTCAGCCCCACCCACCTCACAGGGTGTCTGTTGTGGGGAGGGGAAGGTGATTGTAAGCCAGTTTGATTCTTCCTTAAGTGGTAGAGAAAGTCGGCATATAAAAACCAACTCTTCTTCTTACTGCATTCCTCTAGCCCTGAACTCTGGCAGTCTAACCATTTAGCACAACTGCCCCAACTACCACCCAGGGAAATCAGAAAACTATTCACTGAGCGCCAAATTTGTGCAGTACAAGTCAAAAGGAAGAGGATTTTCACCTTCAAAAACTCCCATACAGCACTGGAAATAAAAGGTTAAGAAAATTCTTGGTGGTGGAAAGAGCTATCCAGTCGTAGCCGACTTACAGCAACCCCGGAGGGTTCTCCAGGAAAGAGACGAACAGATGGTTTGCCATTGCCTGCCTCTGCATAGCGACCTTGGACTTCCTTGGTGGTTTCCCATCCAAGTACTAACCAGGGCTGACCCTGCTTAGCTTCTGAGATCTGAAAAGGTTAGGCTAGCCTGGACCATACAGGATAGGGCAAGGGGTGAACAGAGGTCGTTTGCCATTGCCTTCCTCTGCATAACGACCCTGGTATTCCTTGGTGATCCCCCATCCAAATACTTGTCAGGGTCGACCCTGTTTAGCTTCTGAGATCTGATGAGATTAGGATAGCCTGGTTCATCCAGGTCAGGGCAACAAAATTCTTACCCCTTCATAATTACTTCATCAATTTTTTAAAAATATATTTTATTAGGTTTTTAGGTAATGCAAAAGGAAAGAAAGGAAAAAGGGGATAAGGAACAATAAACTTTACAGATCTTATTGGGTCAGCGTCCAGGACAGGCCTTCTGGTTATAGCCCTTTTTCTTAACATTCAAATGTCTAATCTAATTTCTATTCTGAGCCGTAATATTATACACTTTATTTCTTCTCTGTAATCATTATATATTTCTTAATTAATCAAACAATTGTTCTAACATTTCTAACTTTTAACATTTCTAGCTCTTATCTTGAATCGTAACTTTATGCACTATGTATCTATCTTAAAATCACAGTATATCTGTCATAGAATGATCGCCACCTCTTTTCATGATCTTCCGGCGGTTTCTTCTTCACCAGATTAGAGAGCCTTTGCCATATCCGCATATTCATACATTTTAGTAATCCATTCTTTTAGTGATGGTGTTTTCTTGTCTTTCTAATATTTAGCGTAATGCTATATATTACTTCTTCAAATCTGTCTGACATTTGGCCAGATGATAGCCCTCAACTGGCAGTTTCTTAGTGTCAAACTTTATAGTGATGGGACAATTTGTCTTCATTCAATGAGGGATGAAATTTTCAGATTGTATAATGGTAGAATGGTTAAAAAAAAAACAGATCTTAAACAGGATTCCCCCTTCCCAATTCAAATACATTTTGGGGCATCTGCTTGGTGTGAACAACTTACCTGCCAAAAGTAATCTACCTATGGGAATTCTCAGGGGGAACTACTGCATGATTCACTCAGCTGGTTAATTTGTACTAGCTACAATGTATTACTGTAGGATATAAAGCATCTTTTGTACTAGGTTTTCTAAGGAAAGATCTTAGTCTTAAGGAGGTATTGTTCATGGACATGTGAGCAAGGATCGCCGTCAACAGGAATCTTCACATGAAACCATTATTCATTATACTTAAATGGCATGACCAGCCAATTTACAGACGATTAAACTATTACATGCCCTGACCTGGATGCCCCAGGCTATCCCAAGCTCCTCAGATCTTGGAAGCTAAGCAGGATCATCCCTGGTTAGTATTTGGATGGGAGGTCAGCAAGGAATACCAGGGTCGCTACGCAGAGGCAGGCAATGGAAAACCACCTCTGAACATCTCTTGCCTTGAAAATCCCAAGGGGACATCATAAGTCAACAGCAACTTGACCACCAAACTATTACATATAGCATTTCCTTTGACGGCAGAGAAATCAGCAAGACTCGATTATTGAGAAGTTCAAACAGCTAGATGGTGCAATTTTAACAGACTCCTGAAAAAAAAGAAGTTCAGAAGAGCCACCAGGTTTATTTTGCAATATTATAGCACAGTTCTTCTTTGCATTTCTTAAGACGCACAGAAAATTGTCTCGAAAGAGTTACGAAACTTATAATCGAAATGCCTCCAACATCTCGGGTGACATCCAAAACAAGTTCCCTTAAAGTGAGAACACAGCACAACTCCAATTCACTGTATGAATGATAACTGGGGGAGGGGGAATCGAAGCGCTTAACAGGACCCATTTAGATCATGTGCCAGAGATCAGGAAGGTATGACAGTGTTAGGGATCCTATGCTCCTATAATATCACAGCCACACTGGCATCACATTATGCCCGTGTTAACTCCCAATGCCAACTCACCTGGATGGCATTTGGGGCATGCTGGGGAAGAGCTGGATTCAGCAGGGACCCAAGGATGGCTGTATCATTTACTCCAACAGAAAGAGTGGCGTAAACATAAAACACACTAATTGAACTCACAACTGCCTGCCTCCCACTCCACCTCCACAGGCATGGCAGAACTATGAATTCCTGCTAACTATTTCTTCACACAACACAGTTAAACTGTGGAACTCCCTGCCCCAGGATGTGGTGATGGCTGCCAACTTGGAAGGCTTTAAGAGTGGAGTGGACGTGTTCATGGAGGAGAGGCCTATTCATGGGTACTAGTCAAAATGGATACTAGTCATGATGCATACCTATTCTCTACAGGCTCAGAGGAGCATGCCTGTTATATTAGGTACTGTGGAACAGAGGCAGGATGGTGCTGCTGCAGTCGTCTTGTTTCTGGGCTTCCTAGAGGCACCTGGTTGGTCACAGTGTGAACAGACTGCTGGACTTGATGGGCCTTGGTCTGATCCAGCATGGCCTTTTTGTTCTTATGACCATCTTCTCCCATATGTACCTGCCCACGAATTAAGACCACAGGGAGAGGCCCTCCTGACTGTCCCATCAATCAAAGAAGCTCATTTGGTGGGTACACAAGAGGGCCTTTTAAGTGGCAGCCCCACAATTATGGACCAACCTCCCCAGGGAGCTGCGCCTGGACTCCTCACTTTTGATCATTAGGAGGCCGTTGAAGACGGTTTTATTTAGGACCATGTTTGGTTATTTTTCCTAGCAATTTTATGCTTTATGTATCTTACCTATGTTGTAAGCCGCTTTAAGCTCCATAAGGAAAAAAGGTGGCTAATAAATGTTTTAAATAAATAAATAACTCCAGAGCCAGCCATGGCTCACCCCCAGCAGTGACGGGGAGCCCTTTTCTCAGAGCATGTGGCTTTATGCTCACATGCAACAGCAGGGAGGGACTTTGTGAATGGGAAATATTGGGGAAAGAAGCTTTCTAATAGAAAGAGAAATCACACCTCTCTTCCCAGCTCCCATCTATAGCATGCACTAGTGTCTTCTATCAGGGTTCATTCTTTGGTTACGTAATCCGCACTGTGATTTCACTTGTAGGGGGTGATTTACTCACTTCCTTGAGTGATGCGTCAGTTTTGTGATTCCCAGCCACTGAAGAAACAGCGGACTCCGTGCTAGGGCTGTCGTACGCCACTTGGCTTTAGTCTCCTTGGCACATTACAAATACACATCGCTATTTATCACGTAGCACAACCAGGACACATCTTGGGACTGAGTGACAAAGTATGAAACTGAAACTAAAAACAGGGGAGAATAATCCAAACAGCCTACCTCACAAGGTCCATATAGATATGACATGCTTTTGACATCTATTAAGTATCTACTATATCTACTAAGTATTCAAGGGCCAAATGAAGTTACATTTGCCACCCTGTCCTCCTCAGAAGACCAGGCATAGCTCTTATGAAGTGACCCAAGGGGGCAGATTTGGGGGGCCGAAACATCCCATCTTCTCTGTTGCTGCCCATTTACTACCCCAACCCAGGAGCTGGAAATCTTTCTGACCCCCTTCTCTCCCATAGGCTGCTTCAAGGGCACCACACACAGTTCCTGGCCGATTACAAGGTTCCTTCTTCTCACACGAGATGAGCCACCTGGTTACCATTATGCCAGGGTAACCAAAACAGCCGTGAGAAGAAGCAATCTTTCAGAGTGTCAGGACGCTCTATAGGGCTGTTTTTAAAGACAGCAAGCAGGTGAGAATGTCATCTCCTCTGCCTGGTGGTGTAGTGGTTAAGAGCGGTGGACTCTAATCTGGAGAACTGGGTTTGATTCTGCCACTCCTCCACATGAGTGGCGGACACTAATCTGGTGAGCCAGGTTTGTTTCCCCACTCCTACACATGAGGCCAGCTGCATGACCTTGGGTTAGTCACAGCTCTGTTAGAGCTCTCTCAGCCCCATCTACCACACAGGGCGTTCGTAGTGGGGAGAGGAAGGGAAGGTGATTGTAAGTGGCTTTGAGACTCCCTACGGTAGAGAAAAGCAGGGTGTAAAAACCAGCTCTTCTTCTTGGTGGGGGTAGCAGCAAATTACCTTGAGCTGCCCCCACCCAGAATTGAGCCAAAACCCTTTCCAAGAAACAAGGAAACTCTAGGATCAAAACACTCTCTTGGTTTAAGAGGCACACTTGCTCATGCACCAAAGAGAAGAAGAAGAGTTGGTTTTTATATGCCGACTTTCTCTACAACTTAAGGAAGAATCAAACCGGCTTACAATCACCTTCCCTTCCCCTCCCCAAAACAGACACCCTGTGAGGTAGGTGAGGCTGAGAGAGTATGACTAGCCTAAGGTCACCCAGCTGGCTTCACATGCAGGAGTGGGGAAACCAACCCGATTCACCAGATTAGCCTCTGCCTCTCATATGGAGGAGCTGGGAATCAAACCCGGTTCTCCAGGTCAGAGTCCACCGCTCCAAACCGCCGCTCTTAACCACTACACCACGCTGGCTCTCACCACACTGGGGAACTGTTAAATTGAAGGCATCTCCAGCAGCTTAGGCACCCCAATAGTAGTAAACAATGTGGCCTCTCACACTTTGCACACAACGTAGCCTCCACGAGCCACGCTTTCCCTTGGTCAACACAGAAGCTGGAGCCAGGGATCCGTTAAACTTTAACATAACCGATGCTTGGCAGACTTTTCACTCGAACCACCAGTCTGCCCAGAAACTTTAACAACATGTAATCTATGCATATTTTGCTGAAGCCAGCAAACTAAGCATTCAAGCACTATTATTATTTAGCAGATTTTTTTCTTCTGGCCTTCGTCCAATGTCATCTGGGTGGTTTACACACCTGGTTGGGTAGGACATAGCGTCCACAGAAGGGAAAGATTTATGGATGGCCCAGGCTAGCCTGATCTTGTCAGATCTCAGAAGATAAGCAGTTTCAGCCCTGGTTAGTATTTGGATGCGAGACCACCGAGGAATACCAGGGTCGCTATGCAGAGGAAGACAACGGCAAACCACCTCTGTTGGTCTCTTGCCTTGAAAACCCCATAAGGTATTGCCATAAGTCGGCTACGACTAGACGGCACTTTACACCCGCACATAATGCTGCAGGCACCGCCTGCTCATTTTCAAATGTTTCTCTAGCCTTAAGAGCTAGAAACTTGAATGGAATAAAAAAAAAAAAAAAGCCCTGCCTGCCGAACTCCTGGCCAAACATACTCTTGGCAGACTTGCAGCCTCAAGGAACAGACCCATCCATTCATAACTAATATTACATACAAAACCTTCTGGCATAATCCAAGTAAACTGAAAGCCCTTTTTTCCAAATAATGGGGCTTAGAAACATTTAACAGCACTGTGCCAACCGCTGACATGCCAGAGTATTACCTATCGTTTCCCCATTTCCTCGGTTATTTTTGGAATCTTCGTGAGGACTTCCCCACAGCTGCATAACTTCTGTACAGATGTTACTTCGAACATATGAAGGGGAGACCAGGATCCTGCACTGTCCCTCTTGGTAACCTCCAGGTGCTTGAACGAAAACTGCAATGCGTACCGTACAGCACGGTAGTGTGGTCCCCTCTGCCCTGAAGCTGGCTTGGTAATCGTGGGACAGTCTCTATCACCCTGGCCTACCTCACAGGGTTGTTGGTGAGGAAAGCCAGCCTCTATCCCCAGGATGTGGAATGTTCATGGAGGACTGGGCTACTAGTCAAAATGGCTACTAGTCATGATGCATACCTATTCTCTACAGGATCAGAGGAGCAGGCCTATTATCTTGGGTGCTGGGGAACACTGACAGGAGGATGATGCTGCAGCTGTCTTGTTTGTGGGCTTCCTAGAGGCGCCTCGTTGGCCACTGTGTGAACAGACTGCTGCCCTTGATGGACCTGGGTCTGATGCAGCAGGGCCTTTCTTATGTTCTTATGTTCCATCACCCTGACCTACCTCACAGGGTTGTTGTGAGGATAACACAGGAGAGCCTTAAACTGCTCGGAGGAGCTCAGAGGGCACTAGCCAGCGTGGCGTAGTGGTTAAGAGCAGTGATTGGGAGGGGTGGACTCTGATCTGGAGAACCAGGTTTGATTCCCCGCTCCTCCACATGAGCGGCAGATGCCAATCTAGTGAACCGGGTTGGTTCCTCCACTCCTCCACACGAAGCAAGCTGGGTGACCCTGGCCTAGTCACAGCTCTCTCAGCCTCACCTACCTCCCAGGGTGTCTGCTGTGGGGAGAGGAAGGGAAGGTGTTCATCCCTTAAGTGGTAGAGAAAATCAGCATACAAAAGCCAACTCTTCTTCCTCTTCTAGGCAGTGTACTAGACCAAAGCTTCTTAAACTGTGGGTCGTGACTCCATATGGTGCCATGCAACTGAATGTGGAGGTCGCGAGAAATTTGGCAATAGTAAACGGTAAAATTATATGTATACCAAAGAAGTGTTTTAGAATCATAGAGTTGGAAGAGACCACCAGGGCCATCAAGTACAGACCCCTGCACAATGCAGGAATTTCACAACTACCTCCCCACCCCACACCCCTAGTGACCAGAAGATGGCCAAGATGCCCTCCCTCTCATCATCTGCCTAAGGTCACAGAATCAGCATTGCTGACAGATGGCCATCTAACCTCCGCTTAAAAACCTCCAGGGAAGGAGAGCTTACCACCTCCCAAGGAAGCCTGTTCCACTGAGGAACCTCTCTAACTGTTAGAAAATTCTTCCTATTTAAAATAGGAAGCACATCAAAATTTAAAATACATTTCTTTATGCTTTATTATCAATACATGTTTGATTTGTATACCTATTGTATCTGGATCTGCCCTGACCTGGATGGCCCAGGCTAGCCCGATCTCGTCAGATCTCAGAAGCTAAGCAGGGTCAGCCCTGGTTAGTATTTGGATGGGGGACCACCAAGGAAGTCCAGGGTTGCTGTGCAGGGGAAGGCATCGGCAAACCACCTCTGTTAGCCTCTTGCCATGAAAACCCCAAAAGGGGTCGCCGTAAGTCGGCTGCGACTTGATGGCACTTCACACACACACACACACACACACACACACACACACACACAATGAAGACTAACAACTATAGACTAAAGACAATGAAGATTACAAACTATAAAGACACTGACCTGGATGGCCCAGGCTTGCCTGATCTCATCAGATCTCAGAAGCTAAGCAGGGTCAGCCTGGTTAGTATTTGGATGGGAGACCACCAAGGAAGTCCAGGGTTGCTATACAGAGGAAGGCACTGGCAAACCACCTCTGTTAGTCCCCTGCCATGAAAACCCTAACAAGGGGTCGCCATAGGTTGGCTGTGACTTGACGGCACTTCACACACACAGAGACAGACACACACACACAGTGAAGACTAACTATAGACTAAAGACAATGAAGATTACAAACTATAAAGACATTGGGCCCTGACCTGGATGGCCCAGGCTAGCCTGATCTCGTCAGATCTCAGAAGCTAAGCAGGGTCAGCCCTGGTTAGTATTTGGATGGGAGACCACCAAGGAATCCCAGGGTTGCTGTGCAGAGGAAGGCACTGGCAAACCACCTCTGCTAGTCTCGTGCCATGAAAACCCCACCAAGGGGTCGCCATAAGTCGGCTGCGACTTGACGGCACTTCACACACACACACGCACAATGAAGACTAACAACTATAGACTAAAGACAATGAAGATTACAAACTATAAAGACAATGAGCCCTGACCTGGATGGCCTGATCTCGTCAGATCTCAGAAGCTAAGCAGGGTCAGCCCTGGTTAGTATTTGGATGGGGGACCACCAAGGAAGTCCAGGGTTGCTGTGCAGGGGAAGGCATCGGCAAACCACCTCTGTTAGCCTCTTGCCATGAAAACCCCAAAAGGGGTCGTCGTAAGTCGGCTGCGACTTGATGGCACTTCACACACACACACACAATGAAGACTAACAACTATAGACTAAAGACAATGAAGATTACAAACTATAAAGACACTGACCTGGATGGCCCAGGCTTGCCTGATCTCATCAGATCTCAGAAGCTAAGCAGGGTCAGCCCTGGTTAGTATTTGGATGGGAGACCACCAAGGAAGTCCAGGGTTGCTATACAGAGGAAGGCACTGGCAAACCACCTCTGTTAGTCCCCTGCCATGAAAACCCTAACAAGGGGTCGCCATAGGTTGGCTGTGACTTGACGGCACTTCACACACACAGAGACAGACACACACACACAGTGAAGACTAACAACTATAGACTAAAGACAATGAAGATTACAAACTATAAAGACATTGGGCCCTGACCTGGATGGCCCAGGCTAGCCTGATCTCATCAGATCTCAGAAGCTAAGCAGGGTCAGCCCTGGTTAGTATTTGGATGGGAGACCACCAAGGAATCCCAGGGTTGCTGTGCAGAGGAAGGCACTGGCAAACCACCTCTGCTAGTCTCGTGCCATGAAAACCCCAAAAAGCGGTCGCCATAAGTCGGCTGCGACTTGACGGCACTTCACACACAGTGAAGACTAACAACTGTAGACTAAAGACAATGAAGATTACAAACTATAAAGACAATGAGCCCTGACCTGGATAGCCCAGGCTAGCCTGATCTCGTCAGATCTCAGAAGCTAAGCAGCGTCTGCCCTGGTTAGTATTTGGACGGGAGACCACCAAGGAATACCAGGGTTGCTATGCAGAGGCAGGCACTGGCAAACCACCTCTGCTAGTCTCTTGCCTTGAAAACCCCAAAAAAGGGGTCGCCATAAGTCGGCTGCGACTTGACGGCACTTTACACACAAACAGTGAAGACTAACAACTATGGACTAAAGGCAATGGAGATTACAAACTATAAAGACTTGACGGCACTTCACACACACACACACACACAAACAGTGAAGACTAACAACTATGGACTAAGGAAATGGAGATTACAAACTATAAAGACTTGACGGCACTTCACACACAGTGAAGACTAACAACTGTAGACCAAAGACAATGGAGATTACAAACTATAAAGACTTGACGGCACTTCACACACACACAGTGAAGACTAACAACTATGGACTAAAGGCAATGAAGATTACAAACTATAAAGACTTGAAGGCTCTTGACCCGCACACATTGTATCTAGCGGTGCACCCGAGGTCGCGTCAAAGTTTCTCAGGCGAAAGGGGGAAAAGTTGCAGAAGCCCCGCCCTGGACTAGGGGGTCAGGCCCCCGGGCCAAGCAGGCCCCCAACCCCCCCCCCAAGGCGCCCCCCCCTGCAGCCCCCTGGCAGAGGCGGCCCCGGGAGGAGCTGGGCGGCGCGGCGCACGAGAAGCCCCCCGGGCCGGCGCGCGCGCCCCGTCCGCCTCTGCCCCGCGCGCCCTACTTCGCTCCCGCGCGCCCCGGGGCTCACCGGCGGTGTCCCAGAGGGAGAGGTGGTGGGGCCCCCACGGCTTGAGGAAGAAGGCTCCGCCGACCGTGCTGACGGCGCCCTGCTGGAAGCGGCGCTCCATGTAGCGGTGCAGCAGCGACGTCTTGCCCACGTTCACGTCCCCCAGCAGCACCACCTTGCCGTCGGGCTTCATGCCGCCCGCCGGGAGCCCCTCCGCCGCCGCAGCGGGCAGGCAGGCAGGGGAGGGGAGGGGAGGGGAGGGGAGGGGAGGGGGGTGGGCGGCGAAGGCGGGGCTCCCTCGCCACCTCCTGCCCACCCACCCACCCACCGACGGGGCGGCCGGAAAGGGAAAGAGCCGGGCGGGTCCTCGGGGACGCGAGGCTGGGCAGCTGGAGGCGTGGAGGAGTCCCGAGGGCGCCTGGCTGGCGGGCGGGACGGGACGGGGCGCGCCGGCCCCGGGGCTTGGGAGTTGGGAACTCTCCGCGGTGGGGCGGCGGGTCCCCTGGAGCAGGGGCGGGCCGGCCGCTGGGTCAGCTTGCCCGCTGGCAGGAGGGGGGGGGCTGGTGAAGCGGGGGGGGGGGGCCCTTCAACATTAGGCGAGGTGTTTAAAATGACAATAGTAGGGAAAGGGCCAGAGTCCCAGGAGCACCTTGAAGACTAACACGAATGTTTTCTGGCAGGGTGTGAGCTTTCGGGAGCCACAGGTCGCTTCTTCGGGTACTAGAAAAGGGCAAGAGTCCCAGTAGCGCCTCAAAGACTTAACAAAAAGATTTTCTGGCAGGGTATGAGCTTTCGGGAGCCACAGCTCGCTTCTTCAGGTACTAGAAAAGGGCAAGAGTCCCAGTAGCGCCTCAAAGACTTAACAAAAAGATTTTCTGGTAGGGTATGAGCTTTCGGGAGCCACAGCTCACTTCTTCAGGTATCTGTCTGCAGTAGTAGAAAAGGGCAACAGTCCAGTAGCACCTTAAAGACGAACACAAGTATTTTCTGGCAGGGTGTGAGCTTTCGGGAGCCACAGCTCGCTTCTTCAGGTACTAGAAAAGGGCAAGAGTCCAGTAGCACCTTAAAGACTTAACAAAAAGATTTTCTGGCAGGGTATGAGCTTTCGGGAGCCACAGCTCACTTTTTCAGGTACTACAAAAGGGCCAGAGTCCAGTAGCACCTTAAAGACTTAACAGAAATATTTTCTGGTAGGGTGTGAGCTTTCGGGAGCCACAGCTCACTTCTTCAGATACTACAAAAGGGCAAGAGTCCAGTAGCACCTTAAAGACTAACACAAATATTTTCTGGCAGGGTGTGAGCTTTCGGGAGCCACAGCTCACTTCTTCAGGTGTCTGAAGAAGTGAGCTGTGGCTCATGAAAGCTCATACCCTGCCAGAAAATATCTTGGTTAGTCTTTCAGGTGCTACTGGACTCTTGCCCTTTTCTACTACTGCAGACAGACTCACACGGCTACCCACTGTGAATAAAGAAAGCAAATAAGCCTAAGCTAGTATTGGAAAAGTATTATTTCTTTCATAAGGCAAACTAAGGAAACAGAAAAACACTCTGAAGAGAAAGCATATTTAAGACTATTTTTCTGTTTTGTTAATTCACAGTGGGTAGCGGAGTTAGTCTGTCTGCAGTAGTAGAAAAGGGCAAGAGTCCAGTAGCACCTTAAAGACTAACAAAGATATTTTCTGGTAGGGTATGAGCTTTCGTGAGCCACAGCTCACTTCTTCAGAAGTGAATTAAAATGTGAATTAAAATGACAATGGCCTTTTAAAAAGATGTTTAAAATGGCCATGGCCTTTTAGTAGCTGGGAAATATAATCGATTTGTTTAAAATTATTTACTTAAAATTTGCCCGGACCTGGATGGCCCAGGCGAGCCCGATCTCGTCAGATCTCAGAAGCTAAGCAGGGTCAGCCCTTGTTAGTATTTGGATGGGAGACCACCGAGGAAGTCCAGGGTTGCTATACAGAGGAAGGCACCGACAAACCACCTCTGTTAGTCTCTTGCCTTGAATACCCCATAAGGGGTCGCCATAAGTTGGCTGTGACTTGACAGCACTACACACACACATTTAAATTTTTAAAAATAACTTTAAAATTCAATTATAACAATCTGTGTTTACATGTAGTATCTACTGTATACTGCCAGTAATATGTACAGTGTAGATACACAGGTCCCGCTGCAAAAGGAGAATTTCCACCACCCTCACTCGCCTGCTCCTTCATTCCTTCGCTTGCACAGGCCATTTATGCATGGGTGGTTTTGCCTTGGATTTGCCGCTCTCTAGATGCACACTTTCCCATTCAAACTCTAAACACTCAACAATAAGCCCCCATGGAGAGTTTTGAGAATTTGGATGGGGGAAATTGTGCATCTAGAGAGCAGAAAATCCAAGGCAAAACCTCCCGTGCATAAATGGCCATAGCCAAGCCGTGGCAGTGTGATTTTCCATGGTTCCTTCAGTAAATGCTTAGGTGCAGGGGCGGAGCAAATAAAAAAGGTTGCATTAAAGGGGCTCTTAAATACGAAGCAGGTATGCGCTGGCTTCACAGTCACTTCCTGAATGACGATTCAGTGTGAAAAACAAAAAAATATGCAGGGCGCTTCAGCCTGGAACGCGCTGCTAATTACCAAGCATAAATTGCCGGTGTTAAGTGCCATCTAGTTGCTTCCGACTCTTGATGGAGACCCTATGAATCAGTGTCCACCAAAACGTCCTGTCTTCAACAGCCTTGCTCAGGTCTTGCAAACTGAGGGCTGTGGCTTCCTTTATTGAGTCAATCCATCTCTTGTTGGGTCTTCCTCTTTTCCTGCTGCCTTCAACTTTTCCTAGTAGGATTACCAACCACCAGGTACTAGATGGAGATCTCCTGCTATTACAACTGATTTCCAGCCAATAGAGTTCAGTTCACCTGGAGAAAATTGACACTTTGGCAATTGGACTCTGTGGCATTGAAGTCCCTCCCCTCCCCAAACCCCTCCCTCCTCAGGCTGCACCCCAAAAACCTCCTGTGGCAAAGAGGGACCTGGCAACCCTATTTCCTAGCATGATTGTCTTTTCCAGCGACTGTTGTCTTCTCATAATGTGACCAAAGTACGACAGCCTCGGTTTAGTCATTTTAGCTTCTAGGGTCAGTTCAGGCTTGATCTAATGTATGACCCACTGATTTGTTTTTTCGGCAGCCCACGGTATCTGTAACACTCTCCTCCAACACCACATTTCAAAGGAGTCTACTTTCTTCTTGTCAGCTCCAGCCAGACAAGTGTTTTTCACCGGAACTCTGTGGTTTCCCTGTTTGGGCTGCTGTCCATACAGAGCAGCAGCAGGGCTTCTGCGTGGCAAGTTTCCTCTTCATTTCGCTGCCCTGATCCTTCCCACTTTGGCCATCCCGCATGCCTAAGGGTTGCCAACTTTTTCCTGTTGTGAGTCACATTTGACTTATGGAGTTTTCAAGGCAAGAGACTAACAGAGGTGGTTTGCCATTGCCTGCCTCTGCATAGCGTCCTGGTATTCCTTGGTGGTCTCCCCTCCAGGTATGAACCAGGGCCGAACCTGCTTATCTTCTGAGATCTGAGGAGAGCAGGTTAGAGGAGAGACAGGGCTATCCCAGTCAGGGAGGGTTGCCAACTACAGGTTGGGAAATTGTTGGAGATTTGGAGGTGGAGCCTAGAGAGGGCGGAATTTGGGGGGGGGTGGAATTCCAAAGTGTATAATGCTATAGTTCACCCTCCAAAGCAGGGAACTGATCTCTGCTGTCTGGAGATAAGTTGTAATTCCGGGAGATCTCCAGGCCCCTCCTGGAGATTGGCAGCCCTACCCATGCCACCCGGGGGGGGGAGCTTTTTCGGTTGTTTTTAATCAGCAGTTCAATGGCGTTAGAATGTTATGACTATCTGGTTTGCTGACTTTGCAGCATCCTTTTTTTCAAGTGAGTCTCTAGCCCCCCTAGTTTCAGCGGGTAGCCATGTTAATCCGCAGTAGAAGAGATAGATTTAAGTCCAGTAGCACCTTAGAGACCAGCAAGAGTTTTGATGTGTGAGCTTTTGAGACTCAAAGCTCTCTTTGTCAGATTCCCATACTAGCCCCCTCATTACAGAGATATGAAAGGAAGGGTATGTCTTCCCTATGAAAGGGACTAGGGCAGGGGTAGGGAACCTTTTTTCCGCCAAGGGCCATTTGGATATTTATAACATCATTCATGGGCCATACAAAATTATCAACTTAAAAATTAGCCGACCAATACGTATCTCCACGGCCCGGGTAGGAAAGGGTTAACATGGTTTCTTGGGCGGCCCTAGCAGCTCCATAGCTAACGACTCTTCTGCAAGGGGGAAAAAAGGTTCCTTTTCTCAGTAAAGCAAACACACATCTGCCTTGAATAGAGGCTATTCCTGTCCGCGGGAGGGTGCTGATCACTAGTCATAGATCCTTCTGAGCTAGACATCTGCCAGGACCCACAAAGGGCCAGACCAAATGATTTCGCGGGCCTTAAACGGCCCCCAGACCTGATGTTCCCCACCCCTGGACTAGGGATTTGCTTTTCAAAATAAAAAAAGGAAATCTGGGAATTCAGGGACCCTGATAGGCAGATTATTATAGTTATAATGCTATAACGATGTGCAGTTGCCAATTAAAAAAAATAAGCCCTCTGGTGGATGGAAATGCCCTCTGCAGGGATGGGGCAAGGAAAAACACACAGATTTGTAGAAGATCAGGAAGATCCAGACTTTCCTGGCCACATGGGTGCCTGCCGTGGCTTTGCTCTGATCTTTCCCAGAGCAGTACCACAAGTAGTAGGAGGAGAAAGAACAGGGGTAGGTGACCTTGCATTGGTGGACTCCAGGAACAGAAAAATGCTTGGCATCTATGGGGAAGGAAGGCCTTGTAACAAGTTGTCAGTTGATAAGGAAAGGAAGACTGTAGGCATCTCTATACAGGATTGTGGCTTTGAACATTGTCTATGTTGGTTTAGTTAGTAGCAACATTTTGGATTAATAATGTTTGTTTATTGCAATTGTATGCTACCAAATCCCCCCCCCCCCCTTAAATCTATTGGTAACCTCTGTTCTGGCCCATTTCCTTAAGCTATATGTAACACAACATTCATTTTATGTACATATATCCTTCTGCTTTCTGCAGAAGATTTTAAGTTGCTTGTTGCCCAGCCTGGCAGATTTCACCTCCTGGGTAATTTCTGCCCCTCGAGAGCAGGGGTGTCAAACATAAGGCCTATGGGCCAGATCTGCCCCCTTGAGAGCTCTTATCCAGCCAGCCGAGGCAACCACCCCTTCCATTCTCGATCTGGGCTGGCAAGGCATGGTCCGGCCTGACCAAGTGACATTTATGTCATATCCGGCCCTAATAACGATTGAGTGACACTCCTGCTCCAGAGGGTGTAAAAACAAGACTGAATCCTGACTCTGCCTTCTGCTGCACAGAAGTTCATAGCAGCTGTAGGAATTCTTTCATAGCAGCTGTAGGAATTAAAATGAGCACTGCTGCTCACCAATCACAGCACAGCATACAGCAACTCCCCTCCCAGCAGCTATGCACAGAAAATTCTGATCCACCCAGAAACTATACCACAACTTCTGATACTCACTTTGACTTCTAGGGCCATGGCTCAGTGGTAGAGCATCTGCTTGGCATGCAGACGGTCCCAGGTTCAGTCCTCCTTATCGCCAGTTAAAAGGAACAGGCAGTTGGCGATGTGAAAAACCTCTCTGCCTAAGACCCTGGAGAACAGCTGCCAGTCTGACTAGGCAATGCTGACCTTGATGGACCGATGGTATGATTCAGTATAAGGCCACTTCGTGTGTTCAGTTCAACACAGTTGATATTTTCAGTGCAATACACAAGTAATACACAAAGATATCGATATGACAGAAATCTCTTTTCCAGGGGTTAATGCAAACATCCTCTGCCCATACAGAAGAAGGGCTGGAACACGAATGGTAGATTCAGTGGTAGCTCCCCCAAACCATTCCTGCCAGCATTGCCTTCCCTCACCTCCAGCCCAGCAGTCGTTTGGCTCCTGGTCAAGTAAAAAATGTATTTTCCCAGGCTAACATCCAGTGTGCAAAGTAGTTTGTAACAGGTGAGAGCAAAGGCAGCAGAAACAGTCAAGTTGTCGGGCTATGGAACTGAGACCACTGTCTTCTATTCCAAATAGATCACACCTGCTATAACATGCTTGAGAAGGAGGTTCAGGTATTCTGCAGGTAGCCTGGTCTGTGAAGCACTCTCTGCCCTCTATGGTGACTCTGGATCAATATGGGAAAGTCATATGCAAAATACAAGCTCAGTGGTCCGACAGAGTCATCTGCAGGGTTAAGGAAGCAAGGCTGGGAGAGAGTGCAGGACGGTTGCAGAGGAGGTCAGGATTCTGTTGTTTTGATCATTTCAGCAAAAAAGGAATTTCATTGGGTACACCTCATCCCTGCACATTTTGTACCTGGCAAAATGTTGTGAAACTAGACTAGCCTGATCTCAGAAGCTAAGCATGGTGGGCCCTGATTATTTGACTAGGCTAGCCCAATCTCATCAGATCTAAGAAGTTAAACATGGTCAGTTCTGGTCAGGACTTGGATGAGGGACCACCAAGGAAGTTCAGGGTTGTTATGCAGATGAAGGCAATGGCAAGAAGAAGAGTTGGTTTTTATATGCCTACTTTCTCTACCGCTTAAGGAAGAATCAAACCGGCTTACAATCACCTTCCCCTCCCGCAACAGGCACCCTGTGAGGTAGGTGGGCTGAAAGAGTATGACTAGCCCAAGGTCACCCAGCTGGCTTCATGTGGAGGAGTGTGGAAACCAACCCAGTTCTCCAGATTAGAGACCACAGCTCCTAACCACTGCTCTTAACCACTACACCCCACTGGCAAACCGCCTCTCAACATCTCTTGCTTTGAAAACCCTACAGGGGTGCCATAAGTCAATTATGACTTGATGACACTGTCCACTACCACAGGGATATGAGCTCTGCTGTTCCTGTTTGCCACTATAGAGCTTCAACTAGGAAGGAAACATGGAGCCAAAAAAGCCCCCTGGGTTTCTTTCTGTTGCCCAAAGTGTGGTGGGAGGGAAACGGGAAGCTCAGTCTCCCCACTCACAGTACTTCCGGAACAAGTGCTTTTTAAGGTGTGTTCCCACAATGTATATCTGACTCTAAGTCTGGTCATGCTGCTGTGACCTGACATGTGTCAAGGGTATATCTCTCATAATACTAGAATGCAGGGTCATCTGCTGAAGCTGGAGGGTGAGAGAATCGAAACGAATAAAAGAAAGTATTTCTTCACACAATGCACAGTTAAATTGTGGAGCTCCCTGCCCCAGGATGTGGTGATGGCTGCCAACTTGGAAGGCTTTAAGGGGGAGTGGACATGTTCATGGAGGAGAGGAGTATTCATGGCTACTAGTCAAAATGGATATCAGCCATTATGCATCCTTATTCTCTCCAGGATCAGAGGAGCATGCCTATTATATGCCATTGCCATAGAGTACAATTGCCAAAGTGGCCATTTTCTCCAGATGAACTGATCTCTGTCGGCTGGAGATCAGTTGTAATAGCAGATCTCCAGCCATCACCTGGAGGTTGGCAACCTTAATTATGACTGATCTCTAGCTGATAGAAATCAGTTCACTTGGAGAAAATGGCCGCTTTGGTGATTGGACTATAGCATTGAAGTCCTTCCACTCCCCAAGCCCTGCCCTCCTCAGGCTCCGCCCCCAAATCACCAGGTATTTCCCAAGCCAGAGCTGGCAACCCTACCTGGATATAAGGGCTAATGGATCTTCGTTCTTACTTGTATCTGGCAAAATGACCTTTCTCTCATGAAAGCTTGTACCCTGGAAAATATTGTTGGTCTGTATGGTGCTGACTCTAATTTTATTCTTAGCTCCCTTTTTCTTTTCTTCTGTTCCATTTCCACATTTCCCCTTTGTTCTTTCGGGTCTTGTTTTATGGCCTGGTATGTGTTTTCTCTCCCATAGGTTGCCTATTGGAGGTGGGGGGGAGAGATGTCTTGTTCCTTTAATAGAGGGTTTATGAGTGGAATAGAGAGTTAATGAGTGCGGTACAGATCATGGTTAATATAAAAAATCAAGATAAAACTTAAGAAAAACACCAAAACATTCATAGCACCAAAATACAATCTAAGTAATATTCCTGAAGCATTTAAAGACCATGTAAGGAACAGATTTGCATTACTGAGCTCTTCAAGTGAATGTAAACCTGAAGAACTGTGATTGGAAACTAGAGATATTAAAAAGGAAGAATGTGCAAAGACTATTCCTGTAGCCAAAAGAAATGAAAAACCTCAATGGATGTCTGAGGAAACTCTTAAAATTGCCAAAGATAGACGAGAAGCAAAAGTAGAAGGTGACAGAAACAGAATCAAAAGTCTAAGTGCAACGTTCCAGCGACTCGCACGTAGAGACAAAGAGACCTATTATAATAACCAGTGTAAAGAAATAGAAGAGAACAACAAAAAAGGAAGAACAAGAGATCTGTTCCACAAGATCCAAGAAATCAAAGGGAAATTTAAAGCACGGTTAGGCATGCTGAATGATCATCATGGAAATACATTAACTGATCAGGACAAAATAAAGAAAAGGTGGGAACAATACACTGAAGAACTATACAGAAGAGATGAAAGGATATCAGATTCTTTCCAAGAAGAATCTTTTGAAGAAGAACCTACAGTTTTAGAAAGTGAAGTGAAAGCTGCGCTGAGAGCAATCGGGAGAAACAAATCACCAGGAGCAGATGGGATATCAATAGAGCTATTCCAAGCCACAGAAACGGAGTCCATCAAAATGTTGACAAGAATATGCCAACAGATATGGAAAACAAAGCAATGGCCCACAGACTGGAAACGATCCATTTACATTCCAATTCCCAAGAAAGGAGACATCAAAGATTGCAGCAACTATCGGACCATAGCATTAATTTCTCACACAAGTAAAGTGATGCTCAAAATCTAACAGCAAAGGCTATTACCATATATGGAACAGAAATGCCTGATGTTCAAGCTCGTTTCAGAAAAGGAAGAGGCACTAGAGATCATATTGCAAATATACGCTAGTTACTGGAGCATACAAGAGAATTTCAGAAGAAAATCAGCTTGTGTTTCATAGATTACAGCAAAGCTTTTGACTGTGTGGATCACGAAAAGCTATGGCTGGTTTTAAAGGAAATGGGTGTGCCTCTACATCTGATCGTTTTGATGTGCAACCTGTACTCTGGACAAGAGGCCACAGTTAGAACAGAATATGGAGAAACGGACTGGTTTCCAATTGGCAAAGGTGTCAGACAAGGATGTATTTTATCTCCCCATCTCTTCAATCTATATGCAGAACATATAATTAGGAAAGCTGGATTAGATTTAGATGAAGGTGGAGTGAAAATTGGAGGGAGGAACATTAATAATTTGAGATATGCTGATGACACTACATTGTTGGCAGAAAATAGTGAAGATTTGAAATGACTACTGCTGAAAGTTAAAACAGAAAGTGCCAAAGCAGGACTACAGCTGAACATCAAGAAAACAAAAGTAATGACTACAGGAGAATTACACAACTTTAAGGTTGACAATGAGGAAATTGTTATTGTTGAAGACTTTCTATTCCTTGGCTCCACCATGAACCAAAAGGGAGACTGGAGCCAAGAAATCAGAAGGAGATTGAGACTAGGAAGGGCAGCCATGAAGGAGCTAGAAAAGATTTTGAAGTGTAAGGATGTGTCACTGGCCACCAAGACTAGATTAATTCATGCCATCGTATTCCCTATTACTATGTATGGGTGTGAAAGCTGGACAGTGAAGAAAGCTGATAGGAAGAAAATAGATTCCTTTGAAATGGGGTGTTGGAGGAGAGTGTTGCGGATACCGTGGACTGCCAAAAAACAAAAACAAATCTGTGGGTTATAGATCAAATCAAGCCTGAACTGACCCTAGAAGCTAAAATGACTAAACTGAGGCCGTCGTATTTTGGTCACATCATGAGACGACAAGAGTCACTAGAAAAGACAGTCATGCTAGGAAAAGTTGAGGGCAGCAGGAAAAGAGGAAGACCCAACAAGAGATGGACTGACTCAATAAAGGAAGCCACAGCCCTCAATTTGCAAGATCTGAGCAAGGCTGTCAAAGACAGGACATTTTGGAGGACGTTGATTCATAGGGTCACCATGAGTCGGAAGCGACTTGACGGCACTTAACACACACAATGAGTGAAAAAGGGCAGCTGAAGCTTTTCGTGGCGTGAAGCTAAATAACATCGCCAGGAAATTGCTTGCAGATCAAGCTGATATTAAAAGGACATCTAGAGGGACCAGTTTAAAAGTTGGCAACCCTCCTTCTAAAAGCCACACTAATATTTCTCTTTCATGGGCTCTCCTGTCTACTTCCCCTCCCCTCTTTCTCTCCCATCTCTTTCCCCTTATTTTCTACAGCGGGCACCAACTCCTTTTGTCTTAATTTTAAAAACATTTAAATTAGCATTCTGCATGTGCAGCCAAGCTCATTATGCTATGTGACAGAGCTTCAGGCAAAATATACAAAATATTACTTCTCAGGAAGAATCAGGAGGCGTCGGCATGAGAAACGCTAAATATATGTGTTCAGTAATGTACAGGCAGACAGGTTAACAGAAACGCTGAAAAAGCAAGGAGATGCATAAAAAACGAATACAGAGAAGTCCTTGGAGACAAGGGATTTCTCTGCTACACCATTCATCTGCTAATACACTGTCATTACCCACTGCTTCCCAAACCCAGAAGTGGACGTGTTCCAGCTAGAAAATTCTGCCTTGGAACCAGAGAGGAAAAATGAGAAAACCCATCTTTTAAAATAGAATATTTTTTGGAAGCTTTGTTCTCCGAACCCTGGCCTTCTGTCGACTGACATTAGAGGACCCAAAAGCAGATGCTGCTGCAGCTATTTGTTGGCTCGGTTGCTATGGGGACAAGGCATCGTGTACCTCAAGAAGCTCCCTGTGCATTGGCTGGTTTGATAGGAAACTGATGCTCCAGGCAGGCATTGCCGGCCGTAGTGGCAATCGATCATACCTTCCGCGGCACCCTGCCTCTAAAACGGTTGATGGATGGGTGGCTGGCAGAAGGAATACCATGACAGGCTGCCAGGATCCGAGTTTAGATTTCGCCGCTAAATAACGAGAGGGCAACTTTCTTCTCAACGGCGAAGATTGCCTCCCTGTTGAGTGGATGGGATGGGCTGGAACATCCGGAGCGGTGACAGCTGAGTCTTCCTTTTACCCTTTGGTCCCTGTGGTAGCACCAGTTGAATGAGAGACATTCAAGGATGCGGGCGACGGTGAGTATAATGCTAAGGTTTTTTGAAATGGTTTCCTAGATGAAGCAAGTCACTCAACTTGATTGCATTCCATTTACCAGCCAAGATTTGCTGGAAAATATAAATATAATGAATGCATGCCTTAATTGTAGCGAGTTTAGCATATGCTTGATTTATGTATAAGTTGTTCTGCTTTGAACACATGAAGCTGCCTTATACTGAATCAGACCATGGGTCTATCAAAGTCAGTGTTGTCTACTCAGACTGGCAGCAGCTCTCCAGGGTCTCAGGCAGAGGTCTTTCACATCACCTCCTTGCCTAGTCCCTTTAACTGGAGATGCCAGGGACTGAACCTGGGACCTTCTGCATGCCAAGCAGATGCTCTACCATTGAGCCATGGCCCCTCTCCCATTTTGTTGTTGTTGTTGTTGTTTTTTACTGTGTGCATTTGGCATGCGAGAGAAAACTAATTGTGGCTACGTTTCATTTATCAGAGAAAAGGCTGCTTAGGATACCGAATGAGCAGGTTTTAGCTCTCAGGAATTGAAACTGTCAACCCCATTAGCAGTAGCTCTGGAAATTAATTGTAAAATTAATTTGAGCTGGCATACTTCACCCAAATTGCTTCTTATGAACAGTAGGTGCCAATCACACTTGCGGCATCATTGGACAAAACTGTGCTGTAAGGCTGCAGAATTTTGTCTCGGCAAGGAATCTTTCTTTTCCATTTGTAGATTTTTATTGGCTGTTGTTCCCTTTTGTTCATTGGGTGTAGTAAGAAGAAATGGAGCGGTAGGCTTAGATAACTATCAAAGTTGCAGTCTGCCTGTACACAGTAAAATAACCCGGGAGAGGATGCTATTAAAAAAAAAAAATCTTATGCATAATTTGCTTCCTTCGAAATGTGGTTTTAGAGCTCTGAAGGTCTAAATTTGATAGCTCCCTGCTTCCCTGTGTAAACAAGACCCAGCTTTTCACCCCAAAACATGCTGTTCTCATTTGAACACAGCAGTCGTTTTGATCTTTCCTTATTCTTGTTTTCATTAGAGAGGTCTGGGGAGAGTATTCAGCATTATCCCTCATGCGATCCAGTGTTAATGCAGCGAGTCTTGTTACTAATCTATTAAATGTTGGGTGATCAGCATTGGCCTGAAATCCATGTCAGTGGTAGAATTTAATATCAGCGTTGCTGTGCCGAGACCACGTGGGGGGCGGGGGGAGAGAAGGGGCGCCCTGTAAATATTCCCATTGATGAAAAAGCCTCTCAAGTGCAAACTTTAGGGGGGATTACAACTCGGCTATGAAATTAATGCAAAGCTATCGTTCGATCCAAGGGCAAGCAAGAACAAATGCAGACAGTTTGGAAAGCTGGAGAGCTCCGGCGCCTGACTCATGTCACTCTGCCTCTCCTGTAATTGCGAAACAATTTCCAGATATCCCCCGCCAAGGAAAATAGATAGAATGAGCTTGCGATTCCTGGGCTGATTACGATGCAGCCTTGCCGTCTTCCAGGGAGAACTGAGAGAGCACACTCGGTGGTTCATGACTCACAGGCGTATGATGCTAAGTACGAAATTGCAGTGTTCCGTCTCTGAATCCCTGCTCTTGGAATAGGAGACGTTTTCTTCCCAGGAGTCGATATGTTAATACAAACGGACAGTTATATTTTGAAACGTGCTTCCATCCCACCCCACCCCCTACCCCCGTTCAGCTGAATTAGGACACGGCTGGTAGCTTTCATCTTTTGGATTTTCGTCTTTTGGATTTTCCTTTCTATCCCATTTAATTATCCCTACTTGAATACTTTTTTAAAAAAAACTTCAGCATACGGAATATGGGCATACATAATCTGATCTGAAATATTGTCACCTGGAGGTAGGCTTGCCAAACACCTGGAGAAAATATTGTTACGGGAGGAGGGGGGGGAAATGGTGCTTTTGCTACCATAACAAAGATGTCTTGCCCCCTTAATAGAGGTTTAACGGGATGTTATTTACCAGGTGATGTTATTTACCTCCATGCCATGTAGGGTAGCCAACCTCCAGGTAGTGGCTGGAGATCTCCTGCTATTACGACTGATCTCCAGCCGATAGAGATCAGTTCACCTGGAGAAAATGGCCGCTTTGGCCATTGGACTCTATGGCATTGAAGTCCCTCCCCTCCCCAAACCCTGCCCTCATCAGGCTCCACCCCCAAAACCTCCCACTGGTGGCGAAGAGGGACCTGGCAACCCTAATGCTATGAGAAGTTTCAACTGCCCACTTCCACACATTAATCCTCTGTTCAAAGGATGGCACTTTTCTCCAGGTATGTTGGCAACTCCACCTGGAGATGATGTGGAAGGCCTCGACCTAAGACTCTGGGGAGCCCTTGCTGGTCAAAGTCAGAAACACTGGACAGGATGGCCCGGTTTAGAACAGGCCAGATTCCTGTGGAACTCCAAAATTTCATCACTGTTGGCTTGAAAATCCTCAGCAGACCTTGAACCTTGCTCTTCATATGTAATGCAGGTACGGTTGCCAACCTCCCGGTTCTAGCTGGAGATCTCCTGATATTACAACTGATCTCCAGCCGATAGAGATCAGTTCCCCTGGAGAAAATGGCCGCTTTGGCAATTGGATTCTATGCCATTGAAGTCCCTCCCCTCCCCAAACCCCGCCCTCCTCAGGCTGCACCCCAAAAACCTCCCACTGGTGGTGAAGAGGGATCTGGCCACCCTGAGTGCAGGGCCCCCCAACTTCATGCCCGTGGGAGCCATGGTGCCTGCCGACACTTTTTCTGGCGCCCACCAAGAGTTTTTTGGAAGTGGGTGGGGCCAGGTAGGACTTTTGCCCAGCAAGGCTTCTGGTTGACAATTGGAGATTTGACTGACTGTGCAGAATTTTTAAATGTTGCTTTGGTAGCAGCTGCTACCACAGCACAAGGATCTATTCTACACTGTGTTACCAAAGTTAAGGTGTGGCAATCATTTTGTGGCTGGCTCCACCTCCTGTGGCAGCCAATTTGTTGCTGCACTCACCATTCCGTGTCTCAATTCCCAATGTGCCCGCAGGCTCAAAAAGGTTGGGGACCCCTGATGTGGTATGTGAAATGTCATCTGATGGTGTGCAGGGTTCTCCACTCCTCCTCCCATTTTATCTTCACAACAACCCTGTGAGGAAGTCTAGCTGAGAGAAAGGTACTAATTCATCTGAGGTCACCCAGTAAATTTCTTGGCTGGTTGGGAGCTTGAATCTGGGTCCAGTGCTCTAACCATTGTACCAAGTCTGTCCAAGTTTGAGGGGTGGTCCTGGCCCTGTGCTATATTTCCCATGCTCAAGGTAAGTTCAGAAATGCTCAAGGTGATGTAACCATCCCACATCAAACATGACAGGGGTGGGTCATGGTGACTGCACATTTGGGCAACAGTAGGCAAAATGTGTGGATCCCTTGTGGTAGTTTTGCCAACAGGTTTCTTATACAGATTACTGCAACATGTGGCTAGCATTTCAATCCTGAGCAAAGTCCAATGAGCTTAGAAGGTGTTCACACTTGCACTGTAAGTAATAATAGGGGGAGATCAAGCTACTGGTTACTGCCCAGTAGATATGTCCATTCAGAACCTAGTTAATCCATTCTGATCATGCCTTGCTCGTTAACCTTGTAGGGCGAAGGAAATCTGAATGAAATGATCTCTTAGATCCAAGCCAACGAGACCAGAGCCTTCTTCGCAGTGCTGATGTCCTCATGCCTCTCTGCTGCTGTGTGGAACGGGCAGTGTTTCAAAACAAATGACAGCAGGGCAAGGAGATGGGAGTTTTCATATCTTCCTTTACATGTTTCAGGAAGAAGCCATTGTACAATTCTGAAACAAAATGCACAAAGGTGCTGGCCCATAGGGATGTACCTGTTTTGCAGGTCATGTGGCAAGGGGCTTTTCCGCATTCTCATTTTTCTTTGCTTGGAAGTTCCTGTTTCAGGGTGGGGGGTTCTATTCTGCATGTGTTTTGCTCCCTCTAGTGGTCGAGTCGATATCACACAGGTTTATGTCTGGCATAAAAACCTGCAGTTTAAATCTGCAGAGAGATATGCCAGACATAAACCAGTGTGATATCAGATCAGACACTAGAGGGAGCAAAATATGTGTGGAATAATACATACACAACCACACACACCCCAAGAAACAAGAACTTACAAGAAAGGAAAAAGAGGATAAGGAAAGGCCCATGGTGTTTTTGCTTTGCCATGTCTTTGGGAGCAGGGTTGCTAACTCCGGGTTGGGAAATTCCTGAAAATTTGGGTGTGCAGCTTGGGGAAGGCAGGGTTGGGGGAGGGGAAGGACCTCAGTGGGGTTTAATGCTATAGAGTCCACCCTCTGAAGCAACCATTTGATCGAGGGGAACTGATTGCTATAATTTGAAGTCCGAGAGAAGGGGGGGAGGGAGAGAGAGAGATCCTGTTTGTTAACTGAGAAGAAAATAAATCATGTTGAATATATGGTATCTAATTGTAAACATTTAATCATTTTGAAGGTTATTCTGGTCCAAGTTAATCCAGGAGAAGCATTTACAATAAGAAGAGAAGATGGACAATTTCAGTGCATTACAGGTACAGTAGTTTTATCTTACAGATAAACTCAAATGTGTATTTTTGTCCACCTTTTTATAAACCAAGGTGAGAGGGAAGGCAGCATGGTATAGCCCGATCTTGTTAGATCTTGGAAGCTAAGGGTGGGTCAGCCCTGGTTAGTATTTGGACGGGAGACCACCAAGGAAGACCAAGGTCGCTATGCAGAGGCAGGCAACAGCAAACCACCTCTGTTAGTCTCTTGCCTTGAAAACCCCATAAGGGGTCACCATAAGTCGGCTGCCACTTGACGGCACTTTACACACACTTAAACCAAGGTAATTTGAATACATAATTAATAGGGTTGCCAACCTCTAGGTACTCAAAAAGCAATAACAGCACGAGGGCTCACACTTATACAATGCTATATAGTCTATATGCTATACACATAAAATACAAATGCAATACAAATGCAATACAGATACATGTTTATACAAACACATACATTCCATGTAACAACAAATCTCCATATGTGTGTGTGTGTGTGTGTGTGTGTGTGACAACACTATTATCAAAAGGTCCATCCACTCCGCTGAAAAGGTTGATAATTCGACTGATTACACAAAATAGTAGAAGTCTGATAATGCAGGTCTTCAAGAAATATTCTCATTGACCTTTTTCCAGCTTAATGGAAATGGATAATCAGACAGGTACAATTCCAGGGAACGTGTCCACCTGTTTGGATTCAACGTATCAGCTGGAGATCATTTGTAATAGCAGGAGATCGCCAGCAATTTTCCAGTAAAAACTGGCAAAAAGGTTTCCAAAGGTACCTTCGATTAAACATGGCTTTAAGCATTGAGTGCTTTGAGACTTCGGCTCCATAGGAAAGCGTTTGATAGGAGCTCATGTCTATTTCATCTGCGTCATCGTGACTGAGGAAGAACGGTTCGAAAAGGATCTTTTGAAGCCGGCTGCTACTTTTAGCTCTCGCTTCACTGGTTGGACTTTGAATTTATATAGCACAGTGGATGGATCATGGTTTATTTATTGTGTACCTTTTCTATTACCACAATGTGTGCTAAATAGGATTTTCCACCATGGAGCATGTTATAATGTACATTGTATGTTAGACTTGTTTGGCTATATAGCACTCCATGCAATTTGTAGATTCACAGTTTGCTACACTACTTTCTTATAGATTTTGCAAATTATCCACCTTGTGGATTTTTGTAATTTTGTATATTACTTGCATATTATGAGATTTTCATTACATAACTAATTGCAACTTGGTCACCATGCTGGTTCTTGTTTTGTTGCAGTATCTAGTGGTCAGCAACCCTAAATATACAGAACAATACAACAAGAGTTGTATAATGAAACACATGGGTGTAACATAGAACAGAAACTTGCAGAGGATAATGTCTTTGAATCCAGTTAAATAACTGGTTATTGCTTGATTACTACTAGCAGAGTCCAACTTGGCTGGTCCACTGAGTGCCAGAGTCTTTCAATGCAGTCCTCTTGCTTAAAGGAACAAACTAGCCAGGCCAGTTGCCTGCTAATGGTAGGCAACCTCCTGGCAATTATGGCTGCTGCCTGCTGATGCTCAGCTAGTTGGCGGGCAGAAGTGGGCCTAGGGTTGCCAACCTCCAGGTACTAGCTGGAGGTCTCCTGCTATTACAACTGATCTCCAGCCGATAGAGGTCGGTTCACCTGGAAAAAATGGCCGCTTTGGCAATTGGACTCTATGGTATTGAAGTCCCTAGTTAGGACTCAGGGGCAGATTTGCCCCTTATGGACACCAGGACTTTTCCCATGGGCTGATTATCTGCCCCATCCACCTGGGTCTGGGTCAGCTCAAGGTTTGTACAAAATAAAGGGAGAAATGACACCATCTAAAAACAAAGTTGGCTACCCAAAAGGTTGGATGAAATAAAATTCAATTAAACAATGAAATATATTTATTACAATGTGCTCATGCATATATTAAAAACAAGCCCTTATGGCAGCAAATACAGGGTTGATAATCTAAAAGGTAAAAAAGGTAAAGGTAGTCCCCTGTGCAAGTACCGGGTCATTAGTTACCCATGGAGTGATGTCACATCCCGACGTTTACTAGGCAGACTATGTTTACGGGGTGGTTTGTCATTGCCTTCCCCAACTGTCTACACTTTAGCCCCAGCAAGCTGGGTACTCATTTTACTGACCTCGGAAGGATGGAAGTCTGAGTCAAGCTTGAACTGGCTACCTGAAACTAACTTCCATCAGGATTGAACTCAGGCCGTGAGCAGAGCTTGGACTGCAGTACTGCAGCTTACCACTCTGCCCCACAGGGGTCTTAATACTGGTATAATTCTCTCAATTAGCATCTTGCTTGCTCTCTGTAACTGGGTCCCAATACTCTGGACAATCTACCGGGGATATATTTAGAGTCCTGAATAACTGACCTAGAGAGCCAGTATGGTGTAGTGGTTAAGAGTGGCGGACTCTAATCTGGAGAACCGGGTTCGATTCCCCACACCTCCACATGAAGCCTTCTGGGTGACCTTGGGCCAATCACAGTTCTCTCGGAACTCTTTCAGCCCACCCAGAGGGAGGCAATGGCAAACCATCTCTGAATGTCTCTTGCCTTGAAAACCCTACAGAGTCACCATAAGCCAACTTGATGGCACACACACACATGCAGAGTGGACAGCCTGTCTTTCTGGTGGTCATCCATGACGGACAATGGTCCTTTTGATGCTGGCCCACTGCGATCCAATTCAACTTTATAAAGCAATATCATTAAAGACGTTTCAGGCAGTTTGCAGAGTTTGATTGTGGTTTTTTTATATAATGGTCAGAAAGCAATGTTATGTATTCCATCTAGCACAGATGATCTGTAGATTCTTGCTCGTGAAAGGGAAGTAAGTGTTTCTCACATGAACACATGAATACATGAAGCTGCCTTATACTGAATCAGACCCTTGGTCCATCCAAGTCAGTATTGTCTACTCAGACTGGCAGCGGCTCTCCAGGGTCTCAGGCAGGGGTCTTTCACATCACCTACTTTCCTGGTCCCTTTAACTGGAGATGCCGGGGGTTGAACCTGGGACCTTCTGCATGCCAAGCAGATGCTCTACTGCTGGGCCACGGCCCCTTCAGCCATCAGAATGTTCTTAACTCCTCATTTGTCATATTAAAGCAGCAGCAAAAAATATGTGGCAGTTTTTCTTAGGTGGAACTGCTGTTTTGTGAAGGTTTATTATGTTAGAGATGAGTAAATTTGTGCATCAGAGTGATTCAGAGGCCAGGTTTGGCATGAATGAGATCTGTTTGCAGAAATGAATGGTACCGATCAGCCATTCAAGAATTCTCTGTAGTGTGATGAGTAAGATGACAGCTCCCGAACACATTTACTAACAGACCCAAGTTGCTGTGCAATTAGATATTATTTGACATAAGAATAGCTGCGATGCATGTGGATTTATTCCAAAAGGAAATGCCTGCATTCACAATCAAATGAGGGAAATATGCAAATTAGAATGCGTCAAATTCTTCCATGCTTTAAAAAGAATTTTAATTTTGGTAGCTTCAGAGTGCGAAGGGAGAAATAAAGAAAGAAATCCATGCTCTTGTTTTGCCATAAAACAATGGTTTCCAAATTGGGCAGATGGTACTTTGGGGGGTTATGAATATTTGCCGCTAGCAGCTGCCCATCCCCTCAAAGTAGCACAGACACAAAAGAGATGTATCCAAAGACTTAAACATAATTTTCCTTACTGCCTTTTCAAGTTGGCCTGTAGAGGGGAGGAGGAGGAGGAAAGAGGGCCAGCAACTTCATGAAATGTACAAAGTGTTTGACAACTTAGAGGCCAGGACCTGAATAGCGGTTGATCTTGGTCCATCTGCTAAGTCACTGAAGGAGGAGAGTGATTCTATTAGAAATTCCTCTTCCTAGGCATGGTAAGTCCATGACTTACCACGGGCCCCCAGTTGAGCTCTGTGGCCTGGGGCGGCTTACTGGGCTGGGCACTATCTTGCAAGGTGCGCCGGCATGCTCCCAGAGTCCCATGCAGCTCACCCAGACTTCCTGCAGCTTTCCTCTCCAGCCAGCCAGTTGCAGCTCTGACTGGGTTTGCCCTTGGGGTGGGGCCAGACAGGTGGACCTGAAGGGGCCAGTCTTCAGCTAGGTCCACCTGCCCAGCATCTATATGACTCCCGGAGTCCCATCCACTTGCGGCGGTTTTTCCCACCCAACCCTCTCTTGCTTTGTAGGCAAGTACAGTTCACTGTTACTCGTTTGAGTGGCTTTGTTCCTGCTTTATTCTGTTTTCATTGCTAGGAAGGTTTTGGCATTGGGTTGGATTCATTTGGGTAAGATTGGGCCTGCATGTCCATCATCCCAGTTGAGGATCCCATTAAGGGGCCTTGTGGGCTGAGGCTTAAGCAGGCGTGCCCAGCTTGGGGGCTGCTGGGCTCTCCTTGTCCCCAGGTGGCCTGTGCCATCCCAGGTTCTTTCCCCTCAGCAGGCAGACTGAGGGACATAATTTCCATCAGGTGGCAGGCGGGTCACTTGATGCCTTGGATCCATTGCCTTATGCCAAGCCAAACCTATATAGCTATAATCAATAAAGTTGTGGTCTTTCTATTTCTGTTTCCTTCAGATTCCCATTATGATGGTTCCCAACCCCACCAACCCCACCAGACATATGAAATATATAGATCTGTTCTTACTACTGTTCCTGTAGGAGAGATGAACATGGAAGTAGGACAGGAAAGCCACGATGGATCCCATTTCCTCCTCATATATTTAAAGACCATTTAAATAACAGAAAATTAAGAATGAAAGGGAAAGGAAGGGAGGTGAAATAAATCCCAGTGACTTCAGTGGGATTCATTTATCTTTCATTACTATCTCTCAACATGGAGAGGGAGACAGAGACACAAACAGAGGAGGGGAAAAGCCTCTCTGGAAATTCAGATTCTCTCTAACCAAATCTCTGTAGCTATAATCAAAAAAGTTGTGGCCTTTCCATTTCCTTCAGATTTCCATTATGATGTTTCCCCAACCCCCTAGACATACGAAACATATAGATCTATTCTGACCCCGCCTAGGCTGCTAAGGAACTGAAAATCCCTTCGTTGCTGGCCTCCCTATCTCACCCCCACTACTGCCATCTGTGGGGTTTTTAACCTGCTTGTCTAGCCCAAAGTGGCTACTATTGTCTGTTTGAATGCCATCTTATTTTATAGCTGTTACAATTGTGGTTTTTTAATTCAATGTTTTATGGTTTTAAGTGATTTTAGAAGTTGTTACTCGGCCTGACTTGGAATGAGGGCGGGCTATAAATACGAACAATACAATAAACAAATAGTATACATCTCAATATGGCACACGAGAGGCTGATATGAATTCTCAATACATAAACTGTTCTATTTTTCTCTTATGGGGATATGGTCAAGTCTGGCTGTCAGGGAGGTTTCAGGTTTAAACTTGGCAGGTGAAAAAGGCAACAGGAATGAGGGAAACTTTGTATAACTATATACAATAGATCGTTTGTCACAAGAACGTAGCTGTTTTGTTCTACCGACAAGATCACCTGGCTGTTGCTCCTTAGATAAACAGGCGTAAGCTTATTTGACACAAAATTTCTAAAGTCTGTGGAGGCAGGAACATACACACAGGTTCCAATTTTCCTTATTGATAAGGATCACCCCCTTTTCCTTGGAACTATTTCCCTCAAGGAAGCACTACCGGTTTCACTTCCCTATCTCAGGATCCTCCTCGATCCTACTCTACTCTCTTTCTTCCACTCTAACTGCCAACATCTAACTGCCACTCTCCCAGGTCTCCTGCTATTACATCTCAAGGTGACAGAGATCAGTTCACCTGGAAAAAGTGGCTGCTTTGGCAATTGGACCCTATGGCATTGAAGTCCCTCCTCAAATCCCACCCTCCTCAGGCTCTGCCCCCAAAATCTCCAGGTATTTCCCAACCCGGAGCTAGCAACCCTATCGGAGGCCCAGCAGCTACCCGCCTCAGCATATGTTTACTCCAGCCAGGGAAACAAAGGTGCTAAAGGGTGAAAACGCATGGTCACTTTAGCCTCCTTTATTCCCTGTTTCAGCCAGGATCCATCCAGGATTGAACGCATACGTTTCGCCGTTTGTGCATTCGATCCTGGCTGAATCCTGGCTGAAACAGGGAATAAAGGAGGCTAAAGCAACCATGCAGTTTCGCCCAAAGTCTGCTTACCACCATAGTTTTGCTGTGTTTTATCTGCATTTGCTAGGAAGAAAGAGGATATTTAGTGGCTTTCTCTCTGGGGAAAGATCTTTCTCCCAGGTAAGGAGCTTTCTAACTGTGCCAAAGATCCCAGGATTTAGACTATTGTCTTGCCTTCTGCCTAAAACGCACGGTCACTTACCGCGGTTTCTGCCCAGGCTCCTCCCTGTTGATTCCCAATTTCACCCAGGATCAAATCCTTGCAAACGAATGGCACTTGATTTGCTGCTGGTTGAGCGATGTGTCGACCCAAAACGAACCCGGATTTGCTCTCGAGGAGCCAAAACGTTATCCCTGGCTCGTTCAATTTACCCGGAAGCGGGGCATGGACACCAGAGGCTGTGGTTGGTCAGTGAGAGTGAATCGACCAATCACCAGGGGGAGGGGGCTTTGCTGGACGACCAGGAAGTTTGTTGCTCCCGCATTTTCTGTTTGCACGGACGGAGCAGCGCACAGTTTCGCCATGGGTCATGCGTACAGATACTCCCCCAGCCCAGGTTCATTTAATCCTGGCTGGAACGGGGAGGAGCCTGGGCAGAAACTGGCGTAAGTGGCCGTGCGTTTTAGGCCAAATTTTCCAGTAGTTCCTCTCTTGCCGGAACCAGTAGCTCCAAAGAAGGCAGACAGCCTGCTGCACAACTCACAAAGAGATAACTATTAACATAATTTTTGTGTGTGTAAAGTGCCTTCAAGTCGCAGCCAACTTACGGCGATCCCTTTTGGGGTTTTCATGGCAAGAGACTAACAGTTGGTTTGCCAGTGCCTTCCTCTGCACAGCAGCCCTGGTATTCCTTGGGGTTAGATAGGTTTTAATTTCGAGATGCTTTTTAAAAAAAGATTTCAGCTTATGAGCAGGTACTACAGAGACTGTTAATGGTGGATGTGTTACTAAATGAGCTTCTCATTAATTAGATGAGCCAATTCCATTCTTACATCCAAAGAACAGTATCATTAAAATGAAATTAAATACCCAATATTATAATGAAATTCTCTTCTTCATCTTCCAGCATAAAACATGGTAAACTAAAGCTCTTTTCCTCACTGTTGAACTTTGGCTACTGCAATTAACTTAGATAGGAAGATAAATGAAGGTTGTTAAACGTGGTAGCACTAAAAACACTTGTTCCCCCAGCCTTCTAAATCGTACAACTCCTGCCAGTTCTGTTATTTACAACAGTTGCTCATTTTACCAGTCTGCCCAGTTTCAGTTAGTGAGACTGACCGTGCACTCATATGCAGAGCAAGATTCAGTGGGCTCAGACCTGGGAAACTCTGTAGAAGATTGCACTGTTAGTGAATGAGTCAGAAACCTTACATAATAACATTAGGAAATGTAACCGGAGGTGGGTTCCTCTCTATACCACTTCCAAACCTCTGTCATCTGACTGTGTCAAATTACTCGTCGCGTTTGCAAAGGCTAACAGATTCTGCTTGCACGTTATAGATGTTATTTCTGGCAATCCCTGGTAATAACCGTGGTTACTGGAAGCTGAAAATAAAATATCCGAGCTTCTGCTGTTATATAAAAGCAAGCAGAGAGCAACTATTCTTGGCCTCAAGGATGATTGACTTGCAGAATCCGGAGCCGGATGAGTCGCTTCCTACGTCAGCATAGCGCGCCTTTGTTTCAGCCGCGATGGCCTTTAGATTTGATCTTGGCAGTGCTTGCGTCAATGATGCTTATCGTGGCTTGTGTGATGTCAAAATGTGGGTGTTCGGCGAGAGAGACAGAAGTAACCTAATGGGCTGCAGTAAATCCTGAGTGTTCTTTCCTCCTGGGAATATCAAAGAGTGATTCATTGTAGCTGCATACATTCTAGAAGTACTCGGGGGTCTGTCAGCCTCCACAAAGGGCGACTCACAATCCTTGCTGTTTTGTTAACAGAGCCCCCCACCCCCCCAAGACAGAATGGATTTAAAAACGAAGGGGAATTCACTACTTGTTAGTTCAGTCATAGTATGTAAAATATTTAAAGCTCTCATATATAGGGTGCATGATATATGATGAATAATGTATGTATATATTCAGATCGATAAACCCAGAAAATGGGGCCATGTTCAGATGGAGGGGTATTCTTCTGTGGACCTGGGGGACCCCCTCAGGGAAAAATGTTAATTGCTGGATCTCTGCTATTTTAGAATGGATTTGTTTAAGATTTGACCAGATTATATTCCTCGCTAGTTAGATTCTCTGAGCCAAATTTCAGTTTGACAGGGAAACTGTCAGGATTTTCAGGCACTATAAAGGCAAGACACTTCTATTTCTTACATAGCTTAACTAATGGAGGGGCTGTGACTCATTAGTAGAGCATTTGCTTTGTCCCCTTGTAGGAGATACCCTAAGCTCTGCCAATGATGTCCTTTGACATGTATCCCAAGTCTCTCTCCCAAGTCTCTCCCACATCAGGTTTTTTTTTTTTATGATGCCCATTTGTCAGCTCCTTTGGCAGCTAGGCCAAATGGCTGGTGCTCCCCACCAACCAAGTTCCTGTTTTCTCTGACCCTCCTTTCTTGTGGAAATAAACAGTTGCCATGGTTTCAGGGTCCCTGGTCATAACAATTTCTACCTTTGTCATTCTGAGAGTTTGTAAGATTTAGGGAGGGGCTGTGGCTCAGTGGTAGAACATCTGCTTGGCATGCAGAAGGTCCCAGGTTCAATCCCCGGCATCTCCAGTTAAAGGGACTAGGCAAGTAGGTGATGTGAAAGACCTCTACCTGAGACCCTGGAGAGCCGCTGCCCATCTGAGTAGACAATACTGACTTTGATGGACCAAGGGTCTGATTCAGTATAAAGCAACTTCATGTGTTCATGTGTTCCCAAAGTATCAGTGTTGATATTGTCTGTTAAAATATGCAACTTATTTTTGCAGTAAGAGGAAGTTATTCATTTGGAAACTGACTATAGTTATATTCTGCATTAAATTAATAGCTATCCCTAAAACCCCCCTTTTATCTTGGTTCTACTGGGCTAGCCTCCATACATCTTCTAAGAAAGAATACAGTTCAGAGATCACAACTCATTTTTACCAAGAACGTGATGCCGAAATCTTTCTCTGCCACCTTTAGGTCCTGCTCAGGTGCCGATGATGTCACATAACGGTTCAGTGCCTCCTATTTTTGTGCCTCCTGGGTATGCACCACAGGTAGGTCTTTCTGTTTGGTTCTTTTGGGCCTACCCTTAACACCCTTAATAACAAAGTTATCCGGCCCAGGCTAGCCGGATCTCATCAGATCCCAGAAGCTAAGCAGGGGTGGTCAGGAGAGAGGCTGGGACTGCGACACAGAAGAAGAAGCGAGCGGCATACCAACTCTGTACATCTCGTGCCTGGAAAACCCCATGGCTGGGGTTGCCATAAGTTGGTTGAGACTTGATGGCAATCTTTACCTTTACACATGAAGTTGAAATTGTATTAAAAACACAGTGGACAGACGGGGGCAAGTAACCATTACCACCAAATGAACATTCCCTAAAAGTGCCCCACATTAGCGAGAAAGGAAAACACCGGTTGGGAATGTCGTATTTCCCTCACAACGTCTATTTCTAATGCTTAAAAAAAAAGTAAAGGTCCCCTGTGCAAGCACCGGGTCATTCCTGATCCATGGGGTGATGTCACATCCCAACGTTTACTAGACAGACTTTGTTTACAGGGTGGTTTGCCATTGCCTTCCCCAGTCATCTTCCCTTTACCCCCAGCAAGCTGGGTCCTCATTTTACCGACCTCGGAAGGATGGAAGGCTGAGTCAACCTTGAGCCGGCCACCTGAAACCAACTTCTGTTGGGATCAAACTCAGGTCGTGAGCAGAGCTTGGACTGCAGTACTGCAGTTTACCACTCTGTGCCATGGGGCTTTAAGGCTTGCCAATTTGGGCTGGCTTTTAATTTCTGGGGTTAAAGAGGAATTGGGTTTAAGATAACGGGAGTGTATTTGTGTCTTGAATTGTTATTTCCTTTGTTTAGTCATTGGGAAAGGATGAGAATGAAGCTAAGCTAACTAAATGTATACTCCCTGTTAATGTTATTTTTAAACTAATCAACAAAGGTGCATTATGTAATGCTAAGGAAATGTAAATACTTACAAGATATTATTAACACCATTGGAGAGATTTGCTATTTTATTTTTGGTTTTAACTGAAAATGTTTTTAGCTACTATTGTAAGCTGCCTTGACTCATGAGGAAAGGTAGGATATAAATGCTCTAATTAATTAATTAAATTCATATTACAAAGAAGAGAATCATACCTGCCTGTTACAATTTCTTATTGTTAGAATTGTAATTTCTCATTCTGAAGCATATCGCGCTTTTTTTCTTGCCATGGTACTGTGTTGGATTTGATCCGTGTCTGGCTTTGTCGTCTCTTTTATGTTATTTGCACCACAGCATCCAATTTTATTTTAAAGGGCTTTGAGACAGACACATTTCCTCAAAGCTTGCTCTGCGGAAATTGAGTTTTTCCTTTTTCAGGTTCCAGTTCTGTCCTTGATAAGTGTGCGTTCCCTTGGTACATAGGTCATTGAAGACAATGGCATTCAGCGGGTCCTAGTGCTTCCCCAAACATCAGAGTTTCCTCTGGGAAATCAAGCAGTGATACAGCAGCCTCCTCTCCCTCCTTTGCCCGGCTTCATCCCTCTTCCAACCATGATCCCCTCTTCACTTCATCGTCTGTACTCACCAATAACTGGATCTGGTGACATGACTACCCAGTTTATTCCACAATATCATATTACCCAGGTATATGGTGATTCAGGTAAGTAATTTTCGTTCTTTTTTGTACATCAGTTCTAACTTTCAATCCAGTCTTTAACTACAGCTCAAATGTACTGAAAATACTTCTCTACTACATAAAACTCCGACAAATAGAAATTTTTTATATTTTCAGAGGAATATGCAAAATCAAATTCATAGTGGTATCATATGTTATTTAAAAAAATAATTCAGATCATTTCATCTTAGAAGCCATAATAGAAATTTAAAAAAGAAGGAGGAGAAACTTCTGATAGATGACAGAAAAAAATGTGCAAAGCAACAGAGGTTGCAAGTTATCTAACAACCTTGTAGCTACTCCAAAATTATACAAAATAGTAGTAACAAAGGTTCAAAGAAATTGCGCAACATGTATTACAGTATACAAATAATGAGCAAAAGCAAAAAACAAAAGCGTTGATAATAGAACATGTGTCATAAAGGATAATTGCTACATTTCCGATGATAGCTGCAGTAAGTCCCATGCAACCTGTTGTAAAGAAGTTATATGTAATTATTGTCATTGTTGTGGTTCTGTGTTATATTATTAACACTTTTGCTTTTTGGTTTGCCCCTTATTTGTATACTGTAATACATGTTTTGCAATTTCTTTGAACATATGTTACTACTATTTTGTACAATTTTGGAGTAGCTACAAGAATAAAAATCAACCCAATGTTGGATTCAGTGGGAACAGGGAATTTCCAGGAGTAACTTCCCCACTACTAACCAGTGGGACTAAATTCTCAGTGGTTGCTCCCGCACCTCAGTCCTTCCTTCCCAATGTCAGACAGGTAGGAGGAACCATAACATTTCTATAAGCCATTAAAACAATCACTCATCAAGCAATGTGTGATCAATTTCTTCTTGGACACTTGCATAAAAGCTTTTAGATTCTTCCTCATCAGCATCTGTAGTTAGGGTGTAAAATTGAATGGTGGTTATATAGATGGGCGTTCCATGAAGTCTGATTGATATTATTCGATCTGACTTCGCGTTGTAGCCCCTGACCCCCTGTGCTACGTCTCGCCTCACTATTGAAGCAACTCCGTTTCTTCTGTGTTTGTCATTCCCTGAGCAAAACACTTTGTAAATTTCTGACTGAAAATGTCCTAATCAGGTCCACTTTAGTTCACTCACTCCCAGGATTAAAATGTGTAAACGTTCCATTCCTTGTTTTACGATTTCAAGCTTACTTTGATTCCCATTCCTCATGTTCCATGTTCCAATTATTTGCGTCAAACAGCTTTGAACTTACCTTTGCCCCCATTCATGTCAACAACTGAACGTCCTTTCAGCTTTAGTCCAGTTGCATTATTAAGAATAGTGCTACTCATAGTTGTTTTCCACTCTTCCACAGAAGCTGATTGAGTGCCGTCCAACCTGGAGGTTCCATCTTCCAGCATTATATCTTTTTTTCATTTTGGATTGTATCATCACAGGGTTTTCGAGGGAAAAGTGGGTCTGAAGTGGTTTACCATTGCCTTCTTCTGCTCAGTACTAACCAGGGTTAGCTGAAGTGGCACTACCGTTGTCCTCGAAAGATCCTCCGCCAGTGTCACCTTCCACTACTGCTACTGCCCAGTAGCTGCCCTTCAAGGATTCCTCTGCCCCCATCCCCATTGGAACTGCCTGTTCTCTTCTGCTGATGTGGCCATTGATCCCTGAAGGGGGTGGACGCATCTTAGTCTGGTGTCTCAGCTGTGACTATTCTGCCTAGAATTTTAGCCTCTTGACAGAGTCTAGGCCAACTACGGTATCGTTCTCAGCTTTGCTGACACACACAAACCCCCTCACCACATTAAGGTGTGCATCCAAGAGAGGGGTTGGCAACCATACATATGAGGAAAAGTGGCTGCATATACAACTGCTGATGTTATCAATGATTTAATTCAAAAAATCTTGTAGAATTCCTTAGGAGAATCAGACTGGTGAGGTTCACACACAAAGTCCCAAAGTAAAATCCAAAAACCCAGTCCTCAGTCCACATGATATCTTGTATTAGGACCAACCCAATGACATGTGTCAGCGTGCTGGAGATCTCCTGCTATTACAACTGATCTCCAGACGACAGAGATCAGTTCACCAGGAGCAAATGGCCCCTTTGGAAGGTATGGCATTATACCCCACTGAAGTCCCTCCCCTCCCCTCCCCAAACCCCGCCCTTCTCAGGCTCCACCTCCAAAATTGCCAGGTATTCCCAACCCAGAGCTGGCATCCCTGTTCCCGGGTGTCTGTGGTGTATTCACAATCATGGGGAAATCTGTTTAATTCACTATGTGCACACTTCTGCAGTCCTGTGCACCAGTGACCACAGAAATAGTGTACCTGGGGTACTAATATTCCCATGCATCTGCCAAGTATGGACACTGAGTGGGAAAAATTTTCAGTACATTGTTGCACATTTCTGCAACTGAGGGATCACAAGAAAAATGCAAATCTTCAGCAGGGTTCTCTAATGTGTTACAGGTGAATTTACTAATAAGATATATCTTCATTGTTACGTTACAGAATACACACTTCGGAACATGTGCATGATGTATGTATCAAATGCATTCAGAAATGCTCAGATGTTCTTTCTCTTATTTTATGGGGTTTATTTTAGATACAGTTTCAATACATGGAAGGTCCACTTTTAGAGACGAGCGATCTAGTAAAACTCACGAACGATTACAGAAAAAGTTAAAAGATCGGCAAGATACACAGAACGACAAATTAAACAGTCCTTCCTCATCACCTCAGAAATGTGTTTCTCCCACCAATGGGTACAATGGATTTGCAACAGGACAAGACTCAAGTGATATAAGCGTAGGATATGCAAAGAGTAACTATGTGGGAGAACGAAAAGGCCACTTTGTAGAAGGTAAGCGAGAATCCACAGTTAACACTGATTCTGCCTAGTCAGGGGTTGGAGTACCTCAGGAAATGAAATATTTGGGATAAACCATTGCTTCACTAAAATGGTATTTACCAGTTGATTTATCCTATAGTTGTATGGAAAAATTTTGTGGTTGCGTCCACCACCCTGTACCAGAATTGCAGAGATGGCCACAGGCTGGAAAACGGTTTGGGACCCTCAGGCTAGAGATGGACCGTGTTATGGGTTTTCAGCAGGGATGCATATTATGACAAACATTTGTGGGAGCTTACCACTTTCTGAAGTTGTATTTCTGAAATGCATGCCATAAAAATAAGCAAAATAAAATCAAGCCAAAATTTATATTTTAAATTATGATCATATATATTCGTATATATATACATTCAATTATATATATAATTATGATCATATGTATTATGTATAATAATATGTATTTATGTATTATAAATATTCCTTATTATAATTATATATTTGCATTTATGTATTTCTTAGGTTGTATTTACTATGCCTGTTTCTTTCTCGTTTGCTTGATGATACAATAAATAGTTGTTTTCAAAGGTCAGTTGTCTCTCTCCCCCTGTGAATCTGGGTACAGAGTCATTCATTCAATCCAGGTACTAACTTACTAAGGAAAAAATAGAGGCTGCATCCCAGCCCCATTTCTCAGAAATCCGCTAACAGTTAACTAGTAGTTCTTTTGTGTGTGTGTCTCCTGGCCCTTATTTTCATCTGCCCTTCTGCTTCACTCTCTTTAATTTGATTATAATTGCTTTTAATATTTTGTATGATTTTATTATATTATACCCCAATTGGAAATTTAACGGAAAGAAAGTTATACTAACAAATCAGAATATATATGCCCATTTTTGTTGTTATTATCATATCAACATACCATAAATTACCAGCCACTTTTCAGTTTACTGGTTTTTACAGAAGTATTTATTGTAGAGATTTTAAAAGTTATTCTACTGTTAATGGTTTTCTAATGTTTTCTAATTCTAATGTTAATTGGTTTCTTGGGGTTGTGGGAATCTTGTTTTTAAAGAAAAAGATGAAGAAACAAAAGCATTCGAAGATCTTCTGTCGAACATCAGCAAGCCTACGGTAAGTGTGATGTTTAACTTTTGACTTTGCCTAATCCTGTCAATGAATTATTGGGGTGGGGGAATTAACTGAATTGGGGCCCCTCTCCCCGGCGCCATCTGGTTGGCCGGTGGGGGGTCTTACCAGGCTTAAAATGATGCTTCAGCCCATATTACTTCCAGAAGTGACATCATCACATCGGCAACATCTAGGGAGACACTCTGGCATTTGGGTAAAGCTCTATGGTAAAAACAGCATCTACCATAGATAGGGTTGCCAGGTCCCTCTTCTCCACCGGTGAGAGGTTTTTGGTGTGGAACCTGAGGAAGGCAGGGTTTGGGGAAGAGAGGGACTTCAGTGCCATAGAGTCTAATTGTCAAAGCAACCATTTTCTCCAGGGGAACTGATCTCTATCGGCTGGAGATCAGATGTAATAGCAGGAGATCTCCAGCTAGTACCCTAACCATAGAGTTTTTGCCCAAGTACCAGAGTGTCTCCCTCAACATTGCCGAAATGATGATATCACTTCCGGAAATGATGTCGGCGCCGGCCTCCCTCCGCAGCTGGTAAGTCCCTACCCCACCCACCATCTGCCATCCCGCACCAGTTGCCAGCGGGGGGACCTGGCAATCCTAGCATCAGCTCATCTCTTGGTATGAAGGACTTCCTAAGTTTATCCAGCTGATGTATCAGGACTATAGGATTGCTCTATAAAACCCTTGCACTAATTGTTGCTGCTGCTGGCTTATGCTGGTCTCATTACTTTCTGTTGGCTGTTTTGGGTTTTCATTTTGTCTCCAGCTTTTCTTTTACTTTTTTCTTTTGTTTTCATTGTGATTTTTAATCTTTTATAAGCTGCCTTGCGGTCCCGTTTTGTTCAAGGTGTAGGAAACAAATATCTTACAGTGCTATCCTAAGATTACTTTCCTGGGAGTAAACTGCACTAAATAGACAGGAGTAGAATCTGGGAGTTTGAGTGGAAATCGGCCCTTTGCAATGCAGCACTTCCGGATGTGAACCGGAAGTGACCTGTCCCTGCCTGCACAGATTGCCTGCCGACCCTCAGCTGGTCAGCAGGCGGCCAGGTGGATTGGCGGGGGTTTGCCCGCCACCACCTGGCACTTGGCAACCCTACTCATTCTCCATTGCCTAAAATATGTTTTATCACAAAACTGTTGAATTGTTACTGGTGCATGGTCAGTAAACACCATTGGCTCAGTGCTGATGCTCGCAAGCTGTGTTAGAAGGCCGGGAGAAACTAAAAAGAAGTAAATTCATGTGGTGCAGTGAAAATATTTGCAGCAAGGTTTAAAAAATCATAATGGATCAATGGCAGTCAAGAGCTAGATTGGAGTCCAGTAGCACCATAGAGACCAACAAGATTTTTGAGGTAAGAGCTTTCGATAATCAAAAATCCCTTTGTATCCGACAAAGGGAGCTTTGACTCTAAAGAGTTTATACAAAATATCTTATTGATCTCTACGGTGCTACTGGACTCCAATCTAGCTCTTCTACTGCAGACCCTCTGAAACCAACTAAGTCAAGACCAGAGGTTCCCAAACTGGGCTCCTAGGAGCACTTGGTGCTCCACGAAGCATCTCCTAGTGCTCATTGAAGAGATTGGAAAGAAAAATACTACTGTAATTTGGTTTAGTATATAGGCGCTAGGTGAAAATTAGTGCTCTGTAACGAATTTCTCTCCTGAAAAGTGCTCCATGACTCAAAAAGTTTGGGAACCTCTGGTCAAGACTATATAATTGTTTAAGAAATGTCTGTGGTATATCCTTGGAAGTTTTAGTAAGAAAGTAAGAGAGCCCCATGGCACAGAGTGGTAAGCTGCAGCACTGCATTCCAAACTCTGCTTGCAACCTGAGTTTGATCCCAGTGGAAGTTGGTTTTCAGGTAGCTGGATCAAGGTTGACAGCCTTCCATCCTTTCAAAATTGGTAAAATGAGTACTCAGCTTGCTGGGGGATAACATGTAGATGACTGGGTAAGGCAATAGCAAACCACCCCTTAAACATAGTCTGCCTAGTAAACGTCGTGATGTGATGTCACCCCATGGGTTGGTAATGCTTGCACAGGGGACTACCTTTACCTTATAATGATCGGGGATCTCCAGACTTAGGCTGCATTTGAGTTTTAATAACTAATTGCAAAAACCCGTTCACCTACTTATTTTTCTTCTTTCTATTTAGGCTCAGATTGTTTCACAAATAAAATAAAATAAAACGCTGGGAGCCAGCATGGTGTAGTAGTTAAGAGCAGCGGACTCGAATCTGGTGAACAGAGTTGGTTTCCCCGCACCTGACCTGGATGGCCCAGGCTAGCCTGATCTCGTCAGATCTCAGAAGCTAAGCAGGGTCAGCCCTGGTTAGTATTTGGATGGGGGACCACCAAGGAATACCAGGGTTGCTGTGCAGAGGAAGGCACTGGCAAACCACCTCTGTTAGTCTCTTGCCATGAAAACCCCAAAAGGGGTCACCATAAGTCGGCTGTGACTTGAAGGCACTTTACACACACACACACACACATGAAGCCTCCTGCGTGACTTTGGGCTAGTCACAGGTCTCTCAGAACTCTCTCAGCCCCAGTTACCTCAAAAGGGGTCTATTGTGGGGAGAGGAAAGGAAGGCAATTGTAAGATGGTTTGAGTCTCCTTAAAGGTAGAGAAAATCAGGGTATAAAAACCAACTCTTCTTTGGCTCACAATCAACTGTAGTCTACTACATATATTATACCACTAGATGGCTCTTTTTGCTTAGTTATCTTCTTTGGTTACAATGGAGATTTCGTGGCCGTTTCATTATTGTATTTTAAACCATGTGCCGAATTCAGAGGAAAAACATCCTTAGCATTGCTCAATAAAGTAGGGTTCACTATACACTAAATATTGAAAAATGGTTGTCTGCAGCAACATTAGTGTTTTATTTATTCAGTTGACTTGCTTTTTGCATGAGCTGACAACTCTGACATGCTATTTTTCTGCAGATCAAAGATATTCAGGCAAGGTCAGCAGAGCTCACATGGTCCCCTCCATGCAGAATCCTCAAGGGAGACAAAGATAAGTCAGAGGTTTATGCTTACGAAGTGCTGATTTCTAACTGTGGAAAGGACGGAAAATACGCCTCTGTTTATATGTAGGTATTATCTCCACGAGGCTACTGCTGCCTTAAATTATTTTAATTTGTGTGTGTGGGGGGGATCAAAACTGCCTGCAAAAGGAGACTGACTTTATTGCTCTATATTCGAATTATGATGAAGTATTATTAAAATAATTATTTATTTGTCTTGTTTAGATCATTTATACAGTACCCCACCTCTCCATACATCTGTTCAAGGAAACTTAAAAAATATATATTAGAAGATGCACATTTTAAAACATTTAAAAAAAACTTTATCTGAGCTCTATTTGGGTTTGGCTCTTCCAACAGTGTCATACATTCTCAGTTGTTTTCAGGATCCTTCAGGAAATGAACCAATGTAAGAAGAACCCTGCTGGATCATACCAGTGGTCTATCTAGTCCAATAATCCTGTTTCACACAGTGGCCAACCACTTCCAGCGTGAGAGCCAGCGTGGTGTAGTGGTTAAGAGCGGTGGTTCGAAGCGGTGGAGTCTGATCTGGAGAACCGGGTTTGATTCCCCACTCCTCCACATGAGCGGCGGAGGCTAATCTGGTGAACTGGATTTGTTTCCCCGCTCCTACACATGAAGCCAGCTGGGTGACCTTGGGATAGTCACACTTTCTCAGCCCCACCTACCTCACAGGGTGTCTGTTGTGGGGAGGGGAAGGTGATTGTAAGCCAGTTTGAGTCTCGCTTAAGCAGTAGAGAAAGTCGGCATATAAAAACCAACTCTTCTTCTTCTTCTTCTTCTTCTTCTTCTTCTTCTTCTTCTTCTTCTTCTAACAGGGCATAAAGGTGAAGGCTATGATGCTTTCTCCTAGCTGCTAGCACTAGTATTCAGAGGTTGTACAGTTCTACACACAAACATTCAGTCACTTTCTGAACAGCACAATGCATAGGAAATAACTGACAGTTTCCTGAAATATAATTTTTAAAAATTTCCTTCATATTAATTACATAATATTAGATCTTTGGAAGGGATCCTAGCTCTGGGGCAGAATGCATTTTAATGAGTGTTACAATTGCACCCCTTCTTTATGAATAAGAAAGAGTTTTGTGGCACCTCAAAGATTAACAGAGTTACTGTAGCATCGATAATTTTTGAATAAATAGTTGCATGCTGAATTAGAGTTTAACAAAAAAAAAGGTTTTATTTATTAACCAGCTTAAACAGCTGTTGTGAATGGTCTTTGTGCTTATCTCGTACTTTTGAGTTTGGCACGGAAATGTCACCAACTATATGTGCATTTCACGGCTTTTTAACCACCCTGCTCACGTTTCCTTCCCTTTATATCCATGTGTGTGGCTACATGCACCTAAAAAGACACATGAACAGATGAAGCTGCCTTATACTGAATCAAACCCTTAGTCCAACAAAGTCAGTATTATCTACTCAGACCGGCAGCGGCTCTCCAGGGTCTCAGGCAGAGGTCTTTGACATCACGTACTCGCCTAGTCCCTTTAACTGGAGATGCTGGGGATTGAACCTGGGACCTTCTGCATGCCAAGCAGAGGCTCTGCCACAGAGCCACAGCCCCTCCCCTCTACTTGTGAAACTGATGTTACAATACATCTGTGGCACAAGACTTCCTTTTGGTTGTCCTATAACAGACTAACCCCACAGCCACTCCTCTGAATTGTGTCCTGATTTGCATTTAGCATCGAAGCTTATGGGAGAATAGTTTGTGCTGGGGTTGGAGTATCAGCAAATTCGTTTAAAATAGTTTATTTTATGCCAGGTGGGGTGTTGTGTGTGTGTGTGTGTGTTTTTGCATGCTACTGTAATATAAGTGATTAACAATTGTGTGGGAAGTGTATCACTATACTCTTCATGGCTTCAAATCAGAGTGAAATATACCATTAGGGAAAGACGTTTTGTGAAGCTGCTGTCTTTCTCTTTAGTCCTCATAGATTCCTGTATAGCACAAAAGACGGGGGAATCGAGGGATGTTTGGAGTGTGGTTTCTCAAGGACAGCAGGAAGATAAATGTAGAGGAGGAATCCAGAATTGGCCCGACAGTGGAAGGGGGAGAAGGAGCAGTCAGTCCTTTGTTATGCTGCCCCGCTTCATGAGAACACCCTCCACCACATTCCCCACAGTTGCTGTGGGAAGAGAAATTATGTCAATAAAATTCTCCATGACAGATTCTACCTCGGAGGTTCTTTTCTGAGGCAATCATGTTTCCGGTTCAAACGTTGCTCAATTTACACATGCACCAGAGATTCCACACAGGTGGTTTGGAACGGTTCTGAGTTCCAAAATAGAGACCGAAATAACGAGGAGCGGTGCAAACCGTTTTAATCTAAGGAGCAACTCCAACAAGTTCATGCAAGCTCTCAACCAACTGAACTGCCTATTTGAACATGTGAGCTTAGAGAAGGTCTTCAAATTAACACACTAGACTAATGTAAGGGAATATCTTGAAATTATAAATTCTATTACAACTGGTGGCACAGGGTAATCCAGTTTTTCACCATAGTGAGGTGTGGTTTTCCTTTCCCACTAGAAAGGCAGCAGGAAAAGATGGCCAGTGTGGTGTAGTGGTTAAGAGCAGTGGTTTGGAGCAATGGACTCTAATCTGGAGAACCGGGTTTGATTCCCCGCTTCTCCACATGAGCGGCGGACGCTAATCTGGTGAACCGGATTGGTTTCCCCACTTCTCTACATGAAGCCAGCTGGGTTTCCTTGGGCTAGTCACAGCTCTCTTACACCTCTCTCAGTCCCACCTACCTCACAGGGTGTCTGTTGTGGGGAAGGGAAGGTGACTGTAAACTGGTTTGATTCTTCCTTAAGTGGTAGAGAAAATCAGCATATAAAAACCAACTCCTCCTCCTCCTCCTCCTCCTCCTCTTCTTCTTCTTCTTCTTCTGAATTGCACCCCCCCCACCCACTCTGTCGTCATACCACCATTATGATTCTCTGTCTGCCTTATTTTGATTATTAGTGTATGCAGTAGCACTGCTCAGTAACAACACAAAACTTGAATCCTTTGTAATGCTAATGGCTGGAAGGTACTGGGTGTCCCATTGTGGTAATCAACAATTAAAAGACTAATTGGCTTCCCACTGCTTGGGGGAAGGGGAGAGAGCACTTCAGGAACTTTTCGGATGCTAGTTGAGACAGCAGAGAAAATCACTGGCCACTTGAATTGTCTTAATGTAGCAACAGTGCTTTGACTTTGCCCTGACGGATTAAAAACCAAAACCAAAAAAAAAGCCCCTCCATTTTGTTGGTGTCAGCCGTGACATCAAGGCAGTTCGCTGTGAAAACGCAGAGGAAGAGGGCAAAGACGGATGTGTGCACGCCAAGCTGGTGTAAATAAATGCTGTATCTTTGTTTCTGTTCTACTGTCTGATGCAGAATACCAGAGATAAAGCTTAATGGAAATTGTACAGCTGTGGTTGAAATAAGGAGAGAACTATTTTCATTATAGGAATGCAAAAGACCCAGTAAACATTGTTTTCAAAGGAAAATATGTGCTGCTTGTGAAACTTATTGCAGCGATAATATTAACACCACAATTTTCAGTGTGTGTTTCTGTACCTATTAAATAAAGCTGTTCTTTGTTTTCAGGGGTGAAAAAAATAATTTCACCATAAATGATCTTATGCCAGCAACAGATTATTACGCAAGGTAAATAATTGTCCCTGTATATAAAATGCATGTACTGAAGATCTCTGTTTATAGCAGTATAAATAAAAGTGGTCAGATGTGATTTCAAAGGGCTTATGATTTGCAGTATTCTTCTTCCTTATGCAAAACAAAATAACTTTGTTCAATTAATATTGCTGTATTTAGAACATTATGGGCATAGCAGGAGCAGGACAAAACCTTTAGAATTTGTAGGTGACTTATAATAACAAAGAGCTTGCCCCATTCCTTCTGCGCAGATCCTGTTGATGTTCTTGGTTTTCCACTGGGCAAAGTGGAGGGTCGAGATGCTGTCATGGACTGCTAGGGTTACCTAGTCCCTCTTTGCCACTGGCAGGAGGTTTTTGGGGTGGAGCCTGAGGAGGGGGGTTGGGGAGGGGAGGGACTATGCCAAAGTGGCCATTTTCTCCAGGTGAACTGATCTCTATCGGCTGGGGATCAGTTGTAATAGCAGGAGATCTCCAGCCACCACCTGGAGGTTGGCAATCCTATGGACAGCCCTAGAAGCACCTGTCACTGTCCTCAATGTTACGATTTCCAACAGGAAGTTTAGTTTTCCTGCTTTTGTGTGTGTTTTAGGAAACAGAGGAAAGCAAAACAGATAGAAATTTCCAGTTTTCCTCAGTTTTTAAAATAAAGTTTACATGCAATGTGTAATTAGTTTTTTTTTTTAATAATAGAACTATTTTTGCTGCCCTAGAGTTTTAGCACAATGCAACTGCATAAAAGGAACTCCTTCTGAAGCAGAAAGTTTTACGACAATGAGTTGTGAACCTGATACTCCAAATTCCCCAAGGATCATTCATCGGACCAAAAATTCTCTTACTTTACAATGGAAGGTAAGTGTTTTTTTAATCTAGTCTAGAAGTAGGTTTCTAATTATATCCTCTTCCTGTGCTTTAAATACTGGCTTCAGCTAAGCTTACAACTTCCTCTAATTTGGAGCAAAAGTTAATTTACCAGATCTAAAAATTTACTAATTGTTTATACAGATGGATAGCCACAGATATTTCTCTTGTTAAACTAGGGTTGCCAACTCCAGGTTGGGAAATACCTAGAGATTTGGGGGTAGAGCCTGGGGAGGGCGTGGTTTGGGGACAGGAGAGAGTTCTGCAAGGATCTGAGTCTACCCTCCATAGCAGACACTTTCTCCGGGGGAACTGATCTCTGTAGTCTGGAGACCAGTTGTAATACCACAGGGATCTCCAGGACCCAGCTGGAAGGTGGCACCCCTAAGGGCTTACTTCTGACACAAATACAAAACTATGGTTTATTTTATCCATGGTTAGCCTACGAAAGCAGGATTCAGCTTGTAGATGACCACACATATCCTGGTTTGCTGCAACAAATGCTGGTTTCATGGTATTTGCTCTGTAGCCAGGGAAGGTGGGGCCAGGAACAAGCCAGGATGTCCTCACATCACACCAAACCATAGTTAAGACCAATCACGGCTAACAAACCAACCTCAAACCATGGTTTTAGATCCTGGTTGGATGGACTCTAACTTACCATAGGGGAGCCATCTGCATTCAGACTAACCACAATGGCTGTGGGTGATATCTCAGCTAAGCTCTTGTAATATTTTAGAAGATTTTAATTTAAAATCGAATGTTTGTGGATTCTTCCTGACAGTTTCTTAAAAACATGAGCCCAGACAGACTCTGAATACAAGTGAATTCTCTCTCCCTTATAGCTTCAGTGACTAGCCTGGGGCAATGGTGCACAGTATGGTGTCTTGGCACAGTCCTATACCTACAACACTATAATTGCAGGATCAGTATTGAGGAACAAACATGTACCTATAAAATTCAGTGGCAATGACGTGTCTACATTGCCATCAATGGGCGAATTATTTTTGTACTAACACGAAAGAATTTCTAAATTGTCAATGGGATTTTTAATTTTGCTTTTGGCTATTAGCAAAAGAGTCTGTCAAAGGTTCGGTGGTCAAAACAACATTTCACTAATATTGGTAGCCCTGCCTATTGTTTATAATACAGTATTTGCCGAAGAGTTAACAAACCCCTGCCAAATCAGCTTATCGTTTTGCAAAATAACATATTTTATGCTTCCTTTTAATAAACCCTGGGCTATACATTCCATTTTTACAGGGCGAGGCAATTCTGGGAAGAAGTCACATCTGAGAGGCAAACAAAGGGCCTTGTTCCCATGCCCACTTTTAACTTGGAAAACTCACCATGAGGTGACTTTTCCCTGCAATTTTGGTGTAGTGAAGCAATCTTGTGAATTCTCCACCACATGATGAGATTTCAGCTTAGCCACATCTTAGAGGTAAGGGCACTATGTCCTGGAGAAACCATCTCCTGGGGGTGATGCTCCACCATGTGACAAGATCGCAATTTGCCAAATCCTGAGGCATTCGGCAATTTGCATTCTCACTATGTGGCAGAGCATTCACAAGACCAATTCACTGTGCCAGAACTGTGAGGTAAAGCCACCTTGAGGTGACTTCTTCACATCAAAATGGTTGTGTGAATCGGGATAAAGAAAGAGTTCGCTGAGGTTGCCTTTTTTTTAATTGATTCCTTAAATATCTGGTCTTAATGAGTTCTGCAGTTTGGGTTTTACTGTCTGAAAATGGATAAAAGTATATGCTCTATGTATTTGTCAGGGGAAAACGGGAGAATTTGAACCATAAAGGATAATTAAGTTTAAACGCACAGTGCTCAGGTAAATAAAAAGATAGATTGTCATAACGTGGAGTTTTTTTTTCTTTTCATTAACGACTTCTGGTAATATTACATTTCTGTTGGTTTCAAACAAAGCAGCCGAATTGCTCTGTAGTGTCAGTACAAATGGGGTTTGTTTATTTATTTACTTCATTTATTGTCCGCCTTTCTCATTGAGATTCAAGGTGGATTACTGAATCCAGATAGGGTTGAGTCTAGGGTTGCCAACCTCCAGGTACTAGCTGGAGTTCTCCTGCTATTACAACTGCTCTCCAGCCGATAGAGATCAGTTCACCTGGAGAAAATAGCCGCTTTGGCAATTGGACTCTATGGCAATTGGACTCCCCAAACCCTGCCCTCCTCAGGCTCTGCCCCAAAAACCTCCCACCAGTGGCAACCCTAGTTGAATCTGAAGGTGCCATTCCACATGCGTAGCAGCAGTTACGCTGGTGTAAAGGCACTTTTGTTGGTGGAAGAGAGAGGGAGTGATTTCTACTGATTCTATCGATTCCCACGACCCATTGCGGGTCTAGGCTTGCCAGTCCTCTGGCAACATCGCTTGTGTGGCTACCTCACTTCCAGGGGAAAAAAGGCAGAAGTGAAATAGGATAGCTCTAGGAGTCGCTGAAAACTCTACAGTTTTACCATAGACCAGTATAAGAGGCCATACTAAGGAGTGGACAGATTGTAGAAGGTGTTCTGTTGCTAAAATGAGACCGCCTGCTTGTCCCTTGTAAGCCGCTTTGAACTTCTCCCAAGGGAGAGATGGGTATGTGAAATTTAACTTGAGGGCAACGCATTGAACACTCTGCAAGTGACCTTTCTCTCCTTTTTTTGTTTCAGGCACCTTGCGACAATGGTTCTAAAATAAACAATTATCTTTTAGAATGGGACAAGGTAAGCACACTTAAAATATTTGGTAAATAGCACGTCTTTGCAAGTGGCAACATATGTTTTTAAGTTTTTGCCAGCAAACATGAATCAACAGTCATTTCTTAGGAAGGTGGTACTGTAACTCTGTTATTCCTTTTAGGGAAATGGAGAGTTTGAACAGTGTTATTATGGTCAACAGAAGCAGTACAAGATCACAAATCTGTCCCCAGCAACGGGATTCACATTTAGGCTTGCAGCCAAGAATGACATGGGCATGAGGTAAAGTGTTGTTGATAAATAAGTATTCTGTAATGTGCATTTTTAAATGAGATCATAACAATATACATTTGCATTAAAGCAAGATAATATGCTTACTTGGGGGGGGGGAGATCTATTTCAACACCAAAATCTGGACATTAGAATTAAGGGAAGGGTTGCATATTTTTGCATGGCTGCTATAATTCTGCCAAGTTTTTTTATTATTACAATTGCATGTGTGGTTTATTTTGAGATAATTAAACAAACAGGGAGACTGGCTGTAGATTTCCTCCTAAGTAACAAAAGAGCCATCTAATATCACAGCAATAAATCTTGAATGGTATCTTTCCCTGTTAGAACCCGCCCCACAAGGATGCAGCCTAGATTAAATGTAGGCCTGTTATTATTATTATTATTATTATTATTATTATTATTATTATTATTATTATTATTATTATTGGAGAATTGTCAGTGCTAGTTTCTTTTTACTAAATTGAATAATTTTATTAAATAAAGCCCCTATTTAAATAATGGATTGGGAATAGAACTGATGCCCTGTGTCCTCCTTAATGGTGCCTTTGTGAATACACCAAAGTCAGTATTCCAAGGCTACTTTTAATGTTTTGCATAGAATGGGCTGTTCACAGTGAAGGTCCTGGCCTTTGCTTTCCCTCCTCATCTATAGGTCATCTATGGATTTCCCATTTTCTGTCTCCAGACCATAGCTAGCAGAGTCAACATGACCTACAGCAGTGGCAGGATGGCAGGAGAAGCCCAATGCCCATGCCACGGGAGTCCCCAGAGGCTGCAGAAAGCCAGGGTGTGTCTCGTCATTGCAAAGGGATCTTTTAGGTAGGGTTGCCAACCTCCAGGTAGTAGCTGGAGATCTCCTGCTATTACAACTGATCTCCAGCCGAGAGAGACCAGTTCCCCTGAAGAAAATGGCTGCTTTGGCAATTGGACTCTATGTCTATGGCATTGAAGGCCCTCCCCTCCCCAAACCCTGCCTTCCTCAGGCTCTGCCCCTAAAACCTCCCGCCGGTTGCCAAGAGGGACCTGGCAACCCTACTTTTAGGGTACATTCAAATAACTTCCCCACTTCAAAATAACCACCTAGTAACACAGGGATGAGCCAGGCCAGCCTGATCTCAGAAGCTAAACAAGGTCGGCCCTGGTTAGTATTTGGATGGGAGATAGGGTTGCTGCAAATTGAGGGCTAGGCGACAGCAGCAGCACATTAACATCACTTCCGGAAGTGACATCATCATGTTGCCGATGACGTGGAGATGCTCTGGTATTTGGGGGAGCATTTCCTAGGTTGTCGGTGATGTGAGGACGTCACTTCCTCAATTTGTGGCTGTTAAGACCCCCTTCTCCACCGGTTGCCAGGGGGGTACCTGGCAACCCTAATGGGAGACCTCCAAGGAAGTCCAGGGTTGCTCCACAGAGGCAGGCACTGGGAAATCGCCCCTATTCATCTCTTGCCTTGAAAACATTATGGGGTCACCGTGAGTTGGCGGCGACTTGATGGTACTTGACACACACACACACAACATGGGGGCTACAGCTGCAAAAGCTGCTCCTTCTCTTTGTTCTTTGTGATTAATCCTATCAGTAACAGGCCTGTGTTCCAGTAGGCTGAGGTTGTAGAATCCTGGGGCCCAGGGCTTGAAGCGGGCTGCAGTTAGTATCCTGCTTCTCAGATAGGAACCTGTAACATCTTCCCCAAACTCCATTAGCAGAATGTGAGAAAGAGGCTAAAAGAAAAGGAATTGGGGTGGGGGGAGGAGAAGAAAGAAGGACAATATATGGAGCCTTCAGCAAAAATTCTAGGTATTTTACAGGTACATTTGAGTAGAAAATCTACACTGTAAGTCCTATTTAGCCTGTTTAGTTTATGTGCAATTTGTTTTTAAACAGTGGCTTTAGTGAAGAAGTCCTATATCATACCGCAGGAACTTCTCCGGCCACCCCTTCAAGTCCTCTGCTGCTTGAAGCTGGAGTGACTTGGCTATACTTGCAGTGGGCTAAACCCTCAGGAATGCCATCTGATGAAGAGCTCTCGTATATTTTGGAAATGGAAGATGAGGACTCGGTAAGTAGAGGGATAGGGTTGTTGGTCCATTGGTGCGAAAACAGCCTTCTTCACCTGAAATTAGTTAGGGTTAGGGTTGCCAACTCAGGGGAGGGAAATTCCTTGAGATTTGGGGGTGGAGCCTGGGGAGGGCAGGGTTTTGGAAGGGGAGGCCTGCAGCATAGTATAATGCCATAGAGCCCACCCTCCATTTTCTCAAGGGGAATTAATCTCTGTACTTTGGAGATCAATTGTAATTGCAGGAAATCTCCAGGCCTAGGGTTTCCAGCTCTGAGTTGGGAGATACCTGGAGATTTTGGGAGTGGAACCTGAGGAAGGCAGGGGTTTGGGAGGGGAGGGACTTCAGTGGGGTATAGTTCCATATAGTCCACCTTCCAAAGTGGCCACTTTCTCCAGGTGAACTGATCTTGCCTGGAGATCAGTTGTAATCCTAGGAGATATTTAGCCACCACCTGGAGATTGGCAACCCTATCCAGGCCCCACCTGGAGGCTGGCAACCTTGACTAGGTTTGGATCCTGTTGATGTTTTGCAGGCAAAAGAAGGGGGGGTCTTTTCACCCAATTGCCCTCCCCACTGCAGCTAGAGTTGTCAGCTCCGGGTTGGGAAATACCTGGAGATTTTGGGGGTGGAGCCTGAGGAGGTTGGCAACCCTAACTGCAGCTCTCTATCTTGCATGACTTTTTTTCTGCAAGGGTCCCCCAATCCCTGGCAGTGCTTTGGGGGGTGTCACATGGATCTGCAGGAGGAAGGGGAAAATGGGGTAATATCTGCTTCTGCCAGTGAAACATCCATCAGATCCAAGTTTTAGTTGTTGTTGGGGCCTCAAGCTCCACCCCCAAAATCTCCAGGTATTTCACCAAGGAAGGAAGTCCAGGGTCACTATGCAGAGGCAGGCAATAGCAAACTACCTCTCTTGCCATAAGTCAGTTGTGACTTGATGGCACTTTCTACCACCAAAGGAGTAGGATATCTGCCTTGATCTGGATGGCTCAGGCTAGCCTGATCTCATCAGAAGCTAAGGGGAGTCAGCCCTGGTTAGTAACTGGATAGGAGACCATTCCAAGATTGCTGTACAGAGGCAGGCAATGGCAAAACCACCTCTGAACGTCTCTTGCCTTGAAAACCCTACGGGGTCGCCATAAGTCAGCTGTGACTTGACGGCGCTTTTCATTACCACCACATGTCAGCTAAGCAAATGAATTTCCCCTCGTTTTACAGGGCTATGGTTTCCAGCCCAAATACAGTGGTGATGAACTGACTTGCACAGTGAAGAATCTTAAAAGAAGTACGAAGTATAAATTTAGGGTGAGGTTTTCATTTTGTAAATGCTTATTCATGAAACACGACACATTTCATCGTGTTGCGCCCATCGTTTAAAACAACAGTTGCAAAACTATACAATGGGTTGGTTCCAGCCCAAAATTTCTGCTTGTGCCCGAGCTCATGTGCAAGCGAAATGGAAGAAAAAGACCATGGTAGCAGCTTGCACTAAGTCAAATTTTCTGTATCCCCCATTTGTGTTTCTGCTTCTGTAAGATCTTGTGAAATGAATTTTTGGGGCACTGTATCTATAGGGAGGATAGCGCTTAGAGTTTCATGTGGATAGTCTTCATTTTCAAATAATTTGCAAAGAATATTCTGGCAACGATCAACACATGAAACAACTATACTTCTTGCACTCACAAAACTGCTTCTTGGAAGTCAGTAAAAAAAATTGGCATGTTTTTACAGACCAGCAGAGCAGTGATAAACAAAGGGTACGTTTTACTTTGGGGTGAAATGCTTGTTCTTTCTACTTATGTGTAGGAATATACAGAAGATGCTTTCAATCATGTTATCTGATTTTATAGGTCATTGCTACCAACTCAGAAGGTAAAAGCAATCCAAGCGATGCAGTAGACTTTACTACTAAGCCGGATAAACCCGGAGCACCTTCGAAACCAGCTGTCAAGGGGAAAATTCTTGCACAAGGCGTGGAAATAATTTGGGGTACAACTGTCAATTTCTCAGTGAGGCTTTGGTGTTGTGATGAACATGGCAATGTGAAGGCTAGCCTCTGGTCACACAGTTACTTCTGGAACCAGTGCTGTCATTCTGGATTGGCTATGATGGTGATAAGAGCAGCAAAAAAAATTAATGTTCAAAGCAGTTACAGAAAATGCGGCTTCTTTGTTTGGCTTTCAAGAGTTAGGCCCTTTATGCAGGGGTATTTCTATTTATAAAGAAAATTTATATTCCATTAATTCCGTTCCATAATTGGAGGATTAATTGTTAGGCAGCCCAATCCTAACGGGGGTGAGGGCGAAAGGGGATAGGGTCTGGCGTGACCCCAGCGCCAGCGTTAGTGCCGCTTGCACCGGATAAACTGGCACTAACACCAGCACTGGGACACTTATGCTGGCTCTGGAGAGCCGTGTGGAAGCGTGAGCTGGGGCGCTGGCGCTGCCTCGCCGGCAGCGTTTTCCAGGCACAAGGGTTCGCACAGGCATCAAAGGGGGTGTTCCTAGCGCATTCTTTCAGCCCAGAAACCTCCCTTTTTGGAGGCACTGAATTATGCTGGCAAAAAGGCAGGCATAGCCCCATGAAACTCAATGTTTTTTTATATATAAATCTTTTTATTAGTTTTCAGTATTAAGTGGGAATACAGGGGAAAAGAAAAGGGAAAAGAAAAACCTTCAGTTAAACAATATTTTGCATTAACAGAGGGAAATAAAAAATAAAAAATGCATAGACGTTTTTTTGTTTTGTTTTGTTTTGAAAGGCATTTTCAGCAAACTGTTCAGGGGGCAGCACAGCGGTTCTGTCCCTGGGCACGTCTCAACTACCCCCTTAGGATTGCACAGTTAGTTTTAATTGATAAAACTACAGCCCATGTCTGCATACTTTCCCTTATTTTTCTGCATTCTGTTGTTGTTTTGGCAGAGCCGCCCATGGACAATGGAGGAGCTCCAATCACTAAATATATTTTAGAAATTTCTGAAGGCTCAAATGGTAAGAAATAATACAGGAAGATTTGAAGTATGTCATGATAGATGGTTGTTCCGAGCTCTTTTCTCTTTACTTTTCCTAAAATATTCCTAATTTTGTTTCGGTAATAGTATGTGGAGAAAACCTATTTGCAGACTTACAGTGCAATCCTAAGCGCAGTGTCACCTTCTAAGTTGACTTCAGTAGGCCTAGAAGGGTATAACTCTGCCCCAATTCTCTATGCTCCCAATAATCGGGGCTGCGGGGCAGCATGGAATTACTGTAGAGCTGTGCTGCAGGCTTCTCCGAGGCCAGAGAAGATCCTTAGTGTTATGTATGCATGTGTGTGTAATTGCATCAGGGGAAACCCTGGACAGCGTGGAGTTCCCCAAGCCTCCTGAACGGTATGTTCCCATTGGCTACTGGGGTTTTCCCCCCCAATCACGGTTGTGGGGGGGAGTGGCCACAGGCGGCCAAGTAGGCATATAAGCAGGGGTCTGGTCACTGTTCTTGTTCATACAATAAAGCGGTTGTTGTTGGAACTCCGTCTCCACCCTCATGTGTTCCCCCACGCGGACTTAACACTTAGTACAGATCTATAGTAATTCCATACCGCCTTTGGCAGCAGGGATCTTAATGGGACTTAGGGCAGTAAACTTACTCTGAGGCCTCTGGTGTCGGAAACGTGGTGATATCATTTCCTGTGTGTACCAGAAGTGATGTCATCGCGTCCCTGATGACCACGGGGACGCTCTGGTATTTGGGCAAAACTCTATGTTAGAAGCCCTGAATAAACCTGTACAGTGGGATATTTGTCTCTTTTTCTGTGGGCCATTTTTTAAATTAAAACTGCCCACTTGGATCTGCTTTTGACCTTGTGCGGGGAGGGGGGAACGGGACACGATACACACATTCAACTTTCCCCCCCGTGAGGGTTTCAGTAGGGAAGATAGACTACAGGGGAAAAGACAAGCTCCATCTACTGTGAACTTCCATCTAATAGCTTCCCGTTGCAGCTTTGAGTAAAAGAAAAACACCTTAATGAAATCCTTCATGTAACTGAGCAACACGTTCACTATTATTGTACGTTTAGCATTTCAGCCTTTGACGGGTACTTCCGACTCCTGTCTGGTAAAATAGAATCAAGCAGGTTTATCAAAATTATAACATTTAAATGTGGCTTTGATGACATTGTAGGAAAAAAATTAAATATTGATTATTTGATTTAAAAAGTATTATTTAATTAAACTTCCTTCCCCACAGGCTGCCTTAAATATTATTTCCCATCATTTTTACTATAATCTTATTATCAAGACACTATGCATAATTAAGCTGCTGCATTACGTCAAATACTTGTGATTCTTTACCTCGGCTCATTGAAATAAATCTGTCTAGCATATCTGGCTTGTGAAACTATGGTGTAATTTCCAGATGCTCCCAAAAGTCCAGTAAGATCACACAGCATGGTCTGAAGGCACATGATACAGTAATTGTGCTAAGACAAAACGGGTCTGGGTCTGCTCATTTGATTGGATTCTATAGAACCATTTCTCTAATGACTGTACCCTCTCCTGGCGCATGTTTCCTTTCGCTGATGCATGAAGTTAAGGTAGAATATATCTGTGGGATTTAACCTAATGCCTAAATGGGCGCTGGCCCATGCGCACTGCCTTCAAGGTAGCTTTCCCGTTTGCCCACTTATAGCGAGAGTGAATTACCTCCAGGTAATTGTGGCCCTTGTTCACCAATGCTCACCGGTTCAGAGGGTGGAAACTGGGGCCAATTTGGGGTGGGGATTGTCCCGGGGAGAAAAATTAAGAAGAAAAATAAGATTTTGTCAACTTACAGGAAGTTCTGACCATAGAGTTCATGGAAATTCCTAGAAATACCAAGAAGTATGATTACCATCGAGTTTCTGGTGATTCCTAGAGCTACCATTGTCACTTCTGAGTAGCTCTAGGAATCACCAGGAACTCTGTGGTCAGAACTTCCTGTAAGTAAACGAGGCTTTATTTTTCTTTTTAATTTTTCTCCCAGGGTACTTCCCTCCCACAACCCTCCCACCAGTTGCCAGGTACTTCCTGGCAATCCAATTCTGTGGAACTGGAGACAATAAAAACAAATGCTTGTCTGGAGTTTCTGAGATACCCTCACTGATCACAGTGAATTGTTGAAAATTATACCTTGGTCACTATTAACTCTTCCAGGGAATCAATGGGACATGATATACAGTGGAACTGCTACAGAACATTCATGCGATCATCTGAATCCAGGCTGGTTTTACCGCTTACGGGTATCCTGCGTTGGAGGAGGAGGACAAAGTGTGGTAAAGTTAATATTTCATGTGACTTACACTTTAAGGGAGCCTGTTTCATTTCTAACAGTGCCATCCACAGCAAAGCGGCACCCTTATGTGCCCATTTACTTGAGTGAATTTACAGGGGTGCAGCTCTGCTTAGGATGACACTGTAAGTCCCAACTACGTGTCACATTGATCCCGTGGTCACCACGGGGACTTGCAGCTATACAGAAGCCGCGGGTTCCCTGTGGGAACTCAATTCTAAAGTGCTGCAGGGCTCTGATCCAAATTGGATCCCTGCAGCACTTTAGAATTGAATCCCTGAGGGGATCCCTTGTTCAATGTAACATGTAGTTTGGGCCTAAGGTATTCTAGTGTTGCTGTTCAGACAGGGCCATACTACATGGTCTGCAGCAGGAATGCTTTTGGATTTCTCTAGTCAAAATTCTCCTCACTAAGGTGTTCTGATTTGTCACATTGCAGTTCATGAAAAAGAATGGCATGCATGGACTTCTTGCCCTTTATTTATTATCAGTGTGCTATAGGAGTTAATTGTTTGAATATGTACTGAATTTCCTATTGCCATCCATGCTTGCAAGAGGATAGTGACTGAGCAATTCATGGCCTCCCTGTACTTTTCATATGTTGTTATTGTAATGCAAACTAATGTCATTCAACTATTTGCCCCTCACCTTCCCAATCTGTTGTGTGTTCTACTTTATCATTTGGAATTTCCCTTGGGGGCCAGGCACTCATGTGCTCCCCCTCCCCAATCTATTTTGGTTCTGAGGTACTAATGATGATCCTTTTTGTTCATTTGCCAACTCCAGGTTGGAAAATTCCTGGAGATTTGGGGATGGAGCCTGGGGAGGGCAGGGTTTGGGGAAGGGTGGGACCTCTGCAGGGTATAACTCCATAGAGTCCACCCTTCAAAGCAGTCATTTTCTCCAGGGGCACTGATCTCTGTAGCCTGGGAACCACCCACCTGGAGATTGGCAGCCCTAAAAAAGACCAAGATCAAGTCTACAACTATTGGTGTGCTAATGTTTATTATTATTTTTTACTGTTGTTATAGGCATCTGACTCACTGTTGGTGCAAACACTACCCATGTTGCCTGGTCCATGTCAGCCTCCAAGGTTACAGGGCAGACCAAGATCAAGAGAGATTCCACTACGTTGGGGTAATGTTGTTGTTTTAATACCATAAATATTAATTCATTTTAACATATCTAATTAACCCCAATAACTGTTTTTCTCTTGTTTCAGGGCCACCTGCTGTAGATAATGGATCACCAATAATCTCTTACAGTTTGGAAATGTCTCCTACAGAAACCAATGAACCTCAAGAAGTCTACTGTGGCCCTGATGAAGAATTCACAGTCAGCAACCTACTCCCTGGAACAACATATAGCTTTCGACTGAGGGCTGCTAATGCGGCTGGGGTGAGGAAGGAACCCAGGCAAAAGCAGTCAGTTGGCATGCATATGGTCTCACAAATGTACATAAATAAATAAAACTCTTATTTATAACATCATTATTCTCACTAATGTTGCCACATGCCCACTGGAAGAAGGAGATCTTCCACCCCCTTGAGGTGTTGCTCGCCAGCAGTCCAGCCGCCAGCAGAAGAGAATAAAAAAATACATGTTGGCAACCAACAAGACACTGGTGGGGGTGGGGACTGGGTGCAGTCATCAGTGATGGTGTGATGTCATTTCCAGGAAAACCTGGAAGTGACATCAAGCCTCTCTAGGAATCGCCGGGGACTATATAGTAAAACTAAAGAGTTTTGGGCAATTCCTAGAGAGGACTGACATCACTTCTAGGTTTTCCAGAAATGACATCATGTCAGTTCTGATTACTGCCCCCAGCCCCCCTGCTGTTGTCCCCCCAGTCTCCTGCTGGGTGCCAGGCTGGGCATGGCACCCCTAATCCTTGCCTTTCTTCCAAGGATCTCAGGACAGTGAACATGGCTCCCCCCCCCCCCCCAATTTGCAACTGCTTTGTGAGATACCTTAGAGAAGGAGATGATGACTGGCCTAAGGTCAGCCAGTAGACAAACAGGGTATTAAATCTGGTCTTCCCCATTCCACCACTCTGTGCGCTATACCAACATATATTCTTGAAGATTGTTTATTTATTTATTTATTTTTTACTTCATTGATAACCCACCTTTCTATCTGCAATTCAAGACAAATGACAAAATATTAAGAAATAATTTGATCAAGCAGCATAAGCATCTGATAAGCAGTGTAGTAGGATTAGGATTACAGAACTGGAAAACAGTGCAACCAAACAATAAAAAAGAAACCTAAGGCCACAGTTAACTCACAAAACATACCGGTAGGCCTTTTATGCTTGGCTCTGGTTTTAACTTGTTTTAACGATGTATTTGTGTGTTGATGCATGCCACACCCATACTCCACCGGCGGGAGATTTTTGGGGTGGAGCCTGAGGAGGGCGGAGTTTGGGGAGGGACTTCAATGCCATAGAGTTCAATTGCCAAAGCTGCCATTTTTCTCCAGGTGATCTGAACTCTTATCGGCTGGAGATCAGTTGAATTAGCAGGAGATCTCCTGCTACTACCTGGCAGTTGGCAACCCTACATACTTGACACACACCATTTGTTACTGATCTGTTGCCAGTATGGTTGCCCACCTCCAGGTGGTAGCTGTAGATCTCCTGAGATTACAATTGATCTCCAGGTGACAAAAATCTGTTCACCTGGAGAAAATGGCTGCTGTGGCATTATACCCCATTAAAGTCCCTCCCCTCTCCAAAACCCACCCTCCTCAGGCCCAACCTCCAAAATTTCCAGGTATTTCCCAACCTGGAGCTGGCAACCCTGGTTACCAGGATTAGTTGGAGCTTGTTCACTTCTGCTTATCACCTACAAAACCCTTAAAAGCCTTGCATCCACATACCTGCAGGAAAGCCTCTCCTGCTATGCTCCACTGAGAGAGCTTCACTCACCTGAGCAAAGCCTTCTCAAGATGCTACTCTGAAACTTGATTCAAATAAATGCTTTTTAATTGGCTGGAAAGAGGATCAGAGTAGCTATGAAAAACCTTAATGAGCATTGAGGTTTCCACCAACCACTGTTGCTCAGTGTAGTAGACTGTTGGATGGGGATCTAGGGAAGCCAGCCTTCAGGTGGGAACCGGGGATCCCTGGAATTACAGCTCATCTCCAGGCTATAGAGATCAGTTCCCCTGGAAAAAATGAATGCTTGGGAGGGTGGGCTCTATGGCTTTGTATCGCCCACTGAGGTCCTCCCCAGGCTCCATCCCCAAGTCTCAAAAGAGTTTCCCAACCTGGATCTGTCAACTCTAGCCCCCCATCCCCTGCCAGTGACCAGGGAGTACCTGGCAACCCTAGGAGGATCTGAGAGGCCCAGGGTCAAATCCCTACTCTGTCGGTGCTCAGCCTAATCCCTCATAGTCTTGTGATGAAACAGAGGAGGGGATTTATGTTGCCCGGAACTCCTTGGAGAAAAGGTGGGGTGAAAATGTACTAAATAAACAAACAAACCGTAATTGAATAATTCTGGATGCCGGACTTGTGGAATACATGTAGCATTTCCTAGAACAAAATGATAATTATGTCAACTCTTTTATCAGCTTGGCCCCTATTCGGAGAAGTGCCAACACTCCACAGTCCCTGGCCCACCAGACCAATGCAAGCCACCAGAAGTGACCTTCAGATCTGCAACATGCGCAGTCATATTTTGGGAGGTAGGAATTTCACGTTGTTTTCTTTATTTACTGCTTGCCTTTCTAGCTGAGATTCAAGCAGATTACAGTCTTATGGATTTTCTGTCTTTGCATTTAGGATATGTATCCCCAATGGTAATATTGCCTTTAAAAAAAAAACCTGAAGTATAGCCCTAATGTGCAAAAGAGCCCGATTTCACGTGTTCCTTCCCTTTCATAATTCATAGCTAAATATCCCACAGTCTCCTGCTTCCTGATTACTGAGTGATGAGAACAGCACAATAGGCATCTCTGTTTAAAATTATAAAATATTTATTAACACAAGAAATTGCCTGCAGGACCCAGATAACCTTGAGTGAAGAAAACAACTTCTTATCAGTGTTCCTGTTTTGAGCCCTAGTTCCTCTTGATTCTGAGTCCTTCAGAGGAATTGTAGCAAAACTGAGCCCGTTTCCACTGAGTTCTCAATTTCTGAGTTCATTCTGTTGTCTGTGGCATTATTTGTAGTAATGTCAGCATTCTAATTCTAAACTTTTTCATGCTGACCTAGCAAGGCATAGAGCTTATCTACATGATCTTTTCAAATTAAATTCTCAGAGGATTATATTCCTCTGGAATTCGCTCTGAACATTTCTAGACTTCCTTTTCCCGCATAGCCCTTTTATGGCTGGCTTCTTCAGATGTACCATTATACATAATGTGTCTACATTGCTTAGAACTATAAATATGAATGCTTTTTAAAAACATTGTATTTTAATATAAGAAGTAGGGTTGCCAGCCCCCCTCCAGCCACTGGCAGTAGGTAGGGTTGCCGGCTCCAGGATGTGGAACTCCTGGAGATTTGGGGATGGAGCCTGGGGAGGACAGGGACCTCAGTGGGGCATAATGTCACAGAGTCCACCCTCCAAAAGATCAATTTTCTCCAGGGAAACTGATCTCTGTAGTTTAGAGATGAGGTGTAATTCCAGGGGATCCCCGATTCCCACCTGGTGGTTGGCATCCCTAATAACAGGGTTGCATTTTTTTAAGGGATTCACCAAACCTGCACAGTTTTCACTGCATTCTTTCTTCCTTTGAGTCCTTAAGGTGTCACAAGATTCCTATTTGTTTTTGCTATAAACCACCTCAGCTATCTCGCTTGAATTTGCTCCCTTTTGAAACAGACTTCTTGCGAGGAAATGAGACGTGTTGTCCTACAGTGTATAAAGACAGTGTCACTTTAGCAAAGCTGGTTTGGTTTTATTAAATGATGAATTTTAATGCCACCTACTTCTAATGTTTTGAAAGGTTCCCGTTAACAACGGAGCGGACATCACTGAATATCGGTTGCAGTGGGGAACTGCAGAAGGAAGCATGCATATCTGCTACTGTGGGCCGGGACTCAGTTATGAGATGAAAGGCCTCTTGCCAGCAACTTTGTATTATGCCAGGGTTCAGGTAAAGGAAGAGAACAAGATGCTAGCTTTCCAATAACCTCGGATCCCAGGGTTTACATGGCCTTTCTTTCTGTTCTTCATTGCAGGCTGTAAATGTCGCAGGCGCAGGACCTTTTAGTGAGGTGGTGGTCCGTTTAACTCCGTGCTCTGTTCCTGCCATGGTGACTTGCCTCCAAGAAGCTAAGGTGGAAAAACCCCTCTATTCACCTTCCACCTGCCTTGCAATCAGCTGGGAGAAGCCCTGTGACCATGGATCCGAGATAACCGGCTACACCATAGATTACGGGGAAAAGCAGCCCATTATCGTGGGGAAGGTGGCAAGCTATTTCATAGACAATTTGCAGCCAGACACAACTTACAGGTATGATTTGCAAAGCTTACAATGGGGAGCAGTCATTAGGCTTAGGGATGCTGCCACGAATATCTTACACAGTGTTCGAAGGTGTCAATCAGATGCATGCTGATCACCCAGCCCAGGGATTCCCAACCCTTTTGAGCCTGTAGCTGCCTTTGAAATTCTGACATGGCAAGGTGGGCATCGCCACAAGATGGCTGCCACAAAATGGCTGCTCCAGGAGGCAGGGCTATTAACAAAATAGCTTCTGCTGCAGCAGCTTACCTTCAGTCACACAGTGAAGATTCGTGTGCTGTGGAGGTAGCTGCTGCCAAAGCGACATCTTTAAAAATCTGCACAGCCAATCAATTCTCCAATGGCCTATCAGAAGCCCTGCTGAATAGAAGCCCTACCTGGCCCCACCCACATTCTGAAAATACTTGGCAGGCACCAGGAAAGGTGAGCACGCACATTTTTCCTGTGTTTTCCAGATGCAGTTTTAGTGAGAATCCGAAAAATGCGGGCAAAATGTGCAGAAATGTGTGGGGAGAGCGAGGCGACCTCTGACAGTCAGGAAAGGCATGCATAATCAAAATGAGGCACTGGAGCAGTCAGCAGGGGTGACTGCGGGGAAACAGCCCTGCATAAATGGCCTAGGACTTGCTCCATTCACACAAGAGGGTGAAACAGCAATTCTTGTCGAGTCTCTCTTCTTGTTGCAACTCCTGTGTCTTGTGGCATCTTGTTCTGGAGGGTCCCTCGACTCCCAACAGTATCATTTGGGGAGCTCAGGAATTTGCTGTGTTTCCATGAACTCACTTAATGGACTTAACTATAGGAGCTAACCCATTGATTACGCACAGTTATAATTCTCAGTAAGAGTAGTAGTCTATCTCAAGTACAAAAGGCATGTTTCACCCTGTAACATCAAAACATAAAAGATAAAATACAATGTACACTGTGGTACGTCACAAATCTCACTCCCCCCTTTCTGATTGTTAGAATACGAATCCAAGCTTGGAACAGCCTCGGAGCAGGTCCTTTCAGCAACATAGTGAAACTGAAAACGAAGCCCCTCCCTCCTGAGCCCCCTCGTCTAGAATGCTCGGCGTACGGTTCTCAGACTCTCAAGTTGAAGTGGGGAGAGGGGATTGCAAGAACACTTTCAGATTCTACTCAGTACCACCTCCTAATGGACGATAAGACCGGGAGGTGAGTACTCTTCATAGTTAGGTTGCTTCCGCAGGGATGTTTTGCTTCAGATCGGCATTGAACTTGAGCTGGGTTTTTTAAGTATCCACATGACATTGTCTCCTGTCCACTTTCTGGGTTTTCTCCTAATTAGCTCCAATGTTTCCTAAAGCTGGTTTGATACACTCTTTAGGGACAATCACCGTCAAAATGTACTTGCATGCCATGTGGACAGGAAGGGGCCCATTTTTGGTCCCAATGCACATTGGCACCATTTTCCTTGCATCACCCACCCACACAAAGTTGCTAATTGCCTCCCTAACACTGGAAGGGAGAGCTTTTTTGGACTGTTTAAATATCAGTAATTGGTATCGTTCCCATTTGCCCACTTATGGTGAGAGACCTCCAGCCAATTGTAGCCCTTGCCTGATGATGCTCAGCTGATTGATGGGTGGTAACTGGGGCCAAAGGGGGGCAATCATCCTGGGGAGAACATTTAAAAAGAAAAATAGGTCCTGGTCTATTTACATGATATTCTGACCATAATGTTCCTGGTAATTTCTAGAGCTACTCGGAAGTGATAAAGGTAGATCTAGCAATCGCCAAATACTCTATGGGAAGACCCAATAAGAGATGGATGGACTCAATAAAGGAAGCCACAGCCCTCAATTTGCAAGATCTGAACAAGGCTGTCAAAGATAGGACGTTTTGGTGGACTTTCATTCATAGGGTCGCCATGAGTCGGAAGTGACTTTATGGCACTTAACACACACACACACACAAGCTTACTCCACAACACTCCAGCTGGTTGCCAGCAATTGCCTCGCAACCCTAGTCATTGCTTGATCACTATATTGGTATAACATTAGGGTTGCCATCCTCCAGGTATTAGCTGGAGATCTCTTGCTGTTACAACTGATCTCCAGCCAATAGAGATCAGTTCACCTGGAAAAAATGGCAGCTTTGGCAATTGGACTCTATGGCATTGAAGTCCCTCCCCTCCCCAAACCCCACCCACCTCAGGCTCCACCCAAAAAACCTCCCGTCGGTGGCAAAGAGGCACCTAGCAACCCTATATAACCTACTCACAGTACATTTGTTTCAAAGAAATTAGTAGGAAACTGATTAATCAAGACTCTGTTATTGCCTTCAGGATTGTGTCCATATACAGGGGATCCTGTCATACGTACAAAGTACAAAGACTTAGTGAGTCAACATCGTATACGTTTTATATCCAGGCTTGCAATGAGGCTGGGGAAGGTCCTCTTTCCCAAGGGTACATTTTCACCACTACAAAATCTGTCCCACCTGCCTTGAAAAGTAAGGATATGTTTTGATCTTTCAGATTGTGTGCTTAAACCACTGAATGCAGTGCTGTTTGTCTTTCTTGCTTTTGGGGGATATTGCCAAGACGTTTAATGGCTTAGGGAAAGTAAAAGGGCCTGCATGTTTCAGACCACCTGTGATGTATCCTCAGGAGCATTTGTGTTTCACAGGTTCCGCACACCGAGAGACAAATCCATTTCTCATCCTTTTAATTTTACAAAGTATTTCACCAATGTTAGTAAACTGTGCAAGCCTTAAGTTGCTGATTCATTCTTGATTTAAACTGCTGTCTTTTATGTGTTTTTTATCATCATTGTTTTATTTATATCATAGGCAGTCTATTGTTCCGCAAGGCAGAAAGGCAGCTAATAAGTGTTTTAATTAAATAATAAAATGAATAAAATAATTGATTTTGTACTACATGGAAAGAGGCACTGCTAATGCTGAAGAACGACTTCAGTATTATAACAGCAGAGGCACTCTATAATGCCCCTATCATAATGCCAGTGTTTCCAAGTTTGATTTCTGGAAAATTCATATAATATGACAGTGGTTGAGAAGCCAGGGTGCCCATTTTATGTCATCCCCCGCCCCCAACCACTGAGAATTTTTAAAATATAGATTCTGCTTTATATATCAAATCTGAGTAAACATGTATATCGCTCCTCAGGATGGCTATGACATCACAAAATGTCATTTTGTGCTCTTCCTGTAATTTTACATCTCTTCCTTTAATTTTAATGTTAATTCTAATAGGTAATGCTGAAGGCTATGCAGACACAGCAGAAAAACGATAGAGATAACAGTGCATTCTTCTCTTGTTCGATGGTGAAAAATCTTGTGCGTTTGACCTTATGTGTGTTGCTGAAGAGTCACAGCATTGATCTGCCACATTCATAGATTTATGTTCTAGCCTCATTTCTAGTAGCAGCTGCTTCACACAAGCCCGTTTCACACAATCAAAAGCCTTCCCGCTATGCCATCAATATATATGACGCAATGCAAACAACCAGACAAAAATTACATGGTCACTGCCTTTGTGCATCAAAAGCTAAATATTGCCACTGAAATTGTTACTTTCATCATATCTATAAATGAATGAAGATAATAATTTATCCAGATAATAAAAGTGTAATACACACTAGATGTTCAATAATAGGCCTTAACAGTAATTAATCATACCTACTTTGTAACATTTTAGTAAATTTCCCGCTCTAATCAGGAAATGCTACACTAACTAATGCATTCCCTTCATTTTTCTCCAGTGCCGAAAATTGAGAGAATTAATGATCACACTTGCGAAATAACATGGGAGATGCTACAGCCAATGAAAGGGGATCCTATCGTTTACAGTCTTCAGGCTATGATGGGAAAGGACAGCGAATTCAGACAGGTATGTTTTTGGGGGAAAGTTCTGGAATTTCTCTCTTTCCAGCTCTACACGCTGGCCCACATCATTTTTGGCAAGAAACCAATCTTCGTGCCATGTCAGTTTTCTGTTTTTAAAAACATAGCCTAGCTTTCGGTTGGTCTTAATCAAGGGTATTACATGGATTTGGTTTTTAAACCTACCCTCTAGTTTCTCTAGAAAGAATAAACGGCATTGTCAGTGGTTCAATATTTTATTGTTTTCCTCTAGATGCCTCCTAACGTTTGCTTTCCCAAAGAGGGAGAGTCAGACTGATGTAGGCTCCTATATGCCAGCATGGTGTAGTGGTTAAGAGCGGTGGTTTGGAGTGGTGGACTCTAATCTGTAGAACCGGGTTTGACTCCCCACTCCTCCACATGAGCAGTGGACTCTAATCTGGGGAACTGAATTTGTTTCCCCACTCCTCCACATGAAGCCAGCTGGGTGACCTTGGGCTAGTCACAACTCTCTTAGAGCTCTCTTAGCCTCACCTACCTCACAGGGTGCCTGTTGTGGGGAGGGGAAGGAAAGGTGATTGTTAGTCGGTTGATTCTTCCTTAAGTGGTAGAGAAAGTTGGCATATAAGAAACCAACTCTTCTTCTTCTTTCCTTGAGCTGCCTCTCTTTCTGCATCAGGCCCCAGGTGTGACAGCTGCCTGGCTCTCTGTTCCTGCCACCAGTGGCCAAACCACGCCCCCTCCTCTTACCTGAAGGGTGAGGATGGGGCGACCTTGTCAGTGGTACAGTATTTTCGTGTTTTCCGGTAGACCTCCTTTGCAATTTCTGTAGCTCCTGATGATTACTATGTCAGCTATTTTGAGATCAAGTATAGTGTAGTAACAGAGAGCTAGTCTTGTACTAGTAGGTTTGCCAACCTCCAGGTACTTGCTGGAGATCTCCCACTATTACAACTGATAGAGAAAATGGCCACTTTGGCAACTGGACTCTATGGCATTGAAGTCCCTCCCCTCCCCAAACCCCACCCTCCCCAGGCTCCACCCCAAAAACCTCCCGCCAGAGGTGAAGAGGGACCTGGCAACCCTACGTACTAGAGAAGCAGGGGTGTTTATGCATACGTCAACAAAAAAGGTGGGTCAAAAAGAACTGTAAAAAGTTTGGAAATAAAGGCTCTTTTTAGATGTTACGTTTGTGTTTACTGGGAAGTCAGCAACCAATCATAGTAGGGGTGTCTTCTCCCTTCTTTGTATGTATAGAATGTAGATGATGATGTTACAATGGTACAAATAGATAGATTAGATAGATTTATTAAATACAGTCATTTGACAAGCATAACAATGGTACAAATATAGCAATGGTGAAAAGGTCTCTGGCCAGGCTAGGTAGGCCAGCCCATCGGCCAGGTTTTTCTCTGTTTCTCAGTAGCCATTAACTGAGCTATCTATTTATTTTGTAAGCCACCTTGAGGGGACTAGTGTGGTCAAAATCTGGCGTAGAAATTTAAACCGTGTCAGCCCTGGGTTCGGGTTTCCGGGTGTGCGATGTCCTGGGGTCTCACGTGTTCTCTGCCCCAGTTTGTCTGCCTGCAGAATGGCGTTACCGTTGCAGGATTGTTGCGAGGGCCAATGAGCCAAGGGTGGGTGGAGGTTCCTGGGAAGGTTGAGGAAGATGTAGTGGATGTCATAGCTACCTCAAAGTAGAACTAGGGAGAGAAATGTTTCTTCTACCAGTCTGGGGCATTTGAGAGCCAGTGTGGCATAGTTGATGGAATGTTGGACTAAGATCTGAGGAGACCTGGGTTCGAATAGCCATTTCTACTATAGAAGCTCAGTGGGTGTCCTTGGGCCATAGGGTTGCCAGGTCCCTCTTCATCGCCAGCTGGAGGTTTTGGGGGCAGAGCCGGAGGAAAGCGGGGTTTGGGGAGGGGAGGGACTTCAATGCCATAGAGTCCAATTGCCAAAGCAGCCATTTTCTCCAGGTGAACTGATCTCTATCGGCTGGAGATCAGTTGTAATAGCAGGGGATCTCCAGCTAGTAACTGGAGGTTGGTAACCCTACTGAGCCAGTCACATACCCTCAGCCTGATCGGGTTCACAGGGTTGTTGTTATGAGAAAATGGATGTGGGGAGAACCAAGTTCTAAGCAGCTTTGAATCCCAACTGGGGAGAAAAGCAAGATATAAATACAAATGAATGCAAAAAAATGCAAATAAAGTTTGGGTATAAGCCACATCCACTGCCTGAAGCATTAGCTCATTGGGCCTGCCAGGGGAGTATATTAAACACCCTCACTTTCAAATGAATCTTTGGAAGTAAAGACCACAAAATTTTTATGAACCTCTTTAAGGAGATTCTTTTGCCGTCTGGATTGTGCAGCCATTTTAAGCAGTGTTAATTTGTAAGGACTGGTCTCCGGCATTGTTCTTGCTTCTCCTACCCGCCTCAGAGACGACTTCCTCATCCCAAATCTTTCTGTCTCTGGGTTTGAGGCATGAAGCCAAGGGAATATAGCTGAGCAAAGCACCTCTAGTCCATCTCACTCAAAGAATCTGTTGCCCAAACGGTTTAGAATATGCTATAATTTCAGCTTCTACATTATTAAGAATTAGCATAAGGAAACCAAATTACAAAAGGAAAAAAAAGATTATCAGAAGCATCATCTTTATCTTCTGGTCTATTCTTCCAATAACACTCTGAAAATTCGTACATCATTAGGCTTGTAAGCATTATTTCCCACCAGGAAACAGATTTCCTTCCAGGCGGAAAGGAAGTACAACTCGTTTTGTGACTGAGTGATTTTATTATAATCCTAAATTAAATAATAGTTGCCTGTAGTCTCATACAGTCCAGGGTTGTGTCTTCTGTTTCCTAGAATATGTACTTAAATGTTCCTTCCACTGTACAATCACAGTGCAAGCTAATGTTGCAGCCAGGGCATTTATTATAATCTATGGACGTGATATGAAATGAAAAAGAAAGTATTCAGGAAGGTCTTCGTTTGATACAAGTGGGTAACTTCTGTTATTTTACTCTTCCTTCAGTATCTAAAAAAGGCATTTAGGTTTTGGTGGTGGGCAACTTTGATTCCATCAGTCGATTCCGTCATCTAAAATTCTCGAGGTAGTTATCTTGCGTTGAACACCTCTATAAGAAACGGACAGTAATCTCTGCTTATTTTGTGTGTCTCTTGGTAGATTTATAAAGGTCCTGATTGGTCGTTCCGTTATTCAGGCCTCCAACTGAACTGTGAATTTCGTTTTCGGGTGTGTGCCATTCGACGGGTCAGAGATTCTGCCGGTCACCGTGATCTCATCGGTCCTTGCAGTGCCACCGTGTCATTCATCCTTCAAAAGACAGAATCGACAATTGGCAAGGACACTGTGGAAACCACACAATGGACACTTAGTGATGAACAGTGTGCCACCGTCATCCTTCTTCTCTTCGCTGTCTTTTCCATTTTAGTTACCTTTATAATTCAGTACTTTGTAATAAAATGAGATAACTGGTTTGCTTTTCTCAGCTGCTTGTGACCTTTTTACATTGATCAGAAACTTAAAAAATTGTTTTAATTTGCTTTTCCAAAATCTGGATTTTAGCACAACTGAAAATGCTGTCAGGTAGAGGCATTTGCATTTAACCATGTAAGCCACTGGAGAGTTTTGTTGTTGTTGTTGTTGTTTTTGAAAAAGGCAATATATTCCTTTTTAAAAGTTAATGAAATATAATTTTTAGAGCAGCAAATGTTGGTATAATCATAGCTACATTTCATACTTAACTTCCATGAAGCGGAATGGAAGGGACTGTGAAATATGTGCCCAAGGGTGCATAAAATGCATGTCTGAAGCAGTGAAAATGATCTCCCACTGTGCTTCTATGTCCTTATCATGATTTAACAAGATTAGAGAATCTTTCCTCAAGCAGCAAACAATAAAATTGGGTGGAACTAATTGGATAAACTGAGTTTAATAGAGCAATGTGACACTTGAGAAGAAACGACAAATTTTGCCCTCACCTCAGCTGGTTTTATCTCTATACCTTCTCAGTAATAAGAGGAGTCTACTTACATAGACATGCATCTCTTTATAGAAATGTAGATTTCCTTGAAGGGCCATAGAGTTGGGATACTAATCTATCAACCAGTCATATATTGCTGATCACCAGCGATCAGGTTACCTCTGCTTGGGCTATCCCTGAAGTTCTGCGACAAGCACCAAGAAGATTTGTTTAGCTTATTAAATATGAGCAATGTAAATTTCATTTTCATATGTTTGCTTAACATCTTTGTTATAACTAATGATGAACAGCAATTTCATGGATTAGCCTTCTCTTCTCGTAATTCAGTACTTTCTGTCCTAGTGTTTTAAATGCATGACCAACATTTGAGTAGATCTGACCAATCAGCTGACCAAATAGGTGTTGAGCATCCAAAGGACCAATCCTAGAAGAGCATCACTGATTGTTGTCCTTGCCCTGTGACTATTGGCCATTCTCATCAAATTCTAGTGTTACTATTTTTCTTCTTCCTAGGTCACAGAATTTAAAAAAAATCACATCTCAGTTTTTAGCAGAAAACTTGCTGTTTCTTGATTAATGTTTACCGTGAAGTCTTTTTGGATACAAGATCAAATTGTTGACTGCATAACATTAATATTGCATTAAAAGTATAATCTGTCCATGGTTCGTGAGCTTGCAACGCAGCTCTAAATTCTTGAGCAGCTGTCTTGGACATTACAAAGTCTCCTCACTGACCATGTTGCTGGATATCATGACTTCCAAATGGCACCATATATACAAGGAACTCTCAAAAGCCGTCTGATCACACAGTGTGTTACGGGCTTTGTAACTTGCTTTTTGAAAATTTATTTCCATTATGAAAGAATGATGATTTTGTCAAATTGTTAGAATGTGAAGGGCATTATGCATTTCTCTTCTCTCTCTCTCTCTCTCTCTTTTGTGTTGGTATTTTGTACATATTCCTGTGTCTAGTTACATGTGGCATAGTTTAGTGTTGTGAGTTGGAAAGAAAATGGATGCTGCGAGAACTCCAAATGGAAAAGATGATCTTATTTTTTCATCCGGGTGCATGTATATTTGAGCAGAGCAATCCTGTGGGGTTCCTGCATTGCGGCAACTGGCCGCGGCGTAAGTGTGGCACCTCTAGTCCACTCCCTAAAGGGTTTAGTTACGTGGCGGCCAGCAGGAAAAAGAGTAACTTGCTTTCAGTGGGGAGGAGGCTTGGCTGCAGCAGGGGAGGGAGGTGATTGTTCGTGCCCTTAGCATCCTGAGTTCCTTGGGGCCTCAATGGCATGGCTGCTGCAGTGAGGGAGCAACTTGGAAAGCTTTAAGAGGGGAGTGGACATGTCCATGGAAAAGAGGGGTTTTCATGGCTACTAGTAAAAATGGATACTAGTCACTATGCATACCTGTCCTCTCCAGGATCAGAGGAGCATGCCTATTATATTAGGTGCTGTGGAACACAGGCAGGACCATGCTGCTGCAGTCGTCTTGTTTGTGGGCTTCCTAGAGGCACCTGGTTGGCCACTGTGTGAACAGACTGCTGGACTTGATGGGCCTTGATCTGATCCAGCATGGCCTTTCTTATGTTGTTTTTTTTTCGCTCAATGGGTGCCTATGGGCTGCACTGCGGTTTTTGTGGGCACAACTTTGAGCCTCTGTCAGGGTGTTCCCAGGCTGAAAGTGCTTAGGGAGTGGGCTAGCTCTGGCCATGGCCCACTATCCACCCATGACGATGCTGGTACAGAGGCCCGCACTTGAGTTGCACTGGTGCGCAGCCACAGCAGAGCTGCGCCAGCACCTGAAAGCGGGCAGCGGCACCGGGGTCCTTTGCCAGTGTAACTGGCCCTTCTGCCGGCATATCTCAGACATGCCAGTGTAAGGGTCAATTGGCTCCCTGAGTGAATTCTTCCCCCACCTTAGGATTGCACTGTTTGTCATTGCAAGAATGTGTAGATGCATCCCAAAATGTGTCAGTTTGGCAGTGTGGATGGCACTGTATGGTAGTCCAGAAGTTTCTATGTGGTTGCATGTCGAAAATAACAAGAATAGCGACTGCAGTTAACCTTTATTGTCTTATTTTCCATGATAAAATGCAAATGAACTATTTTTATAGTAAATAGAATGATGTTTTCTTCACTAGAGTTTCACTTCAGGTTATTGCTTTGTAAACAAATTTTACTGTAAACTTATTCTAATCCAGATCCTACATTTCAGAACCCCCTACATTTTTAGAATGTTACATAACCTATACATATCACTTCAAAACTGTATGACCTCATATAGGCAAAGCTGTCCAACCACACAGGACATATACATAAACTATGTAGAGAAGACTCTTTAAGATCTGTGGATAATAAAATATTTTTCCCAATAGTTTTTCATTTGGTGTTTCAATTATTGACCAATGTCTAGCATTTTCCTGGGCCGGTGATGTTATTATTTGATGAAACTTCTGAATGTATAAAGTAGCATTCTAACCCTGCACTTTGGTAATGCTAGTATCATAGATGGTTGCATTCAGACATTGTGAAACCCCTCTGTGAGTGGCAACAGTGACTTGTTCCCTGTGCTTGCGTATGCCTTCCCTTGCGCACGCCTTCCCGCCTTCTCTTGCTTGCGCAGTGCAAATAAAAGCTTGTTAGTTCTGGAAGCCTTTGGTTAAACTCCATTGTGCTGTGATGTCCCCAATGCAGGTGCCTGAGCCAGCGTGGTGTAGTGGTTAAAAGCAGTGGTTTGGAGCGGTAGACTCTGATCTGGAGAACTGGGTTTGATTCCCCACTCCTCCACATGAGTGGTGGACACTAATCTGGTGAACTGGGTTTGATTCCCCACTCCTCCACATGAACGACAGAGGCTAGTCTGGTGAACTGGGTTGGTTTCTCCACTCCTCCACATGAAGCCAGCTGGGTGACCTTCAGCTAGTCACAGTTCTATTAAGAGCTCTCTCAGCCCCACCTACCTCACAGGGTGTCTGTTGTGGGAGGGGAAGGGAAGGTGATTGTAAGCCAGTTTGATTCTGCCTTAAGTGGTAGAGAAAGTTGGCATATAAAAACCAACTCTTCTTCCCACAACCTGGTTTCTAAACCAGGATTAAATCTCTCTAAAGAAAAAAGAACATTATTCCTCTCGCCCCTCCATGTTTCAAACTGCGTAATCCGCTTTGGGTCTCAGCAGCAAAGGAGGATTATGGTCGTTTATGCATGGGTACTTTCACTCACATTTGCCCCCGGTCTGTCTGTTGTTCCTTGGAGTTATGCATGAGTTTTCCCTCCATTAGAGATGACCTCACTGCCAGACCTCACAAATCCTGGGACGCAGTTCCTCTGGTAACCCAATTCTTCCATCTCCTCTGAGCTCAGCCCAGGTGAAATCCCCATGCATAAGGCAAAGCATAGGGCACGGAAGCATGGTTGTTCTCACAGAAAGAACTATAGCTAATTACAAAGCAGCGTGTAAAGAGGCAGGCAGGGATTCAAATGCTTCCTGCTTCCTGTTTCCTTGGAGCTCTTTCTGAGCAGAAGAAAGGATTTTAGAAATGATGCTTGGATTTCTCCCCCCACTTTTCAGATTGCTCGTTTTTTGTTCTTAAAATGCTTTTTTATGCAGCAATTGGATTTTGGGGGGGAATTTCCTCTCACAGTAAGCACTACAAAATAAACCAATTACAAAGTATCATTTAAAGGGGCAGGGACTTGATTTGAGCTTGGAGACTGGTGGCGCATAGATTCCCTCCAGGAAAGTGTGGGTCCATTGAGCAACGAGCCTCAAGTAAAACTCCCATGCATAAATGACCTATAAATGAAATAAATAAAATAAATAGGAACTCTTTTTCTCTTCATCTCCTGCTCTCCACCCGCCCCATGAGCCAGTATTGGGGAGGGGGATGTCCATTGAATGAGGGTTCCTAGATACATTTCACACCAGAGAACACATTTGCTGCTGTAAGGACATTAAACATGCTCATTCTACTTGCTTCACCATAATTCCCACTTGTTGCTAAGGTGCAAAAATATAAGCAGCTTAGGAGTGGATGTGAAAGCAATGATGCCCCATTGGCTGCTCAGTTAGGAGGAGTGGTCTTTTAGTGGCTGTGAGTCTCTATCCATCAAGGGTTGGAGTGTGGACACTTCATTTCCCCGCCCAGGGAGTCATTTGTGGTTAAAAGATAGGCTGCATCTAGGAGCCTGCCAAAGGCTGCGAACACAAGGATTGAGAACGGCTGAGGGACCGCGAGAGCCGCAGGAGAGCTGGAATGTAGCACCCACTCCTTGGGAGCGAGCATACCTTTCCGTCTTGCTTGCGATGCCTTTGGCTGCTCTGTGACGGCCACGCCGGGGGCTGGCCAGTGCCGCCAGCAGAATGAACCGCAGCAACGCCAGCAGCCTCGAGGCACGCCGAGAACCAGGCGCAGATTGGCCAACGCGTCCTCCATGCAACGAGTACCTTTGCCCGTTGCTGCCCCTGCATACCCTGATCCCCGTGACTGCCGTGTGCCTGGCATTGCTGGTGCTCGGCGTGGCGGGCAACGTTCTGACCGTGATGGTGATGGGCCGCTGCCAAGAGCTCCGCAATACCACCAGCCTCTACCTGGGCAGCCTGGCTGTCTCCGACCTATTGCTGCTGCTGCTTGGACTGCCCCTTGACTTGTACCGCCTGTGGCGCTCGCAGCAGTGGGTGCTGGGCTCAGTGATGTGCAGCGTGTGGCACTGGTCGAGCGAGGCGTGCGCCTACTGCTCCGTCCTGCACCTGACGGCGCTCACGGCCGAGCGCTACCTCGCCATCTGCTTCCCGCTGCGGGCCAAAGTGCTGGTGACCCGGTGCCGGGTCAAGGCCCTGCTGGCGGTGCTCTGGGGGGTGGCGCTGCTTTCTGCGGCACCTTTCCTCTTCCTGGTGGGCGTCCGGCAGGCTGGCAACATCTCCGGGGGCCACAGCTTCAGCCGCGAGTGTGGCCCCACGGCGCACGCCCACCAGTCGGGATGGCTGGGCATCATGCTCTGGGTCACTACCAGCTACTTTGTGCTGCCTTTCCTCTGCCTCTATGTCCTCTATAGCTTCATTATCAGGGAGCTTCTGCATGGCAAGAAGACGCACCTCGGTGGAGGGTCACATCGGAGCCACCAGCAAACTGTGCGCATGCTGAGTGAGTAAGCCTATGGCATGTGGCCATCGGGGGGAGAGGGGGAAAGGTACTATCTTGGAAAAGACCCATGGAGTGAAAGTAATGTCATTTCCCTCTACATCCTGGAATAGGTACATTTTATTCTCAGTTCGTGTAGTTACCGGTAGGATATGTGTTTGTAGAAGCTGGGAGATGTCAAAATGCAAATATATTAATCTAACACTTTATGCCATTGCATTGAGATCTGGGTTCAGATCTGCACAACAGGGTCCAACCAGATAAGGCCAAATGTACAAATAATAAAGGCATGTATGCAGAAAGAGTAACACAACAATTTCTGTCACAACATATGAAAAGTGTGAGAGTGAAGGATGGAACATAAAAGCAACTCGAATGTAGCAAAGTGTCCCAACTTATTTAAATCAAGATTATCTCACCATTTATGAAAGTCATTTATGATAGCCAGTTTATATAACAACGAATTTGAATCATCCACCTGCAGTGTCCCATCGATGTAATTTTGCTTAGTTTTATTCATTCTTCAGAAGTCTAGTGCTTCATAAGAACATAAGGAAAGCTCTGCTGGATCAGATCAAGGCCCATCAAGTCCAGCCGTCTGTTCAAACAGTGGCCAACCAGGTGCCTCTAGGAAGCCCACAAACAAGACGGCTGCAGCAGCATTGTCCTGCCTGTGTTCCACAGCACCTAATATAATAGGCATGCTCCTCTGAGACTGGAGAAGATAGGTATGCCTCATGCCTAGTATCCATTTTGACCAGTAGCCATGGATAGCCCCATCCTCCATAAACATGTTGACTCCCCTCTTAAAGCCTTCCAATTTGGCAGCCATCACCACATCCTGGGGCAGGGAGTTCCACAATTTAACTATCTCCTTTTTCCTGCACTGGAACGTGCATTATGTTGCGTGTGACATGAGCCAGGCTGCGGGTGCTTGACCCAACTCTCAGTCACTTGTTCACATGGGGACAAACCTTTAAAAACTGCTCTGTAGCTTTGTGCTGCTCCAAACTCAGTAACGGGCATTAAGGAGCTTCAGGCTTTCCTGCCACTCTGTTTTCACCAGCAGAAACAGCCACGGGAAGACCTGTTTGACCCTTCCTTGAGCTCTGTGTGCCCTGGACTGGATCCGGTGCAAAGAGCTTCTCCTGAGGGGAAGAAAGCGATTTTGCTAGTGGAAGGGACACACATAACCCAGCGCGATATATCTCAACAGCCCCACAACGACCACAGCTAACTCTCCCATGACAGAAACCGATCAAGTAATTTTCTTTCCTGTTTTCCCCCCTTCGCAGTTGTGCTGGTTCTAGCTTTCGTGATTTGCTGGTTGCCCTTCCACATCGGCAGAATCATATACATCAATTCTCGGGATACCAGGATGATGCATTTCTCTCAATATTTCAATATTTGTGCGCTGCAGCTTTTCTACTTGAGCGCTTCTATCAACCCTGTCCTTTACAACCTCATCTCCAAGAAGTACAGGGCAGCAGCGTACAAGCTACTGATGACCAAAAGAGCTGGAGAAAGGGCTTCTAGTGTTATCAGAGAAACTACTGGCTACACCAAGACTACTGGCTACACCAATAGCATAAAAAATGGGAATGTTGCCCATTTGTGAGATGTTTTTCCAGGGCTTTCACTGATACCGTTTTTAGCGGGTTTGACAGATTAAGGGCAGTTAATGTTTAGCCTTCCAGTTTTTAAAGAATTGAAATTAATCAGTCTGTTATCATATAGGGTTGCCAGGCCCCCCCCTGGCCACCAGCAGGGAATGGGGTGGGGGCTAGGTTTGCCAGCTGCAGATTGGGAAATTCTTGGAGATTTGGGGGTGGAGGACCTCAGTGGGGTAAAATGTCATAGAGTCCACCCTCCAAAGCATCAATTTTCTCGAGGAGAACTGACCTCTGTAGTTGTAATTCTGGGGGATCTCCAGGTCCCACCTGGAGGCTGGCATCCTTAGTTCTCAAGGTCTGTCTTTGTGGAGCTTTATCTTCTGAACAATTCATGCATCTAACTTGTGTTACCACACATCAGAATGATTCAGTATCCATTTTGTTTCAGTCATGGTATAGGCAAAACATTTAGATTTGTAACAACATTAATTTCAGCCACTTAAGTGTGGGCCACAACAGATTGCTCTTAATCGACTCTGCAGATTTTCAAGTGCTCCAGCGTGACAAGAAAAAAGGCAGGCGGCAACACAAATATTTTCCAGAGATAGAGGGCTTGTTCCGAAGGGTGCTGGGAACAGGCCGTTTACTTTTCCACGCTGCCCATCTTTGTATCAAGTTTCTGTTATCGCAGGGGGAAACCTCAGTTTGAACCAATCTGTACATGGTTAAAGATGGTGAGGGGTCTGGAGACCAAGTCCTTTGAGGAAAGGTTGAAGGAGCTGAGTATGTTTAGCCTGAAGAGGAGAAGACTGAGAGATGATATGATAACCATCTTCAAGTACTTGAAGGGCTGTCATATAGAAGATGGTGCCGAGTTGTTTTCTGTTGCCCCAGAAGGTTGGATCAGAACCAATGGGTTGAAATTAAATCAAAAGAGTTTCCGTCTAGACATTAGGAAGAATTTTCTAACTGAGTGGTTCCTCAGTGAAACAGGCTTCCTCGGGAGGTGCCCGTCTCTGAGATAGCTATGTACTACAGGCCATTTCAGAAAAGGCTTTTCTTTGAGCAGAATACACAGGTCTGCCAAAAGTCTCCACAGACCCCTAGACAGTAATCACTACTGCCCCTCCTGTCACATGATCCAGAGCCAACCCAAACACAAGAGGAAATAAATCCACATAAACCACCTACGGGCACGGGTATCCAGAGTTACAAGGGATCTTGGGGCTTTTGTCTCCTTATTAGGGTTGCCAGCTCTGGGCTGAGAAATACCTGGAGATTTGGGGGGTAAAGTCTGGGGAGGGTGGGTTTTGAGGAGGGGAGGGACCTCAGCAGGGGATAATGCCATAGAGTCTACCCTCCAAAGCCATTTATTTTCTCCAGGGGAACTGATCTTGGTCACCTGAAGATTAGGTGTAATAGCAGGAGATCTTCAGGCCCCACCTGGAGGTTGGCAACCCTCTCCCACTATATATATATATATATATATATATATATATATATATATATATATATATATATATATATATATATATATATTTCTGTGCATATTTAAATTGTGCATATTTAAAATGAAGAATTGCGGTATTTTCTGCACCAGCTTATCCCTAATTCTCTGAGGAATATATATATATATTTAGCCTAAAGGACAATTCCTCAGAGAATGATACATATAGAAATTTTGAGCTTTAGCAGAGGGGTTTAATTTTTAAATCTAAAGAGAAAACAATATAATGAAAGCCCAATTCTGACGTATTCTTAAAAACTGAGAATGGGAGGAATGATATTGCAATTTAATCCAGAACAGAGTGAACCAACAGAGGTTTTTATTTTCATTCATAGTTTTGCTTCATAGCATTTTATAGATGATAACTTCCATGAACTTTGTTCCAGCACAGAATATCAAAGACCATTCGCTCGACTGTAACTGGAATAACAGAAGTTTGTTCCACTGTCACAAAGCTAAAGGTTGGTCTAGCTCAAAAAATATGCTACTCACACCCAGATTTATTTGCTAGATTCCAGTCCAGTAGTGCCTTACAGATCAATAAGATTTTGGGGGTATAAGCTCTCGAGAGTCAAAGCTCCCTTCATCAGAAAAATGTCCTGCATTGTCCAGGGGGTTGGACTAGATGATCCTGGTGGTCCCTTCCAACTCTATGATTCTATGGTATCTTATTAAGGGAGCCTTGACTCTCAAGAGCTTATACCCTAAAAATGTTGACGGTCTCTAAGATGCTACTGGTTTGTTTCCTATGATAATGACTTTTAGCAACTAAACAAAACAGGCAAGTTCATTAGTTGAACTATTTAATAATGCAAGATGGAGTAAACACTGTGAATACAGCATCAAATCCAATGGCACTCTTGCACACTGGTGGGGGGGGGGGAACGGTGAGAAGCAAAGCAACACTTTCTTTACTTGCCCATCCAGATGATGAATATGATTTCCCATTTTGAAAGAATGTTTTGTTGTGAGCAAAAAGTAAACAAGAAAGAACAAAGAAAAATTATTAGTTCAAGTTGTATGACAAGATTGTTATTTTCAACTGTAAATAAATCATTGTAAAAATATTTGAAGTGTGCGTTTTTTTCTAACCATTTTATATGCCATCCTACATAGAGGTACACCTAAATCCATTGAAGTCAATGGGTTTAGAAGGGTGTAATTCTATTTAGGATTGTACTGCTAGGTACCTCAGGCTGGCTAGTATAACTCTAGTTGGAGCTGCACCCTTTAATTAGGGTTGCCAGCTCTGGGTTGGGAAATACCTGGAGGGTTTTTTTGGGGGTGGAGCCTGGGGAAGGTAGGGTTTGGGGAGGGACCTCATTGGTATTAATGCTTTCCAGTCCACCCTCCAAAGTACCCGTTTTTTCCAGGGGAACTGATCTCTGTCGTCTGGGGATCAGTTGCAATAGCAGGAGATCTCCAGGCAGCACCTGGAGGTTGGCAACCCTATCTTTAATGCTACATAGTTTCAAGTGGCAGTCATGTTGGTCAGCAGTAGAACTGCTAGATCTGAGTCCAGTAGCACCTGTGAGAGTCCCAATCCCCTGTGCTACTTCGCCAAATCACTTGCTCAGACTTGATGCAGAAACAAAGGATTTATTGAAGGCTTCAGAAGATATGAGCAGACACGGATTCAAAGTTACAAGTGAACTAGCTTATCAGGGTTACAGTATATATCTACTACAGGGCAAAAGGTTCACACTCCTGTTGTGAGAAACTGCAAGACAGATTGGTGCAATACAAAACATCAAACAGTCCCAAGGAGACAGTGAGGGCTATCAGCACTTCAAGGCCGGACTCGGCCTGAGGGAGTGGAGGCAGGAAGCGCAGCAGGGGAGGGAGAGCTGGCACCTGGGCAAGATAGATGGGACGTGAGACCCAGGAAGGCACGGGGAGGTGTGAACTGTTCCTTACGAGTTCAAAGGGGTGGGAATGAGGAGCCTGGAGCAGTCAGAAACACATGGCCCTCACATTCTGCCCCCCTTAAGGCCCCCCTCCCGCGAGGTCGGGAGGCCGAGGCTTATCAGGATAAGCGCAATGAAACTCCTGAACGAGGCGAGGGGCCGCCATGTGGGGGGCTGCAACCCATTCATCGTGCGTGGGACCCAGATGTTTCCATCGGACAAAGTAGAACAGTTTTCCCTTTTTCCACTTGCTGTCTAAGACCTTGGACACTTCCAAGTGTGTATCCCCTCCCACAACTGTCGGCAGCTCAGGTTTGGGTGGGGGATGGAATTGAGGAGCGGCTACGTAGGGTTTGAGTAGACTAATATGGAAGACGGGGTGGACGCCCCGCAAAGTCTTCGGAAGGTCCAATTCCACCGTGACCTCGTTGATCACCCGGGATATGGGGAAGGGACCCACGTAACGATCGTTGAGTTTTTTGCAAGGTCGGAGAGAGCGCAGGTTTTTGGTGGAGAGATAAACCTGTTCTCCCACCTTGAGTTCCCATCCCGGGGAGCGATGCTTGTCTGCTTGCTCTTTGTATTTACGCTTGGCCCGTTCAAGGTTCTTTTGTAACCAGGGCCAAGAGGACCGGACTACTTGTACCCACTCCTGAACTTCGGGTACCGCCTCGAGTTCAGGGGTGACGGGAGTGGAGCCGAAGGGGCCAAAGTCTGTCCCGTATACCACCTGGAAAGGGCTAAACCCCGTTGAGGAATGGGGAGCATTGTTATACGCATACTCAGCAAAAGGCAGCAGGTCAACCCAATCGTCTTGGTGATAATTGACATAACACCTGAGGTAACATTCAACCACTGCATTCACTCGTTCGGTTTGCCCATCGGTCTGCGGGTGGTAGGCCGAAGAGAGTCCTTGCTCTTCCACCCCCATCAATCTTAGGAAGGCCCGCCAGAATTTGGCAACAAACTGAACCCCCCTGTCGGAGAGAACCTTCCTGGGGACCGAGTGAAGCCTGAGGACATGGGTGATAAACAACCTGGCCAGTCCCTGGGCCGAGGGGAGCCCGGCACAGGGCACAAAGTGGACCTGTTTGGAGAACAGGTCCGTGATTACCCAGAGTACCGTCTTGCCCCGGCTGGGAGGCAGATCGGTGATAAAGTCCATGGCTATCACCTCCCAGGGTCGGGAGGGGACTTCCAAGGGTTTCAAAAGCCCGGGAGGCTTTCCCATTCTTTTCTTGGCCGTGGCGCAGGTGGGGCAGCTGCGCACGTACAGTTCCACGTCGGCTCTCATGCTAGGCCACCAAAATTGCCGTCTTACAAGGTGTAGGGTTTTTACGAAGCCAAAGTGACCCGCAAGTTTGGCGCCGTGGACTAATTCCAGCACCTCCTTGCGGAGAGGCGCCGGGACATAAAGTTTTCCCCCTAGTGTCCACCAGGAACCCTGCTGCTCCATGCCGGAAGGGAGAGCCTGCTGCTCCGCCTCCTGTAAGGAAGCGTCCCGGAGGCGCTGCTGAAACGCCTCCGGGATTCCCTTGAGCAAGGGATCGCCGGGCGAGCGAGCTTGCGATCTAGTGGTGACGGCCAGTCCCTGGACTTCCCCTCGTTGTTCGGGGGTAAACAGGGAGTCCACCGGACGGTCAAAATCATTGCGGTACTGGGGCAGTCGGGACAGAGCATCGGCCAGGGCATTCTCTTTACCGGGAACATGTTTGAGTGTGAACCGGAATTTGGCAAAAAACTGAGCCCAACGAATTTGTTTCGCGTTGAGCTTTCGGGCTCCTTTGAGAGCCTCCAAATTCTTGTGATCGGTCCACACCTCAAATGGACTCTCTGCCCCCTCCAGGAAGTGCCTCCAAATGGTGAGAGCATGCTTGACTGCGGCCGCCTCCTTCTCCCAAATGGCCCAGTTAATCTCGGACTGGGAAAACTTCTTAGAGAAGTAGGCGCACGGCCGTAAGGCGCCGCCGCCTTCCCGTTGCAGCAGCGCCCCTCCCATAGCTACATCCGAGGCGTCCACCTGGACTACAAAAGGTTTGTTGCAGTCCGGGTGGGCCAGGACCGGTTCGGATGAAAAGAGCAGTTTTAAATTATCAAAGGCCTGCTGACAAGGAGGAGACCACTGCAAACGGGCGGAAGGCAGAGCGGCGTTTGCCCCTTTTCCCTTGGTGCGCAAGAGGGAAGTGAGGGGAAGGGCCACCTGGGCGAAGTTGGGGATAAAGTTGCGGTAGAAATTGGCAAACCCCAGAAATTGCTGTAACTGTCGGCGTGTAGAGGGGGGTTCCCAATCCTTAACCGCCCGAACCTTGTCGGGGTCCATCTCCAGACCGTGGTGAGAGATGACATACCCCAAGAATGTTATGGAAGGTTGGTGAAATTCACACTTGGACACTTTAGCATACAATTTATGGTCCCTAAGCTGCTGGAGAACCTCACGCACCAGACGGACATGTTCTTCCATAGTCTCCGAATAAATGAGAATGTCATCTAAAAACACTACCACCCCACGAAATAGCAAATCATGTAATACATCATTAATCAATTGCATGAATACGCTGGGAGCCCCAGAAAGTCCGAACGGCATGACTAAGTATTCAAACATGCCAAAACAGCTGGAGAAGGCTGTCTTGGGTTCATCCCCCTCCTTGATACGGATGCGGTGGTAGGCTTCCACCAAATCCAATTTGGTGAAAGTTCGGCCCTCCTTCAATTGTGCTAGCAGGTCTGGAATGAGAGGGAGGGGGTAAGCATTAGACTGGGTGACAGCGTTCAGCCTGCGAAAGTCAATGCACAGTCTCAAATCCCCTGTCTTCTTCTTGACGAAGAAAGCAGGGGCAGAATACGGGGCTTTAGACGGACGGATAAAACCCCGGGCTAAGTTGGTGTCCAGGTAGTCCCGTAAGACCGCTTTCTCATTAGGGCTCATGGGATAAACCTTTCCCTTGGACAGCTTGCCTTCCCCCACAATCTCAATGGCGCAGTCGGTTTCTCGGTGTGGGGGCAGTTCATCACATTCCCTCACATCGAATACATCCGCGAATTGTGCATACTCGGAGGGTAGCTGGGGTGGAGCGGTAACAGGCGCCGGGGAGCCCACCAACGCGGCGGCTGGGGTGCAGAATACTTGGTCCTTATCGTGTAGAAGGCAGGGGTCCTCGGGGAAAGTAAGCGTCCGTTTAACCCAGTCTATGGAGGGATTATGTCCCCGCAACCAATTCATCCCTAACACCACGGGGGCTACAATGGGGGCGATGGTAAAATAAAGTCTTTCCCAATGTTCCCCAACAGCCATGACCACTGCCGTGGTGCGGTGGGTAACCAGCCCTTTTTTAAAGTCACTACCGTCCATTTGTGAAAAACGGAGGGGGGTCGGGAGCCGTTTGCGCCTGACGTGTAACTTCTTGGCAACCTCCTCACTCATTAAAGTCCGGGCGCACCTGGAGTCAACTAAGGCGGGAAACTCTAATCTCGGGCCTCCCTTGGCTAGGGAAAGGTGGACTCTGATATACACATTTTCCTCTTGGGGGCTTACCATTGGGGGAGCTCCTTGCACAACAATCGGAACGGTCTGCTGTGGAGCCCCTCTTACAGCAGACCGACGGCGTTTTTTGCCGGCATCTCCCACTCTTCCTCCTCGCTGGACGAAGGAGATGGGGTAATTGTATTCCGTGACTCGGCGGAGTCAAAGGTGGCATTTGTAATCCGGGATCCCGATGGACCGGAGGAAGTGGAAGCTTCTTCTTGGGTGCGCGCGTGTAGCGCCGAGGGTGCGCTCCGGCGTCCGGGAGCACTACTCCGGCGTCGAGGTTGGCCCTCCGCCGGGGCTTTCTCCGGCTCGGTCAGACGGGGCGGGGGAGGACGCCCGGTACGGGACGGGCATTGCGAGGCGAAGTGGGCTTTGCCTCCGCATACCAAGCACACTCCCGCTTCGAAGCGTTTGCGGCGTTCAGCGGCCGAGGGACCGCCGCCGCCCGGTGCTCGGGGATCTCGGGGCCCGCCTGGTTTGTCCCCTCGCCGCTGAAGATCGCGACCGGTACGCTGCTTGGACAGATTCAGTAGTTGCTTACGATTTTCAATGTCTGCCGCATGGCGTACCCAACCCTCGACATCAGGGGGATTACCCTGCATGAAAGCCCAGTGTTGCAGGTCCGGGTTCAATCCCTCCCTGAAGCACTGCACCCGGGTGGCTTCACTCCAATCCAAGATCCTACTCGATAGGGACTGGAATTCGCTTGCATACTGCGCCACCGACAGTCCCTTGGCGCAGCTGCATCAAGTTGGCCTTAGCCCGCTCCCCCAGGTTCGGGTCCTCGAACCGGTTCCGGAGAGCAACCATAAACTCATCTAGACTCCTTAGTACAGGGGAGCGGAGTTCGTACTGCAGCACCATCCAGGCTGCCGCCTCGCCTTGCAAGAGGGAGGCCACGTACTGAACCCGGGACTCCTCGGAGGTGAAGGTCCGGCCCTGCTCACGCATAAAAATGTCCACTTGGACTAAAAAGAAAGTCAACTGATCCCCCGACCCATCGTACGTGGTCTTCAGGTCACGGCGGGTCGGGGCGCTAGGAGGGACGGGAGGGGTTACCGGTGCCCCGTCTGGGGGGTTACCGGGGGGCGGCTGTACCTTCAGCGCGTCCAGAGCGGCTGCCATCTGGCCCATCACAGCCTGCATGGTATCCATGCGTGCCAGCATGGTCTGGCGCTCCTCTTGCCATTGCCTCCGTTCCTCCTCCATCAGGGCCTCCCTTCGTGCGAGGTCGCCTTCGAGTCCCGTGCCGGATAAAGCCAAGCGGCGGTGTTTCGCCTCGGTCCGTGAGAGCGACCAGTCCTTGGGGGAGTCCAGCCAGGAGTTGAAAGGGTTCTTGGGCTTCGTACCCAAGTCCGGTCCCGGCTTAGGGACCACGGGTATCTTCCGCTTGGCTTCCTCCTCCTTAGGGTCTGGAAGCACCGGTGCCTCGCGCTTGTCCGGCGAACCGGGGGGGGTAGTGGGATCCTCCTCGCCTTGCATCGCTGTCCCGTGCGGTACAGGTGCAGAGCGAAAAAGGCAGGGACTTGTAACTTAATGTGAGAGTCCCAATCCCCTGTGCTACTTCGCCAAATCACTTGCTCAGACTTGATGCAGAAACAAAGGATTTATTGAAGGCTTCAGAAGATATGAGCAGACACGGATTCAAAGTTACAAGTGAACTAGCTTATCAGGGTTACAGTATATATCTACTACAGGGCAAAAGGTTCACACTCCTGTTGTGAGAAACTGCAAGACAGATTGGTGCAATACAAAACATCAAACAGTCCCAAGGAGACAGTGAGGGCTATCAGCACTTCAAGGCCGGACTCGGCCTGAGGGAGTGGAGGCAGGAAGCGCAGCAGGGGAGGGAGAGCTGGCACCTGGGCAAGATAGATGGGACGTGAGACCCAGGAAGGCACGGGGAGGTGTGAACTGTTCCTTACGAGTTCAAAGGGGTGGGAATGAGGAGCCTGGAGCAGTCAGAAACACATGGCCCTCACAGCACCTTAGAGACCAACAAGATTTTGGGGATGTGAGTTTTTAAGAGTCAAAACCTGTCAAAGAGGAGAAGACTGAGAGGTGATATGATAACCATCTTCAAGTACTTGAAGGGCTGTCATATAGAGAATGGTGCCGAGTTGTTTTCTGTTGCTCCAGAAGGTTGGACCAGAACCAACGGGTTGAAATTAAATCAAAAGAGTTTCCATCTAGACATTAGGAAGAATTTTCTAACAGTAAGAGCGGCTCCTCGGTGGAACAGGCTTCCTCGGGAGGTGGTGAACTCTCCTTCCCTGGAGGTTTTTAAGCAGAGGCTAGATGGCCATCTGTCAGCAATGCTGATTCTATGACCTTAGGCATTTTGTGAGAGGGAGGGCACCTTGGCCATCTTCTGGGCATGGAGTAGGGGTTACTGGGGGTGTGTGGGGCGGGGGGAGGTAGTTGTGAATTACTTGCATTGTCCAGGGGGTTGGACTAGATGACCCTGGTGGTCCCTTCCAACTCTATGATTCTATGATTCTAGCTGAAGAAGGGAGCTTTGACTCTTAAAAGCTCATAACCTGAAAATCTTGTTGTTCTCTAAGGTGCTACTGGATTTGAATCTAATGTTACATTTGCTCCCAAAGCTTTTCTGAGCCAGAACATTACTGAATTAGTTTTCATGGGATTCATCTCTAGAAGTTGTAGGGGAGGGATCTGAAGGATAGTTAATTGTTTCTTTTAACATTTTAAAAAGAAAAGAAACATGCTGGGAAGAGAGGCAGTTCTAAGAATGTAAGAACAGTGCTGCTGGATCAGATGGTCTGTGCAGTTCAACATCCCATTTGTTTATTTATCCCTTCTACCGATTGCAGCATTCCATTTATTTGTAACCTCTCATTTATTGCATTGCCTTCTACCTTTGTAATCCTCTTTCTGCATTATGGTATGTCATGCCTTAGAAAGGTTTTTGCTGAACTGTTTTCTAATTCTGTAATCCAAGTCCTATTGCGTTGTTTATTCGGTATCCTATGCTGTCTGACTGAATTGTTTATTATATTTTGTTCAGTCTCAGCAAGAAAGGGAGGCTATGAATGAAGTAAATAAATACACAGGGGCATTTCAGATGACCCAGAAGGTCTACATCAGGGAACCCCAACATGGAGCCCATGGCCTGTGCCCCTGCAGACACTGCCAAGTGTTATTAGAAAGTGGACAGGCCCAGGTGGGGGTTTTGCCCAGCAAGGCTTCTGAATGGCCATTGGAGATATGATTGGCTGAGCAAGTTTTTTAAAAGTTGCTTTGGCAGGAGCAGTGACTGCAGCACAAGAATCGTCATTGTATGACTGAATGCCTATCACACAGTGGCCAACCAGGTGCCTCTAGGAAGCCCACAAACAAGATGACTGCAGCAGCATTACCCTGCCTGTGTACCACAGCACCTAATATAACAGGCATGCTCCTCTGATCCTGGAGAAAGTACGTATGCATCACGATAAGTATTCATTTTGACTAGTAGCCATGGATAGCCCTCTCCTCCATGAACGTGTCCCCTCTTAAAGCCTTCCAAGCTGGCAGCCATCACCACATCCTGTGGCAGGGAGTTCCACATTTTAACTATGATGCATTGAGGTAGGCAGTACCTTATCTTCTCCTTAGGATATTTGTGGTGGCACGGTCAAAATCCTTACAGCCATACGGCAATCCTCATAAATCGTTGACCACATGGAGGAGTAGGGTTGCCAGGTCCCTCTTTGCCACCGGGGAGGAGAGAAAGATGCACGTATGCCTCCAGTACAAGCTGGGTTTGTGTACAATTCTCCTGAAAGGTAAAGGTAGTCCCTCGTGCAAGCACCAGATCATTACTGACCCATGGGGTGAAGTCATATCATGATGCTTACTAGGCAGACTATGTTTATGGGGTGGTTTGCCATTGCCTTCCCCAGTCATCTACGCTTTACCCCCAGCAAGCTGGATACTTGTTTTACCGACCTCAGAAGGATGGAAGGCTGAGTCAACCTTGAGTCGACTACCTTAAAACAACTTCCGTTGGGATCGAACTCAGGCCGTGAGCAGAGCTTTGACTGCAGTACTGCAGCTTACCACTGTGCACCACGGAACTCACTTAAATTCTCCTTAACCACAATTAAATGTGATATCTGAATAAGATTATGTGTGTATATGTCCTCACTACCCGATATGGCAGCTGTGCTATTTGCTGGGTTCAAGAAAAGCATGCCTCGTGTTTTCTGCAAACAGTTCCACTATATACAAGTGCTCTGGCTGGCGACCCATGTCACGTACCTGCTTCCCTAAGATGGTATCATTTCACTGCTCCGGGTTTCTTTGTGTACATTTTAACACGTTGCTTCATACATCAAACATGCCACTGTGTCTTCCGAGGTTTTTATTTAGCTGATAATTGCCTCCCATCTGGATGGCTATCTGTAACTGGTCAAAACAAATAGGTTTTTTAAAAAGAGATTAAAACCCACTAGCCATTTATCAGCTAACGGTGCAGTATTTATCGCCCCCCGCTATCCAAAAGGTATCATTTAATTCTTCCTGGGTATTGTATTTGGTCATTTTGAAAGCAGAAAAGACAGAGGACATCAGATAAGTAGCAAAGTTGGTTTCACGGCTACATGCTTTTAAATGGACCTTATAAACCTAAGCAATTATACTATCTAAAATGTCACATCACACAAAATGAAGAGATTCCTACATCAGGTGAAACTAATCCTTTTTGTCTGGAATAATATGCGCTGAATCTGACCAACTTTTCTGCCAGTGAAAAAAGGGGGGTCCCCCTTGACCACCCAAAGGCTATGAGGGGATCACAAGATCCGAATACACGAATACCATTTGAGATGTGGGCTGTAGTAAGGAAGAGGATTGGTTGAGATTAAATGGGGGGAAAAACTAGCTGGATCCCATCCACTTTGTTCACTTTTCTACTGCAACTACCATGATGGGTTTTTTTGTTTTCTTTTTGGTCATCAAATTACTGCGGATTTATGGTGACCATGTAGAGCAGGGGTGTCGAACTCATTTGTGAGGAGGGCTGGATATAACATAAATGTCACTTGGTTGGGGCGCCTATGTGTACCAAATAAATAAATAAATAAATAAAATGCCTATGACTTCTATAAAGTTAGGATCTCTTTCCTCTTCCTTCCTTTTATTCCTTAGAAGCTCCTTGATCCATTGATCTTGAGTAGCATATATCTAGTGTTTGAAGGATATAAGGACTGAAACAAATCTTGCCACTGACAATGCAACCTTGGGATCCCTATCGCTTAGCAGAAAAGGCATTATGTCAGACACAGAGGCATTAGATTTGTATGTTAAAAGGGGGGAAATATAATGTGATCGAAGTTCCTCGTAAAAGCGGCATTCCAAAAGGGCATGAGCTAGTGAATCGATAGAGCCAGAAGAGCTGGCTGAATATGGTATATTCAAAATTCTGCCCTGCATAACCATAGAGGGGTTAGCATTCAATCTAGCTAAACAAAAAGCTCTAGAAAGACGAGGAGTTGTCAAATAATATGTATAAGCATATGTATAAGCAGGCAAACCACGTGGTGGTGGTATTCCAAAGAACTGGGATGAACAAACGCAAACAGCACGAAAAGTAGTGCTGTTATAATCAAGCTCTTTAATGCGCTTTTTAATTTTGGTGAAAGCTTCAGTTTTCCCAAAATCCAATACATATCCTGCGAGAAGCCCAACAATGACAGTTTCTCATCTAAGATTTTTTGCCATGAGGATTGTGCTTCAGAGAAGCTAGGAACCCCTCAGTGCTAAAGCACAGTTTAAGGTGTAGTTTAAAGGCGGCCAACCATGCTCTAGCTTCGAGTGACATAAGTTAGGATCTCTAGTACCTCACTTTTTTTTTTACATTTTAAACTGGGAGGGGGGGCTTCCTTGGCTGGTGAGCCCACAGCTGACTCGCAAGCCCAGATCTGGAAGGGATGGTGGTGGCCGCCTTGGCTGGCAAGCTGGAAGCGGACTCACCAGCCCACCACCTATTCTAGATCTGGGCTGGCAATCTTGCTGCGAGCATGCCGGGCAAGGCGGCCACCCCCCCTTCCATATCTGGGCTGGTGAGCCCGCTTCCAGCTTGCCAGCCAAGGCAGTCACCACCAGACAAGGCTTCTGGGAAAGAAGAGGAGGGGTGGGTGGGCACCTTTTTTCCAAGGGAATTTATCTTTGTATTCTGCAGATTGTAATTATGGGGGATCCCCAGGTCCCAACCTGGAGGCTGGTAACCCTACATAGAGTCCACCCTCTAAGCATCCATTTTCTCCCAGGTAATTTATCTCTGTAGTCTGGAGATTGTAATTATGGGGGGGTCCCCAGGTCCCAACCTGGAGACTGGCAACCCTACATAGTGTCCACCCTCTAAGCATCCATTTTCTCCCAGATAATTTATCTCTGTATTCTGCAGATTGTAATTCCAGGGGATCCCCAGGTCACAACTGGAGGCTGGCAACCCAGTCCACCCTCTAAGCATCCATTTTCTCCCAGGTAATTTATCTCTGTAGTCTGGAGATTGTAATTATGGGGGGTCCCTAGGTCCCAACCTGGAGATTGGCAACCCAACATAGCGTCCACCCTCTAAAAGCATCTGTTTTCTCCCAGGCAATTGATCTCTGTACTCTGGAGATTATAATTCCGGGGGATCCCCAGATCCCAACCTGGACGCTGGCATCCTTTGGCAGCCCATTGCTACTGTTGTGACCCAAATTGTCTATAGATTCCAATTAAGACAATAAGGAGGAGGTTGGGTAAACTACAGCTCTTTATTTTGGCCAAAGCAATAGAACCGGGCGAACAAACCCCAAACCAAACAGAGTCGGGAGAATGCCACACCCCCACTAAGGGGCAAGCAGTAGCTTTATACCTTAAAGGCGATTACGTTTCAATAAAAGACACAATTCAAACATACGAGTTTACAGCATAATTATTCAGCATTGTGATACATAGTCAGCGAATCTCTGCGCACGAGGAGGGAGAGAAAGCTTGCTGTCCTCGGAGAGGAACAGTTTAATCGGATGATGTCTGTATGTGTCTGTGTATTTCTGCTTTCAGGCACTAAAGAGAAGGTGTGTGTGTTTGTGCTTATTGGTACACGTGTATGTATGAATACTGGGGCATTTCCATGGATGCAACCATTGCCGGATTTACATATAAGCTAAACAAGCTATAGCTTAGGGCCCCACTCTCTTGGGGGCCCCCAAAAAATTTAAAGGAAAAAAAACTGGATGTACATTTCCAAAATATAAGATAAAAAACAAATAAAATAAAACCTACATACAGCAACAGTGTTTTGTGTTGTGTAGGCTCCTATGATGTAAGTAATGGGCCGCGTCTTCTAGCCTGCTCCCTAAAATAATTGTATTTCAGTTCAACAATTACTTTGATAAAATACATTTTTTGTTATGTGCAAATGGCTTTAGATACCTATTAGGTCCATAAATTACCATATAGCATATATTCAACACAAAAAACAGCGACAATTTGTTGTTGACAAAGGACAGCTGGACATATAAAGGGCCCCATTACCTTCAATAGCTTAGGGCCTTATCAGGGGAATGCTGTAGACATAGTTTATCTAGATTTCAGTAAGGCTTTTGATAAGGTTCCACATAGTATTCTAGTTGACAAATTGGGAAAATGTGGGTTAGATCCTATTATTGTTAGATGGATCTGCAACTGGTTGACAGATTGTACCCAAAGAGTGCTAGTTAATGGTTCCTCGTCCACTTGGAGAGAAGTGACTAGTGGAGTTCCTCAGGGATCTGTGCTGGGCCCTGTGTTGTTCAACATCTTTATAAATGATTTGGATGAAGGAATAGAGGGGATGCTTATTAAATTTGCAGATGATACTAAATTGGGAGGGGTAGCAAATACGGTAGAAGACAGAGCCAAGATGCAGGATGATCTTGACAGGCTGGAGAAATGGGCTAGAACTAATAAAATGCACTTCAACAAAGACAAATGTAAAGTTCTGCATTTAGGTAGGAAAAATCAAATGCATAATTATAGGATGGGGGAGACTTGTTTGAGCAGTAGTGTGTGTGAAAAGGATCTTGGGGTCTTAGTAGACCAAACACTGAACATGAGTCAGCAGTGTGATGCTGTAACTAAAAAGGCAAACGCAGTCTTGGGCTGCATCAACAGAAGTATAGTGTCCAGATCACGCGAAGTGATGGTATCGCTTTACTCTGCTCTGGTTAGACCTCAGCTAGAGTACTGTGTTCAGTTTTGGGCACCACAATTTAAGAAAGATGTAGACAAGCTGGAACGTGTCCAGAGAAGGGCAACAAAGATGGCGAGGGGTCTGGACACCAAGTCCTATGAGGAAAGGTTGAAGGAGCTAGGTATGTTCAGCCTGAAGAGGAGAAGACTGAGAGGAAATATGATAACCATGTTCAAGTACTTGAAGGGCTGTCATATAGAGGAGGATGCCGAGTTGTTTTCTGTTGCTCAAGAAGATCGGACCAGAACCAACGGGTTGAAATGAAATCAAGAGTTTCCGTCTAGACATTAGGAAGAATTTTTTAACAGTTAGAGCGGTTCCTCAGTGGAACAGGCTTCCTCGGGAGGTGGTAAGCTCTCCTTCCCTGGAGGTTTTTAAGAAGAGAACATAAGAACATAAGAAAGGCCCTGCTGGATCAGTCCAAGGCCCATCAAGTCCAGCAGTCCGTTCACAAAGTGGCCAACCAGGTGCCTCTAGGAAGCCACTAACAAGATGAGTGCAGCAGCACCATCCTGCCTGTGTTCCACCGCACCCAAAATAATAGGCATGCTCCTCTGATACTAGAGAGAATAGGTATGCAGCATGACTAATATCCATTCTAACTAACAGCCATGAATACCCCTCTCCTCCATGAATATGTCCACTCCCCTCTTAAAGCCCTCCAAGCTGGCAGCCATCACCACATCCTGGGGCAGGGAGTTCCACGATTTTACTATTTGTTGTGTGAAAAAATACTTCCTTTTATCTGTTTTGAATCTCTCACCCTCCAGCTTTAGTAGATGACCCCGTGTTCTAGTATTATGGGACAGGGAGAAAAACTTCTCCCTGTCCACTCTCTTCAAACCATGCATGATTTTATAGACCTCTATCATGTCTCCCCTCAGCCTCCTTCTTTCCAAGCTAAACAGCCCTAAGTGTCTTAACCGCTCCCCATAGGACAGTTGCTCTAGTCCCCTAATCATTTTGGTTGCTCTTTTCCGCACCTTCTCAAGCTCTGCAATATTCTTTTTTAGGTGTGGTGACCAGAACTGTACACAGTATTCCAAGTGTGGTCTCACCATAGATTTGTACAAGGGAAGTATGATATCAGCAGGTTAGATGGCCATCTGTCAGCAATGCTGATTCTGTGACCGTAGGCAGATGATGAGAGGGAGGGCATCTTGCCCATCTTCTGGTCACTAGGGGTGTGTGGTGGTGGGGGGAGGTAGTCTTGAATTTCCTGCATTGTGCAGGGGGTTGGACTTGATGGCCCTGGTGGTCCCTCCCAACTCTATGATTCTATGAAACTTAAATCCGGCCCTGGACGCAACATTACTGCTGGAAGGATGGGCGCAGCCTCCTCCTCCTCCTCCAAGATGCTCCAAGCAGGCTCCAACTGGACGTGGGGTGGGGGGTTGTTTTTCTTTTCTTTTTTTAAATTCTTTATTAAATTTTTATAACACAAAACAAAACAATAATAAAAAAATACAATAAAAGAAAAAACAAAATACAAAAAATACAAAAGAGTATCTTTACATACTAATTATTACTTTCACATTTACCAAACCGTTAAATCCATAAAGAGACTCCTTCACCCACCTCAAAAAGTGACCCTTCACCCAACTTCCGGAGAAGTGTCTAAACAGTTTTTATAATAAACCTATTAACAATATAATGTAAATTTATTAAAACTAATTTCTATAACTCGCTCAATAATATTGTAAAATCCATTTTTGCCATTTTATCCCAGTATGAGGCGGCCTTAGACCACGATTTTTTTTAAAAAAATTCTTCCATATCATTTCCATGTAGGAATTTCGTTAGTTTGGCCATCCTCATAGACAACCACAATTTCTCCAGTCAACAATTGAAGGTTTATGTACCTGCTTCCAAACTGTAGCTATTACAATTCTTGCGGGGGGGGGGCTGTTTTTCTAAAGGGAAACGCAACCTCTTCTTTGTGGCTCAGGCTGGAATCACACACACACACACACACACACACACGCAGAAGGCGCGCCTGGCGCGGCCCCCTGAGGAACCCCGTGGCCTCAGGCAGGCTCGGCCCAGGCTCGGCCCGAGGCTTAGCGACCGTTGGCCGCAACGGCCCAGCGCGCCCGTTGCGGCGGCTCCCGCGCGGTTGCCTAGGCGACGGGGCTTCCGGCCGGGGGGCCTGACCTCTCCCCCCCCCACTCATGAACGGCGCGGCGGCGGCGGCGGGCGGAGAAGGCGGGCGCAGCGTCTGCACGCAGACCGACAGCCTGACCGGTGAGAGGAGGCGTTGCTTCGCGCGCGGCGGGGCCCGGCTCCGTTCAGACGTGCGCTGGGAGTCCCGTGTCCCCAGAGCCTAGATTTCTTGGGGGTGGGGGGTGGGGGTTTGAGCCTCCCCGCTGCGGCATCTTAACGCATGGGCACGCTGGGCAGTTGGCCGCCCCCCCCCCCACGCTAATCTATGGACGTTGTGACTTGCTGTCAATGAATAAATAAATACTATGTGTGTGTGAAGTGCCGTCAAGTCGCAGCCGACTTATGGCGACCCCTTTTTGGAAGTCCAGGGTTTTCATGGCAAGAGACTAACAGAGGTGGTTTGCCAGTGCCTTCCTCTGCACAGCAACCCTGGACTTCCTTAGTGGTCTCCCATCCAAATACTAACCAGGCTAGCCTGGGCCATCCAGGTCAGGGCAAATTTTTTAAATGTGTGTGTAAAGTGCCGTCAAGTTGCAGCCGACTTATGGCAACCCCTTTTGGGGTTTTCAAGGCAAGAGACTAACAGAGGTGGTTTGCCGGTGCCTTCCTCTGCACAGCAACCCTGGTCTTCCTTGGTGGTCTCCCATCCAAATACTAACCAGGACTGACCCTGCTTAGCTTCTGAGATCTGACGAGATCAGGCTAGCCTGGGCCATCCAGGTCAGGGCAATAAATACTATATTAAACTATAAATATTTTTTAAAAATATTTTTTTTATTTTCTTCTAACATCAACATAAAAACAATATCCAATATTAAAAATAATAATAAAAAAAACAATACATTAAAACCCAAAACTGATAACAAGATTTTACAAGATTCAACAGAGTCATATTTGAGAGCGAGCACAACTAATTATTATTAAGTTAATGTATTATGACACCCCATAAGGGGGCGGTATAATATCTGTCTGTCTGTCTGTCTGTCTGTCTGTCTGTCTGTCTCTCTCTCTCTCTCTCTCTATCTATCTATCTAGATATAGATATAGATATAGTTTTCTTTTTATTCCCTAGCCCTTCTTCCCTTCTGTATCCCATTTACTATTAAAAATCAATAAAAAATATTTATAAAAAAAATAACACCATTAATTTGACAATAAAATGACTTCCCCCCCTCTCCCTCTTCTAGCTAAAAATAAATTGTATGAGCTTTTGCTAATGGAACTAATCCCAATATTATTTTAATTAACCTGTTCTTATCCTAACTACCCTTATTAAATCAATACCTAATATAAAATTAATACAAGGTATATTTTAATTAATATATTCTTGTCCTATCTAGCCTTATCTTGTCCTATCAATACCTAATATAAAATTAATACAAGGTATATTTTAATTAATATATTCTTGTCCTATCTAGCCTATCTTGTCCTATCAATACCTAATATAAAATTAATAAAAAACGTAAATACGGAATTAGATCAAAAAGTATTCTTTAAATGGTCCCAATAAAAGTTAAATTTCTCCAAAAATATTAAACATATAGTTTAGCAATTGACATAAAAAATAAAAGATAAAAACAGATAGGAACCATTATTGAAGATATTTATATGTAATCAAATATATAATAACTTCCCCTACACTACCCTCCATTTCCATTAAAGATTGATTATTTTGTAAGTCTTCCATTTCTCCCTAAACTCATTTAAAACATGTTATAACTAAACTATAAATATTATGAACTATAAACATGTTATATTGGTTCTTGTAGGCTATCCGGCCTGTGTGACCCTGGTCTTGGTATTTTATTTCCTGACGTTTCGCCAGCAGCTGTGGCAGGCAGCTTCAGAGGAGTAACACGACAGTTACTCCTCTGAAGATGCCTGCCACAGCTGATGGCGAAACGTCAGCAAAGGAAATACCAAGACCACGGTCACACAGTCCGGATAACCTACAATAACCGATGAACTCTGACCGTGAAAGCCTTCGACAATATCATGTTATATTGTTCAAACGTTTGTGTTGATTAGTCTTTGCTGTACAGCATGTTTTTTTTTTTAATGTTTAAGCACTGGTTTTGTTGGAAGTACCGATAAAGATATACTTAATTTCATCGCCCATTTACATTTTTTACCCCTGTGAGTGGTTGGGTAGGTAAGGGCCCCTGTGCACTGCTTTGCCCGGAGGCCTACAGTGCTGTTAAGACGGCCTCCCGCTGCCCCGACCAAAGGCGTTTCGGACACGGAACTCCCAGGGTCATTCCTGCATGGGAGGTTTGGCCTGGGTTTTGCCGCTCTCCAGGTGCACGTTTTCCCCCGTCCGGATTCTCAGAACTCTGCCTGGGGGCTTATTGTTGAGCTTGGAGAATTTGGATGGGGGAAATGTGCATCTAGAGAGCGGCAAATCCAAGGTAAAAACCTCCCATGCATAAATGGCCCCAGACACGTGGAGGTGGGAATGGCCATGAAATCGTGTTAAGGTGCAGGAAAAATAAAGAGACTCTTGGGTGGGCTTGAGGCCGGCCTCGTCAGATGCATTTGACCTCACTGTCAGACGTGTAGAGAAAAAGGGAAATAAACAGCCAGGGTGGGAAGGCTTGTGAAATGCGGGAAGAACGGGGTGAGCTCTTTCTCCGTGGTGGTGATGGCCATGATTTTCATAACCAGTTATTGTGCACAGACGTGCTTTTTTTCCTTATAATTCCCAGATCTTCCTTCAAAGCTACACTTTTTGTTGTAGGGATTGATCTATCTCTAAAATGCCGCTGTAAGCATTCATGGGCAGGAGAACAGACACCTTGACAGACTAACAGGTCTATTTTGATCATGAACATAATGTCACGTGAAGCTGCCTTCTACTGAATCAGATTCTTGGTCCATCAAAGTCAGTATTGTCTACTCAGACCGGCAGTGGCTCTCCAGGGTCTCAGCCAGGGGTCTTTCCCATCACCTACTTGCCTAGTCCCTTGAACTGGAGCTGCTGGGGATTGAACCTGGGACCTTCTGCATGCCAAGCAGATGCTCTCCCACTGAGCCACAGCCCCTCCTCATAAGCTTTTGTGGAGTACTGAGCTGCTTTTTAAAAGTAAATAGGTGGTAGTTTGATTTGTTTTTAAAGAAATAACTGGATGTGTTTCTCCTCCCCTTCTCAACAGTTTTCAAGGTGTGTTGTCTAACATAAATATGCAATTCATTACTAGAATATAAAGCGAACTTTAAAAGCCCAAACAAAATGCTTAAAATATAGCAGAATTACATAATAGGTACGTAGATTGTGTGTGCGAAAAGAATTCCATATTATTTTGCTAATAAAATCGATTTAATGTTGCATTGGGGAGGGGAGGAAGGTGCTAAGGTCACCGAAGAGGGAATTCCATAACCGGTTTCCAACCTGCCCAGTCTCTAAAGGTAATATTATCTGTCTAGATAGGGAAACATGAGCATAGTTGGGCTACAAATATAGTGGAAAATATGAGTCTTCACTCACCTTGACAAACTATTTTGATCATAAGCTTTTGAGTAGTACTGAGCAGCCTGTTAAAAGTAAATAGGTGGTTGTTGTTTTTAAAGAAATAACTGAATATGTTTCTTTTCCCTTTCTCGACAGTTTTCAAGGTAGGCTGTCTAATATAAATATGTAGTTCATTACTAAAATATAAAACCAACTTCAAAAGCACCAAACAAAATGCATACAATATAGCAGAATTACACAGTAGGCAGATTGGGGGGAGGGCAGAGGACAATTCCATATTACTTTGCGAAAGCTTATGTAAATAAAATCAATTTAGCATCGCATTGGGGCGGGGTGGGGGTGGGGAGGAAGGTGCCAAGGTCTCTGAAGAAGGCATTCCATAACCTGTTTGCAACCTGCCCAATCTCTAAAGGTGACAGGGAAACATGAGTATAGTTGGGCTAGAAATATAGTCTAGTAGTAGGACTGCTGTTCTTCATGGATTGTTCTGTTCTTACCTTGCATAGGTTAAGGCCTTGTGTAGAAATGTCACAGATCCACTATGACCCCTTTTATATCATGAACTTTAGGACTCACTGTTGACAGCGTTTGCCCTCTGTACCTGTGCATCTATCAAATGAAGCCAATACTCGTGCCTCTGACGCGTCAGGAAAACTGTAAAACTTTGTTTTCAATTGGAAAGAAATTTCCTTTCCCCCTTCACTTTCTTCCTCCTTGCTGGGCTGTATCTTTCAGAAAGGAGAATTCTGATTGAGCACCCCCCCCATGTTTTCCCCAAACCTTGCAAGGTTGCAGAGCGCCGTAGCTGTTGCCACTGTGGGCATGCCCTTTCTCCCTCCTTCTGTGCCTACCTATATGGGCACCAAGCTTCAGCTATCGTAAGTGGAAGAGGTTGTGTGGAGGGTGCAGTGAAAGCGCCAGTTCTTCGGCCGAGTCACTTGAGGGACACTGAGGCACTGCAGGGGCCCAACTGGTTCCCGACAATCAGTGGTATGTGAGGTGAACAGCATCCCCCGCCTACCTTGCTTGGGGGTGTCCTTGAATCAGCCCTAGCAAGTAATAGCTTAGTTACAGCTTATCGGGTATTGAGTTTAGTACTTGACTGCAAACCCAGAACATAAGAAAATGCCATTTTGGATCAGACCATGGCCCATCAAGCCCAGCAGTCTGTTCACACAGTGGCCAACCAGATGCCTCTAGGGAGCCCACAAACAAGACGACTGCAGCAGCAGCATCCTGCCTGTGCTCCACAGCACCTAATAGGTGTGCTCCTCTGATCCTGGAGAGAATACATCGTGACTAGCATCCATTTTTACTAGTAGCCGTGGATACCCCTCTCCTCCATGAACATGTCCACTCCCCTCTTAAAGCCTTCCAAGTTGGCGGCCATCACCACATCTTGGGGCAGGGAGTTCCACAATTTAACTATGCATTGTGTGAAGAAGTACTTCCTTTAATCTGTTTTGAATCTCTCACCCTCCAGCCTCAGCAGATGACCCCATGTTCTGGTATTATGAGAGGGAGAAAAGCTTCCCAGTTTGGGCAGTGGGTGCAGATGAGCAGCAACTACTCCTAGAAGGTCATGTAGTAAGAACTCAGTGTAGAGATGATACCCTTTTTTCTAGCTGGGTCCTGTGATTTTAGTGGGCTCGTGAGAGCAGCTCACCAACTTTACCAACAGAGATGTAGGGCTGTGTTTGATGTTGTTCATGGAAACCTCCGTTTCCAGAAACTGGTTAGAAAAGTGAACTAGTATGCAAGTATGTCTGCTCACTTTATGGTGTATTGTTTTCACGACAGGCCAAGTACCGAGGCTTTCTAAAGTGAACCTTTTTACTTTGTTCAGTCTTTGGATGGAACATTTCCCCTCCGTTGAGCAACAAAAGAACTTAGAGGTAAGTTATATTGATCTGCAGATCCATTTATTTTGTGGAGAGCTTTGGTCCTGGAATACTTTTAACATTGCTATTGAAGAAATTGTCTTTTGAAACCTCCACAGAAGTGTATGAGGGTTCATGATATAGCTAAGAACACAAGCAAAACACTGCCAGATCAGACTTATTGCTGCTCAGGCCATTGGTGGCAACTGACTTGAGTTAACCACAATGGATTATTGTCCTTGGGCATGATACTTCTCAGAGGCTGGTGCTGACTACCTCAAGCAAAACTTACAGACATTAATTTCCCCTGTGATCATTTCCCCCCCTATGCTCCCTACATGGAATTAGCTTTTCAAGCAGAATCTGATCAGTGAAGTAATGTATTTATGAGCAGAAGAGAACCTCACATAACCGGAAGTGAGCTATATGTGCTCACCTTTGAAGAAGCGAGCTGCGACTCATGAAAGCTCATACCCTGCCAGAAATTTTGTTAGTCTTTAAGGTGCTACTGGGCTCTTGCTCTTTTCTACTTATATGGACAGTGTTGGCTTTGCTGTTCTTGCCCTGCCAGTACCCCAACCAAAGGCACAAGCTGTTGTTCAACTGAAAAAGAGGTCTCCTTGGCAGTGGGAACTGCAATCATAAAATGTCACAGCAGTCTCCAGCTAGATGTGTAGTTCTTCCCTATGGGCTCCCTGCTTCTTTCGATATCCTAGCTTAAGGAAAATCCCAGTAAGCCTGAACCAAAGTTAATTTCTGTGTCAGCACTTTGCTTTATTGTGGTGAAGTTGAAATGGAGAATCTGCTGCTAGGCAGGGAGAAGCCGTGGGGAGAAAATGCGTGCTCCTAAGCGGCTTTTGATTTGCTTGCTGTGGTTAGCAAGGACTTTCAATGTGACCTGTTCAAGTTGCCCTTGATCTGTTCACTTATTGTTGCAAGTTTATGACGGTGATGCTGTATGCACAAACAGAAGCACTTTTGGAAACCCCGTTTGAACAGCGTGACATCAAGTGGTAAGTAACTCTCATCTTGTACTCCAATCTAGGTGAAGAAGGCAGGTCTGGTTGTCGTGAAGAATATGAAAATAGTCGGTCTTCATTGCTCCAGTCGAGACTTGCATGCTGGTCAAATTGCACTCATTAAATATGGGTCAAGGCTTAAAAACTGCGACCTGTATTTTTCAAGGAAACCATGTTCGATGTGTTTAAAAATGATTGTAAACGGTAAGTTAAGGGTTGCAACAGAGTTTACAATCCAGGTACTAAGTAATGACGGCAGTTGCTCTCAGAAGTAACTCAGTGCCTCATTAGATCTTAGATGGGATTGTATTCATGCTTTGGTTTTTTATTGGGTGGGAAAACTTTGTAATTTGTTTATTTTTCCACTTTATACTAAACCTAGAGCTGCACTCGTGTTCTGCTGGCCGGCCTAGAACGTTTCAGTGCAGACAACTTAAATGCCATAATTGGAGTTATTCCTGTTCCATTTATTAATTGGAGGTACCAAAACAAGCCGTGTAAATATTAACTCTTTACCTTTTAACTGTTTTACTGGAGATTCATTTTTGTGGTGCAGAAACATGTCATTCTCTTTGACCCTTTATCCCATTGCCATCACTATTTTAAACATTTGCAGAATTGCAAGATTTTCAGCGAATGCCTACTTGCTCTTTATTTATCCCAGTCTCCCTAATTTGTATCAGAGGAGTTAGACTTAGGGCTGTCTAAGTTTTCCAAGTTGGTGTCCACTGGCTTGTCACCAATCTGTGTTCCTTCTGTTCATCAAAGATAGATGAGTGAATAGATGAACTCCCTGACTTAACTCACTAGCTGATTTTAAAGTGGATCTAAAACAGGTAGCTGCGTTGTTCTAGTTGATCAAAATGCAGAAGGACAACAACATATCTTAATACAGACAGTCACAAGTACCGATATCAATAAATAAAAAAGGAAGTAATCCTAAACAGGTCTACTCAGAATTCAGGCCCATATTACTCTATGAGACTCACTCCCAGGAAAGTGCCATTAGAGCCCACCCCATTCATCAACTGCTGCTTCCATTCCCCCTCTAACAGGAACCCTTTTGGGGTGCACTATCAGATCTGGCTTAAAGAGTGTTTGGTACATAGGGAGTTGGTTTTTATATGCCGACTTTCTCTGCCACTTAAGGGAGACTCAAACCGGCTTACAATCATTTTCCCTTCCCCTCCCACAACAGACACCTTGTGAGGTAGGTGGGGTTGAGAGAGTGTGACTAGCCCAAGGTTACCCAGCTGGCTTCATATGTAGGAGTGGGGAAACAAATCCAGCTCACCAGATTAGCCTCTGCCGGTTCTCCAGATCAGAGTCCACCGCTACAAACCACCGCTCGTAACCACTACACCACGCTGACTCATAGGAGAAAAGTAGCACGATCTGAAAACATTAAGTAGAAATACAAGATAAATCTTCATTTTTGTACAGGAAAGGAAACATACACACACACACACAAAACAAGTGAAACTGTACGTCAGGCAAACTGTGAGACCCATCAGGGATGCTCTGATCATCTGCTGACCAGTGAGCTGCTTTTCTTCTTCTGTTTCCATGTAAGGACAGCTGCAGGCCTTTCAGTGGTGCCATTACAGGGCGGCTCATTTGCTCCAGCGCCATAGCGCAAATCTTAGAACATTAAAAAGAAAACTCTAAAAAAGAACTCGCTGTGAAAAAAAATGGTTGGGTGGGGGGAGAAGCAATCCTTTCGGATGCTCTCCAGACATTTTAAACAGCACACTGCAGCGATTCAGAAGTGCAAGGAAGAGCTGAAACTGGGAGAAAGCAGTTTTCATAAAAACTAGCTGAGCCCCGGGATACAAAGGAGGCTTGTATGAAAAGGTAAAAATAATTTTTAAAAAATCCGTTAGCAGCTGGGAGTTGAAACGGTTGTGTCTGAAATGACACAAACAAATCCGTTAGCAACTGGCTGCTCAAACGTATTATAAGGGTGATTAGAAAGGAACAGTGATGTTACAGTGGGTGGATCCAGGTGGCCATATCAAGGAAGTCTCTTATGTTGAAGTAAGGCTGCAAAAGAAAATTCTGGAGTTCGTCTTGATAAAAGCAGAGGCTGACATATATTTTTAATGTCCTTTTTTGTAATCCTTTTTGATTGTACGGTTTGTTTCAGCTGGCGTGAACAGGATTTCTTACTGGCCCGCGGATCCTGAAATAAGCCTGCAGCATGATGCGTCTAATGAAGATGCCAAGCTGGATGCCAAAGCGGTGGAAAGACTGAAGTCCAACAGCCGCGCTCACGTGTGCGTCTTGCTTCAGCCCTTGGTCTGTCACATGATGCAGTTCATCGAGGAATCGTGCTACAAGTGTGACTTCATTCAGAAAATTGCTAAAACGCAGCCTGGACTGAACACTGGCTTTTACACCGAGTGCAGACAAGAGATGATAAAGGAGCTCGAGAGCCTGTTCCTAATTCCAAGCGAAGAAACACACAAGCAAATATTAATCACTATAGGACTGGAGAACCTTTGCGAAAATCCCTATTTCAGCAATCTGCGGCAGAACATGAAAGATCTGATCCTCCTCTTAGCTACCATAGCTGTCAGCGTGCCCGCTTTTGGCCATTTTGGATTTTATTGTAATAAATCAGCGCCCGCCAGTGAAGCATATTACCAGAGGTTGCCCCAAGAAGTGGCAAGGCACTGCATGATACAAGCCAGGCTGCTGGCCTACCGCACGGGTGAGTGACTGCCGTGAAGCACGAAACGCTGGGTCTGTGATGGGTCAAGTGGATGGGAGCAAGGGGATCTGAATGTGATGCTTCTGCTATGCTGTTCCTGTTTGAATTTAAGCAGGTGGTTTAATTGCTGTGGTTGTCTGTATCTGCAGATGCAGTATGTGAATAGCCAAAATCTGAAGGATATTACTGAGCCAACCAGTGTTTTAAGCGGCTTTGATAGAAGCCCTGTCCGGTGTGTCTGTAGTGGGGAGGGAAAGGGAAGGCGATTGGAAGCCGGTTTGATTCTTCCTTAAGTGGTAGAGAAAGTCAGCATAGAAAAACCAACTCTTCTGCTGCTGCTTCTGCTTCTGCTGCTGCTACTACTACTTCTAGCCCGTGGGTGCTATTTGGGGTCCCCAATGTGGTGCCCGTGGTGCCCTCCTGGTGCACGTCAGACACTAATCTGGTGAACCTGGTTGGTTTCCTCACTCCTACACATGAAGCTGTCTGGGTGACATTGGGCTAGTCACAGCTCTCTTAGAGCTCTCTCAGCCCCACCTACCTCACAGGGGGTCTGTTGTGGGGAGGGGAAGGGAAGGTGATTGTAAGCTGGTTTGATTCTTCCTTTAGTGGTAGAGAAAGTCGCCATACAAAAACCAACTCCTCCTCTTCTTTCTTCTTCTTCTGAAAGTGGGAAGGGCCAGATGGGCCTTTTGCACAGCAGAGCTTCCGATTGGCCGCTGGAGATTTGGCTGTGCAGATTTTTTTACATTATGCTTTAGCAGCAGCTGCCACCACAGCACAAAAATCTTCACTGTGTGACTGAAGCCATTTGCTGGCTGGCTTTGCCTCCTGTGGCAGCCATGTCCAGGCCCCACCACCCATCTTTGAGCCTGGCTACTGTGGCAGTGGTGTCTAGTAGCCACTCCAAGCCTGGAGTGCCTCCTGATAGCCACTACTTCTGTGGCTGGGCCCAGAGTGCCTCCTGGTGTCTGCTGTGGGCATGGCCAGGCCCGGAGCACCTCCTGGCTACACCTGCCGCCAGCTCTGAAGATTAAAGGTAGTGAGTTGGGGGGGAAATTTAACCAATTAATTTGGGGGGAAGTTTAACCAATTAATGTCACAAGCCTAGGATTCACCCACTGTCAGTTAGAGCTTAACATTGATCAAGCAAAGCAATTAATCAGGCAGAGGCTATTTGACATTGAACGTCAAAGTGAGCTTGTGAACTCTCCTGTGTTTTTGGCCCCAGACAACAATAGGTATGTGTTAGCGCCAGCAGAATATCGTTCATATCTGGAAACAAACAAAGAAGGGCTTTTTCATTTGCTAGAAGCTCTGCCCTGCCCTCGGCGATCCTAGAAGGCAGATTTAGGAGATTACCAAGGTCAGAATGGAGATGTCCCTGCAAATCGGGTGAAGTTGAATCTACTGCTCATGTCTTTTTCAGGTGCTCTTTCTATAAGGAAGTCCAGTACAAGCGAATGTCCCCTCTCCTTAATCTAATAAAGGATAACTCCAAAGAAGGGAGACAGAGGAGTCTCCTATGGGATGGTCAGATCAGAGGGTAAAGCAAGTAGCTAAATTCTGTGCCACAACATATAAGTTATGTCAGACAAAGCTGGGCTTGGTAATTTAACTTAAAATGGAGAATGTTTTATTAATTCAATGTCTGTTTAAATTATATAGACTGTCTATGAATCGTATATCCTATAGTTTGTTACTGTATATTCTCCAGTTTTAATTCTGTAACTGATATGAATGTTTTAAATTGCATTTGCCATATCAATAAATGAATCTGAACCCCCCAATTAATGGTTTTAAGATTTCAGATTTTTCTACAAATTTGGGGAGGCGCAGGTTTGTAGGAAAATGTGTTTAATGTTGGAGTGGCCCTGATTTGCGGATTTAGAAATCTGCAAATGGGGCCTATACATCACTATTAGATATATGGATGCTAAGCTCCTGCTGGATTCATCTGCATTTCTTTCTCCCTCTGCTACCGATGGTCTCTACTGACAGACAGAAGGCTGAGGCTTATTGATGTATATTAAATTATGTGCTCATAATTCAAATCTATCAGAAAATAGAGGAGCAAATACATTTGGTTAGAAGATAATGGCACTTTTAGTTTACCACAGAGGATGAAAAATCCAAAGTTGTTTATTTCTCCTCCTTCCTAAATATAACTGAGTGTAGACAATGTGTTTATTTTAGACATGTTAAAACATACCATCAGCAATACAGCTGTAATAGTTATATTAATGGCTTGGGTGCTCTGCCTCATAAGTTGCCTGGCACTGAAATACATTCTCAAAAGGTGATCAAAATTATGGTGTTAAGTAATGCCTAGTGTTCAAAATCCTGCCAAAGCTTAGTATCAAAAGAGAGGTTCTGAGAGAAGGAGTAGTAGTAGTAGTAGTTGGTTTTTATATGTCGACTTTCTCTACCACTTAAGGGAGACTCAAACCAGCTTACAATCACCTTCCCTTCCCCTCCCCACAACAGACACCCTGTGAGGTAGGTGGGGCTTAGAGAGAGCTGTGACTAGCCCAAGGTCACCCAGCAGGGCTTCATGTGTGGGAGTGGGGAAACAAATCCAGTTCACCAGATTCTGAAACTATAATTATTGTGTGCATTATTTCTGTTTTTTTTAACCTTCTAGGTGTTACATATGCCGCGCATCAAATTTCAGTTGCGCCTAGTAAAAAATATTAGTTGTTGGGTTGACAAGCTGTTGCTAAAATGTGAGAAAGCACCTAACTGCGTTGATCCTTTTAGCCAGGAAATGGAGTTTTGTGGCCATATTTACTTATCCTGATATTTATTACAGAGGATCACAAAACTGGAGTTGGAGCAGTCATCTGGGCAGAAGCAAATGCAGTAAGTATGGGAGAATTGTTATACTTATTCCTATTACTAGATGCTGGCATTTCCATTGTCCTTCATAGTAAACAGTTTTTCTCCAATGGTCATTTATGCTTGATAATTAGCTGTGGGACTGCCCCAGGTCCTTTTGAGTTATTCATGATTTTTCCATTGTTCAGGAGTCACCCCGCAGCTGCCCTGCACTTGCCGTGCAGTTTGAGGAACCCCTTTTATCATGAATTTAAATTTCCCTCGATCTCAAAGAGAAGCTAATCGAGGCAATTTGCAGGAATAGTCTCAGATTCTCACCCTTAGCTCTTGGTATCTACCTGACCCCGGGCTCGTTACCCAGCTACTTCTCGCTCAGAGGGAGAAGGGCATCTTCATTATGGGTGTTTCCTTTTCCTCTTATCTCGGGAGGCAGGAACCAAATATTTAAATTTTTCTGACCTCTGAGGGTAAACGCCCCCTTGTGATCAGTTCTATTTCCTGCCTTGAACGGGAGAGCAGCCTTCTAGCAGCTCTCTGCTACAGAAATAATAGAGAAACCTTAACCTTACTTATTAGACCTAAAAATATTCTTATTTTAACAAACCTAAACTTAACCTAACTAATCTACTACTCAATTCTATTTACTGTCTTAATTTTCTGCCTATTCTCCTCAGAAGAGTCTTTTCCCGCCAAAAAAAAAAAAAAAAAAAAAATTGGCGGATCGGCATCAGGACAGCTATATAGCGCCTGCCAATTTAGACCCTAGCCTGCTAGTGGCCTTACCACTACAATTAGATGAACCCTCGGACAGTCACTCTGGTGACCTGAGGACCAAAACTCAAAAGGGAAAGGCAAAAGCGGCAAGAACGGCGCAGGCAAGTACAAACGGCTTGGCTCGACCGCTAACAAGCGCGCCAAATGCCTGCTGCAAAACGCACGCTGCTCTGCCGCGCCTGAAAGACGCGACTGCCAGATCGCAACAGAAAGCGGCCGGGAGAAAACAGCGGCGGTAGCCGCTCCTCCCACACAGCATGAACGGGGGAAATGAAGGAGGCTGGCGGCTCGCCTTTTTGCCTCGCCCGCCGTGCTCCGTCCTTAGGCGGCTCGCCTATTGTTATTCAAGGACGGGAAGCAGCGGGAAGCAGCCAGGAGAACACAGCGGCTATAGCCACTTCTCCCACACTGCACAAACGGGGAAAATGAAGGAGGCTGGCGGCTCGCCTTTTTGCCTCGCAATGCTCCGTCCTCAGGCGGCTCGCCTATTATTATTCAAGGACGGGAAGCATCAACGGAGACATCGACTGCCGGTAAGGTGACTTCGCCCCCCCCCTCATAGATGCAGCCTGTTTTACTCCTGTAAGTGCAGAGCTCTCCGCCCTGATTAAAAACGCCTTCTCAGATGGCTTAAGGGCAGTACAACCTCCTTATCCTGCCCCATCCATACAGGGATCGTAGGGATCACACCCTCCAGCACCACAAACAGTAATCTGATTGCTAAAAGGGCAGAATATCAGCCAAAGGCTGTGGCTCAGTGGCAGAGCGTCGGATTGGCATGCAGAGGGCCAATTCTGGTAGTAGGTGATGTGGAAGACCTCTACCTGAGATCCTGGTGAGCCAATCACCAGTCCAAGTAGTACCAAGAGAGTACGTGCTGGCCAGCCTAAGCAGCGCTGAAAGCTAATTCATGGTCACAAAATTGCCAATTGGTACCCAGACTGTCTATAGTATTTAACGCAGAAGATTTCCTTCTGCATTGGCATAAAAACCTAGCTACTCTTGATCTCTCAGAGGACTCAGAGTGGGAGAAAAGACTCCAGATAGGTTTGTGCCAGCGCTTGATTATTTCTAACTCTGTTGAAAGCAGAGCGGGAGAAACCAATGGCACCCATACAATGCTCCACAGCCTCTAGGAACCCTTTATATTTGGTTTATCGGTGCTTCTAAAATTCTAAAAGTGCCTTCAGTAGAATCACCTGTCACTGCCTTCACTCTTTCAACCTTGTTACATGGCCTTGCCATGATTAGGGACCCTACAGATAGGAAGGCAGAGTTAGCAGGCATAAATGCTCAGAGGCCTTGGCACTCACTATCAAGCGCTTCTATCACATCTGCCCTAGTATACAGAGCGGCAATAATTTGGACTAGGAAGTTATATCAATTTTTTCCACAGGAAGAAAGAAACGCCTTTACAGGAGTACCCATGTTTTTTTGAGAGTGGTATTCTTTCTAACTGATTCGAACTTCGATACCATGCCATATGCAGCTAGGACACTAGCCGCAGCATCAGATGCCAGAAGGGCATCCATGTTTGTTTTTTTTTGAGAGTGGTATCCTTCCAGCTGATTCTACCTTAGATACCATGTCATCCATGTTTTCGAGAGTGGTATTCTTTCTAGCTGATTCCTCCTTAGATAACATGTCATATGCAGCTAGAACGCTAGCCACAGCCTCAGCTGCCAGAAAGGCTCTCTGGGTACGCCCCTGGCAAGCGGAGTATATAGATCAAAATTGGTTATTATGGGCTTCCTGTATCAGGGAAAGACCTTGCTTGGAGACAATTTGGTCCCCATATCAGTGGAGACCAAAGACAAGTTTCTACGCAAGGAATCCAAGGGATCACTCCCTCTATGTCCTTTCGTGCATACCACATACTTCAAAGATACAGACCTGATCAACCTAGAAACCACCGGAACCAGAATCGCAGCTCCTTTAGTAAAGGAGGACGATTCAATAAATCTCCAAAATCCTCCACCTTCCAGGGCAATAAAGGGGATAAACCCTACCGCCCAACCAAACAGTGACGCCAGCCACCAGTCAGTGGAAGGCAGGCTCAGCCTATTACACCGTCAGTGGTCACCTCCCAACCAGGCCTCTGGGTCACAAACATTATCTCACAAGGCTATCAGATAGAGTTTTTCTTACACTCCTTCACATCGACTAGTAATATCTCCAACATTCCCCCCCCCCCCAAAAAAAAAATCCATAGAATTTCAGAGGCCTCTTAGACATCAAGGCGATGGAGCCAGTCTCACCATTAGAGCATACATTGGGAGTCTATTCAGTATTCTTTACTGTTCCCAACAAAGGCGGCGGATGGAAAGCCATCCTAGACCTCAAGTTTCTGAACAGATTATCCCATTAAAGCGCTTCAGGATGGAGACACTAAAGTCAGTCACACAGGTCCTCAGGGAAAAGCATTTTCTTACATTCTAATACACCCGGCACATTGTTGTTTCCTTCGGTTCCCGTACAAGGGACACCTCTTCCAATTCAGGGCCTTACGATTCGGGTTATCATCGCCCCTCCTCGAGTATTCACCAAAGTTCTGGACACACCAGTCACATCTCTGCACGAGGAGGGCGTGAGAATGCACCCTTCTCAGACAACATTCTGATTTGCGCAAGCTCAAACTAGCAGAGCATAGATCATTCAGAGAGAGTTCTGAAGAGGTTAACAGAACACGGGTCATAATCAACTTCAGAAAGACCCACTTAGTTCCATCCCAACGATTGAGAGAGATGGGGGATGGACATAGACACACTGACAAACTCCTTATACCTTCCAGTGGACATTTCATCTCTAGCAAAGAAAGCGATTAATTCCCGATCGCCTTCTCTAATGTCCCTGACCAAACTGAAGGGTCACATGTCTGCATGCATTCCCGCGGTTCAAGGGGCACGCTTATGATCAAGACCTCTTCAATGGTTCTTGAGGCCGTACCAAAGAGACATACCAAGGAAGAAGTGACAGAAATCTCATCCTGACCGATGAAGTCAGATCAAGACTAGTATGATGGTTTCAGTCTCAGAATTTGACGAAAGGAAGTTGGTATCTCCGTCCAACACCAATTCAAATCTTCACGGACGCGTGTCTATCAGGTTGGGAAGCCACACTCAAGGGACAATGGCTCAAGCAACATGGACTATCAAGAACAGAATCTTCACATCAGTGCCCTAGAAATCAGGACGATCCTCAGAAGCGACTACATTTTTCCTTGGGCCGAGTCCAACCTCTCATCAAAATCAGCAGAACATATTCAGGGCACAGTCAACATACAAGCAGACTGGCTCAGCAGACAGGACATCAGCGAGGCAGAATGGTCTCTACATCCAGAGGTCTTTCAACTTATTACTCAGAGATTCGGCACGCCACAGATTCATCTGTTTGCATCCAGCATCATCCACCAGCTGCCAAGGTACTATTCCATGTACCGTCAACAGGGGGCGGAACAAATGGACCTCTTAATGTCACCAGGGCCACATGACCTACTGTACGGGTTCCCCCCCTCCCTCCAAGGGTATTGAGAAAGGTACGACTTCAGAAAGCATCAGTCAGATTCATATCTCCATATTGGCTGCGACGACCGTGGTTCCCATCTATAATTCAGATGTCCATACAGAACCATTGGAGACTTCCCGACAGACAAGATCTCCCTCTACAAGACCCAATATGCCATCCCAATCCAGGGTGGTACAAACTGACCGCATGGGCACTGAAAGGAGATGACTTATAGCCCTAGGTTATAGCCCGGTGGCCGTCACTACCATATTGACAACAAGGAAGCCATCAGGAGGGACAGAGCTTAGGGCTAGCTACCTGCACTCTACAAAGACAACTGGCATCTATAGCTACCATAGTACCCAAGGTATCTGGATACCGCTTAACCAAACACCATCACATAAAAGCCTTTTTAAGGGGCGTCAGTTATTTAGCTCCTCCTGCTAGACACAGGTTCACAACTAGAGCCTGCACACAGCTTTGACAGCACTCACACAACTACCATTCGAACCAATCACTGAGATAGGACAAAATGTAGCTGCAAGTTTCACAGGGAGCAGGACATAGTGCTTACATTTTCTGCACTAACCCCAAGAATCCTAAGGAGAAGGCCTGGCACTAGCTAGATCTAAGAAGGGCATTATCTTACATTTATTACATTTATCTTACTAAAATTATTAGGAACTCTGACTCCTTATTCGTTCATATCTCACCACCTGACAAGGGCAAGCATATGTCCAAGGCATCCATTAGTAGGACCATCACCTTATACATAACACAGGCTTATAGAATAAGTAACCTACCTGCTCCTGCGGGCGTTACTGCCCACTTGGGAAGAAGTGCGGCTACTTCAGCAGCCTTCGACTGCCGTGCTTTATGGAAGAGATATGTAAGGCTGCAACTTGGTCCTCGGTGTCCACATTTGTGAGACACTACAAATTAGATCTATACTTGTCAGCAGATGCCGCCTTAGGCAGACGAGTACTGCAAAGTATACTTCAGGACGTCTAACCCTCCCAAGGGCGGGGGACAGCTCTTGTATGTCCCATAATGAAGATGCCCTTCTCCCTCTGAGCGAGAAAGAGCCTTGGCTACTTACCGTGAAGGCTTCTTCTGCTCAGAGGGACGAAGGGCATCTTGCCCGCCCAGACGTCAGTAAAATATAAATAAAACAAATAAAATAAAATTACAGGTAATCATGGTTACATCTAACTTCCAGTTGACATTCAATTCAAGTTAAACGCTGTTTGTTGGTTCATGACTTATAGTTATCCTAAAGGTTCATCGTTAATGTTTATTAGGAACTTATTTCTTGTATAGAATTATAACTAACATGTTTCTTCAGTCTATCTTAAATATATAAGGCTCGGAAAGTCTTTAACTGATCACAAGGGGGCGTTTACCCTCAGAGGTCAGAAAAATTTAAATATTTGGTTCCTGCCTCCCGAGATAAGAGGAAAAGGAAACACCCATAATGAAGATGCCCTTCGTCCCTCTGAGCAGAAGAAGCCTTCACGGTAAGTAGCCAAGGCTCTTTTTGCACTTTGACCTCCCCTTTCTTGAGACGTCTCTTTATGCAAGCTCGTCTAAATTTTCTCCCCACGGCCTGAGCAGATATGCCAGAGTCCCCTATGAGGAAAGGCTATGTTCTTGTGCCTCTGGACAGGTTGAAACTGTGGCCCATGTACTACTACATTGCAAGCATGGCTCACTTTTACGGGAACAGGTCATCGAACCCCTACTGACAGATTGCCCTGGTGGCACTGATAAGGAGTTAGTTCAATTTCTTTTAAGTGATATTTATCCCCATGTTACTGCAGGGGTTGCTAGCTTCCTGGGATTTATATTAAAGTTTTAACTTTTAATGTTGTAAGGAAGATCTTTGTCAAAAGTTTATAAATCTCCTTTTAACCTCATTATGTACTTTTTTATGCCAAATAAAGGTGTGATTTGATTTTTAGTCTCAGCTTCAGGTCTTCTCTTCCACCCGTCCATAGTTGCTTGACCCTCCCTCATCCAAGCCCTCCCAGAGAAGCCATTTTTTGCCAGTGGTGTAAAGATCTCTGGAAAGGAGCTGGCTCCCCCCCCCCCCCCCACCATAGGTATCCTCTCTGGTCAGTTTCAGCAGCGTGTTAACATCTCCGGGAACGGAGATGATCAAATAAAAGAATCCAGCTGCTGGGCTGGCGGGGGAATGTTGCTGTATGGACAGGCTGCTGGGCTGGTGAGGCAGCGGCAGCTCAGACACACACCATGGGGCGGGAAGCTGCAGCATTTTTTGTTTTGTTTTATGGTGCTGTTTTAGCAATATAATGCTTTATTCATATTTTAGCGTTCATTCCATATATTGTAATTGTACATTTTTAAACATTTAACTTGTCAATTGCTCTTGGAAAGGGGGACCTAACACTCTCCAGTGGAATGGCTATTCAGGGGTGGGACATTATTCCCGAGGATGGTGATGATGATAATAGGAGGAGGAGGTTTTTATATGCTGACTTTCTCTACCACTTAAGGAAGAATCAAACCGGCTTACAATAACCTTCCCCTCCCCACAACAAACACCCTGTAAGGTAGGTGGGGCTGAGAGAGTGTGACCAGCCCAAGGTCACCCAGCAGGCTTCATGTGTAGGAGTGGGGAAGCAAATCCAGATTGACATCTCATGTGGAGGAGTGGGGAATCAAACCTGGTTCTCCAGATCAGAGTCCACCGCTCCAAACCATCACTCTTAACCACTACACCATATTATTAGTCTAAAACAGACTAATAATATGAAATCACCGAAGTACCACAAACATCCCCGAACTGGTCTTGATTCTTCTGGGATGATGAAATACATATAACCGTGTTTTGTTGGAAACACTTTACTTTTGTCACTTAAAGTTACGAAGTTTATCGGCATTTAAGGTTTAGTTTATTTTGCAGGAAAGCTGTGATGGAACAGGAGCCTTGTACTTCATAGGATGTGGTTACAACGCCTTCCCTGTTGGATCTGAATATGCTGACTTTCCACACATGGACGATAAGCAAAAAGACCGAGAGATCAGAAAGTTCCGATACATCATACATGCTGAGCAGAATGCTTTGACGTTCAGGTATAGAAATGTGCTTTGAATCACTGAAGGGAGAAAAGACTGTCTGGAAATGAAATTTTCATTTCCAGGTGTGTTGTATTAAATAATGATTTAATTGATTTATCAGGCAGATGGGGTAATTTGAATTATCTCATTTTATTAGTGCCATGAGTGGGAGAACCTTTAATACTCCGAAGTCTGTCCTGGTTGATCGAGATAAATGCATACTTTTGCACCTTGGTATGTTCCAGTACTGAATTAGCGCAGTCATGCGCACACAGAGCCATTTCAGTAGGGTCCCACGGAGCTCTCTGCTTTCCTTGTCAAGTACAGAGCAAATTCCCTGTTGAAGCAATGCTTTGGTTAAGCCACAATGCACATCAGCTTCCTTCTGAATAAAACTTGGTGCACTATGAAGAAGAAGAGTTGGTTTTTATATGCCAATGTTCTCTACCACTCAAGGGAGAATCAAACCGGCTTACAATTGCCTTCCCTTCCCCTCCCCACAACAGACACCCTGTGAGGTGGGTGGGGCTGAGAGAGCTGTGACTAGCCCAAGGTCACTCAGCTGGCTTCATGTGGAGGAGTGGGGAAACCCATCCAGCTCACCGGATTGGAGTCCGCCACTTCTAACCACTACACCAGATTAGCCTCTGCCACTCATGTGAAGGAGTGGGGAATCAAACCCGGTTCTCCAGATCAGAGTCCACCGCTCCAAACCACTGCTCTTAACCACTACACCACACTGGCTACATGCTGCAAAAACCTGGGAGAAGGGGCCTCCATTGGAGCCTGTGGCAACCTCTCTGTAGGCACGTGGCTGGTTTTGTGAGGGGCTTGATGGTGACCCTTGAATTTCTGACCATGATAAATGGGACTTGATTTCACTTTCAAAAAGTGCAGAAAAAACATCCCCCATAATTCAGTGTCCATGTATATGAAGAATTGTTGGCTCAGTCGGCATGTTTCAGAGTTTTTTTTTTTACTTACCTGTAGGTGTCAAGAAATAAAGCCAGATGAGAGGAGCATGATATTTGTGACAAAATGCCCATGTGACGAATGTGTGCCTTTAATTAAAGGTGCTGGTATCAAGCTGCTCTATGCAGGAGATGTTGATGTTGGAAGGAAGAAAGCGGATATCTCCTACATGAAATTTGCTGAATTGGAAGGCGTTAGAAAATTTACAGTGAGTTGTCTCTTTCTTTATCTTCCTCAGATTTTGTACGTAGTTCAGGGGTTTCTGAAGAGGAAGTAATTGACTGTTTCCCCCCCCCCCCCAATTTTGATTTCATAAAGAAGGAAAGGAATGCAGAAATAAAGAGGGGGAAATATTTGGCAATACAAATCATAAAGACAAAAGAAAATCTATTACAGTATCATATATACTTTGCATGGTTATGAAATCAAGATTGCTTTCCTAGCTTATAAGTATGAATATATATTTCGTTGCCTTGTTAATTTTATCATGAACGACTGTTAACTTTTCTACCAATTAATATTATTAGTATTAAGCTTTAATGTATTGATAAAATAGTTTCCATTTCTTGTAAAACAGTTCATAGTTCTGATCACTATTTACCAAATTGGTCATTCTTGCCATAGTACCATATTCAAAGAGTTTTTCTTTCCATTCTTCTATATCTGGAAGCAACACCTGCTTCCATTTCCTTGCTTAAACAATTCTTGCAGCAGTTGTGGCATACTTAAACAGACCTTTGGATTGTGCTGGTATTTCTGGTGGGGTAATACCCAGCAGCATATTTTTTGGATCTAAAATGAATTTCAATTGGAACAATTTTTGAACTTCCTGATGGATGTTCATCCAGTTATTGTTATAACTTCGGACACGTCCACCAAACATGAAAATAAGATCCATCTGTTGCATTAAACGTCCAGCACATCGCTTGATTTGTACCACGGATTTTGTATAACTTTTGGGGGTGGATGGGTAAAATGCCATCTATAAAACATCTTATACCAATTTTCACGTATATCCTGATTGGGTGTACATTTTAATTCTTTGGTACATAACAATTCCCATTATTGACTGTTGCTTTTCAACGCTTTGCCTTTTTGGTCAGTCTTTCAGCTTTGCTGGGCCCATCCCCCATCTCCAGATCTCACTCCTCTCTGTTCAGTTTCTTATTTATTTGTGTGCAGGTATATATGCCAGAGGCAGGGAGCAGTGTGTCTGAGCCTCAGACGTTTAACTAACAGTAGATCTCATTTTTACAAATCTGATTGCATTTTTTGCAAGAACCATCAGAAAAGATGGTAAATATTTAGTTCCATCGGTACAGATTGTTTTATAGGTGTGCAGTGAAATACTATAAATGTCATGAGTATCAAAGGCTGACATTACTAGAAAGGCTTTATTTTGTTCATTAGGGAGTATTTTTGGTTACTACCATCATCAGACCCTTTAAACAAATCTGCTTAATAAATTTCCATATCACAGTAAATGGATTGGGTTCTAGGATGGATTTTTCCAGGAGAGGTCCTTTTCAGTCAGCTGGGGAGGGTGGGAGGGTGTCCTTGCCAGAAACCATAAATGGTAGGAAAGATTTCCTTTTCATAATGTCATCAGCTTATTTTAGTTGTCCATTGCATTTATTTATCTTTAAGTTCCAAGAGAAACACTATGAAGGAGCCTGGGGAGAACAGAATTCATAGAATCATAGAGTTGGAAGGGACCACCTTGTCCAGCCCCCTGCACAATGCAGGAAATTCACAACTACCTCCCCCCCACACCCCCAGTGACCCCCTACTCCATGCCCAGAAGATGCCCAAGATGCCCTCCCTCTCATGATCTGCCTAGGGTCATAGATCAGCATTGCTGACAGATGGCCATCTAGCCTCTGCTTAAAAACCTCCAGGGAAGGAGAGTTCACCACCTCCCGAGGAAGACTGTTCTACTGAGGAACCGCTTGAACTGTTAGGAAGTTCTTCCTAAAGTTTAGATGGAAACTCTTGTGATTTAATTTCAACCTGTTGGTTCTGGTTCAACCTTCTGGAGCAACAGGAAACAACTTGGCACCATCATTTCTATGACAGCCCTTCAAGTACTTGAAGATGCTTATCAGATCACCCCTCTGTCTTCTCCTCTCCAGGCTAAACATACCCAGCTCCTTCAACCTTTCCTCATAGGACTTGTCTCCAGACCCCTCACCATCTTTGTTGCCCTCCTCTGGACACGTTCCAGCTTGTCTACATCCTTCTTAAATTGTGGTGCCCAGAACTGAACACAATACTCTAGGTGAGGTCTAACCAGAGCAGAGTAAACCGATACCATCACTTCGCATGTTGAACTTGTAATGTGCAATCGAGTTTTTCCAGCACTCTGGAGAAGCTTGGTGGTCAGTCCTTAGAAAAACACAAAACAGACCAGTATTTTGAATAGTATTGTTATTTTCCTTTATGAGAATAACTGACAAGAAATGAAATAAAGTAAGCCTTTCCTCCCTTTTCCCCCCACAGTGGCAATTAAATCCATCCTACAGTTGTGCTCCAGAGCATGAAGAGCTCACAAACAAGGAAAGCAGGTATTATATGCTGCCTTTTTATTTAAAACAGAACGTTTGGGGGAAAGGAGAAGGTGCTTCTGGAAGTTCCCATTCCGTGTTTTAACTCCAGGGATTTGTGGAATTATAAAATTTCCTCTTCATATATTTAAGGCTCTGTATTCTCTTAACAGTAAGTAGTGTTTCCGAAGTTCTGCTGAAATCGCTATCCACTGCTTTCCCATAGCACTGCACTTTTAACTGAATGAAGAAGAGTTGGTTTTTATATGCTGACTATGGCTGTTACCGCACTAGGTATTCCCACTGATGTATTAAGAGTTTGAAACTGTTATAAAAAATACTGTTCGCACTTGGTTTGGCCCCTTTAGCTGTGAAGACGTCTTCCAACCTTTTTTTAGCTGTGGCATCCAAAAACCCTTTTAAAGCGATGTATTAAGAGTTTGAAAATGTTATAAAAAAACATCGCTGGGAATACCTAGTGCGGTAACAGCCTTTCTCTACCACTTAAGGAAAAATCAAACCGGATACAATCACATTTCCCTTTCCACAACAACCCTGTGAGGGAGTTGGAGCTGAGAGAGTGTGACATAATATCTGAGTGCATGTTATGCCATAACTGTGAAGTCCTTGTGGCTGGCTGATGCCAATCTTTGTTCATCTTCATGGCTTCTGTGCAGTCCCACGTGGGAACCGTGCATGTGCAGGCCAGCCACAGAAATTGACTGAAAAGCTTCTGGAAAAATCGGCTCTGTAGGAGTTCTCCGCCTCCCCTCCATACGTGTCCTAACCTTAACAGCTTTTCCCACCCAAATGGACGCGTGACGGAGGGGCAGGGGAGCAGCTTCTTTTTGCCTTCTCTCCTCGAATAACCCACATACAGCACCTAGATCAAACATTGACTGGCATTGTCTCTTTACCTCACCTACGTTATTTCCTAAAGCACCTTGCATATGTACCTGATCAAATGTTTTGTACTTTGTCGAAGGCTTTCACGGTCAGAGTTCATTGGTTCTTGTAGGTTATCCGGGCTGTGTAACCGTCCTTCACAGTGTTACTCCTCTGAAGATGCCTGCCACAGCTGTGGACGAAACGTCAGTGAAAAAGCCCCGTTTTCTTTTTAAATCAAAAAAAAAAAAAAAAGCTTTTTTAAGCCTTGCGGCAACCAGGGAAACTCTTTGGAGACACAGCACCGGCGCCTTGGCTATGTGGTCTCCGGTCACTGCAAGGCTCAGGAATGGGCTGTGAGTTGAAGATATAACCATGCCTATGCCTTGCTTTCTAGATGGTGAGCATAAAACTTTGTTGGCAGAAGAACGGGATCGTCAAGCCAAGTCTCATCTTGGGGACCACCAGGCTGTTCGTTGCTCTCTATCATGCCCGTCGTACCTGTATAATTTGAAAATGATTTTCATGGAAGCTTAAGTTATTATTGTCTCAAATTAAATTATTTTAGCTGTTTCAAAAATGCTGCCAGACTATATTTTAAAAAGGCTTTTGAGTGAGTGTTACACCAAGGAGCAAGCTAGCTGTAACCTGGGGGAGGGGAATTCAGGTGTACTTACTCACATGTTCTCTTCCCCCTCGTGCATGGCAGGAACTGAGGACGTCTTTGTTTTAGAGAAAGCTGAGTGCATGGCCCAGGCTAGCCTGATCTTGTCAGATGTCAGAAGCTAAGCAGGGTCAGCGCTGATTAGTACTTATATCGGAGATCACTGAAGAAGTCCAGGGTTGCTACACAGAAGCAAGCAATGGCCAATCTGCCTTGAAAACCCTATGGGGTCACTGACTTGACAGCACTTCACACCACCAAGTACATAGGGGAGGAGGGCTAAACCCCTCCCCCTCCCCCTCTTTACTTCAGGCAACAGAGCGGAATTTCTCTCCCAACCTGGCTCCAGAGTTCAAACAGCCAGAGAGGGAGAAAGATGCTTCAGAGAAGAAAGCACCATGTTATCAAATTGGGAGGGGGGAAGACACACAACAAGGTTTAGCTCCTCTCAGCCCCCCATGATGTTTTTTATTATCCCCTCTGACCTAGGAAAAAATAAAACCCGAGAGCTCGCCAATCCTCCAGTAGAAAACCCTTTCACTTGAATGAGGGCAGCCAGTAACAATCCCTATTTTACAGTGGCCCTGCCCACTTTTCTAAAAAGCTTGGCAGACAATAAGGGAGCCAATGTGGCATAATGGTTAAGAGTGGTGGTTTGGAGCGGTGGAGTCTGATCTGGAGAACCGGGTTTGATTCCCCACTCCTCCACATGAGCGGCGGAGGCTAATCTGGTGAACTGGATTTGTTTCCCCACTCCTACACACGAAGCCAGCTGGATGACCTGGGGCTAGTCACAATCTCTCAGCCCCATCTACCTCACAGGGTGTCTGTTGTGGGGAGGGGAAGGGAAGGTGATGTAAGCCGGTTTGATTCTTCCTTAAGTGGTAGAGAAAGCCGGCGTATAAAAACCAACTCTTCTTCTACTGCCAGGTGCCCATGGGCACCAAACTGGGGGACACTGGTATAGACTATAGTTGTCAACTCTTACGTAAACCGTTCCTACATGATCCATTTGCAAATGTATACAAGTTGAAGGACTGAAATCAGTTAATGTAGGGCACAGTCTTGATATCTTAAGGATTTTACTGATTATTCACAGTCTAATTCAAAAGACCTGTGTGTCAGGAAAGCCTAAATTATTACTCTCCCAGCACCCCAGGAAAGCTTCCAATATCAAAAGTTTGCAGCAATATTGCTTTTTAAAAAGAAAAAAAAAGCAGGCACTTCCAGAAACAATCTTTTTTTTTATTAATCACAAACATTACAGTGCAATTATTATTTTTCTAAATCTTTCAGCCTTTACAAAGCTGGATTCACATTCTTAATGTTCAGATTATACACTCAAAAGGGTTAATATTTTCCCATATAAAGTCTAAATAAGAAACAGGCTCCAAAAGGGTTGCTGTCTTGTGGGGGAAGGTGGCCATCTCTATTTGGCCAGGTGAGTATAGCATCCTCAGACACATTGGGGGGGGTGGGGCTTTCCTAAAAACAAAGTGCTCATTTGGGAGACCCTTTTTACAAAGCCTGTTTCTGCTCTGGTCTCATGTTGCCTGCCATAACATAGTTAACTGCTGCTCATCCCTTGCTCAAGTGCTATTTCTCACATGTAAGACGAGCAATTTGTATCCATCAACCATAATGTTCAATATGAAAACACACACAACCTCAGCGAGAAACTCTGTACAACAGTTGGGTCTGTTTCGGATTCACTGAAGGGGGCTATCTTGTCCCCATGGAAAGGAAGGACACAGAACTAACTGTGATCCAGGTAAGACCCTGTTTAAAAATCCAACTGATCTACATCCTAAGAGGAGCTTTCCTTGATTCTGTGCATCTGCCCTCCTCTCAGAAGTGTGTTGAGCCACAAAAACGTGGATTGGAATGGTGAGGATAGGAGCCTCAGCTGTGTGTGGGAGGGAGACAGAAGAGAGAAATGGTTTACACCAACTAGGAAAGAATGCAAAATAAAACAGCCTTATTTTCTTGGCTTCAAACTGCACTTCCGCATGGGAGGCGGAGCGCACAGGATTAGGCCAACGCCATACTTACAAGTGCAAAAGACAAGTTATGCGAAGTAGGAACGTTAAGGTTGCCCAGATCGGCCACCTGATCTTGTTTAAAGTAGTAGCAAAACCGCCTCTTCAGCAGTGGGAGAAGAGGGATAGCGTCCGACTGACATAAATAATCATAGGCGTGATTAAAATATATAATTTTGGGGCTGCACAGCGGTTGTAAAACGGCTACCACTCTAGATACTGCCTCAAGCAAAGAAAAAAGTGGCACTTGGCAGCCCACCGTGGGTTTGCACCCCCCACCCCACCACAAACAACACAGACAGGACGAGATCAAGGCTTCCGACGAGAAGACCAGAAAAGAAGCCCCTTCAGGGAGCCGGCTTCTTCAAATCTCGGATTTGTTTGATCAAGTAGTTCTTCTCGTCTGTGAACTGCTCGTCGTCGGCCCTCTCGGTCTGGAAGTTGCTCAGGAAATCAATGAGCTTGGGCTGGTTCTTCAACAGGATGTCCACAATGGCTGGGGACTTGTTTGGGGTTGCCACGAAGACCTAAGAGAGAGACGGAGAAGGGTGAGCCTCCATGCTTATGCCGTGTTGCTCTGGGTGCTTTTAACTGGACCAGAAGAATCCCAGCTTTAATTGCCTCAGGAACAAAAGAGTTAGTAGCCCTCATGGTTGTACCTTTGAAGCTTGAGCACGCGGTAGTGCAAAGTAACGGGAATCCCAGTTGACAGTCTCTTAACAGCTCACGATTTCAAAGCTCTGAGTTACAAAACTGTAAACTATGGTGGGGTTCTTTTTGCTCACAGAAAAGAATAATATAATTTGTTTATTATGGTCCTTTGACCAAACATAAAATATTTACAGGAACATTGCCCTACCCAGAGCGGCAGTATAAAACAATACATTTTAATTAAAACACTATACAAAATGTTACCCTTGTTAAAACAACTGGTCAATAGTACAACTTAAGCAATCACTCCACTCTACAACTTTTCATTCCTATTTACATTTAGGTTTCCTATGATTAACTACTATTCTACAAAACTTGGCCACTAACTTTGTTACCTGAGAAAATTCATCCTTAAGAAGGATGTCAACTCTAGCAGCTTCAGGATAACCAGGACTCTTTCTTAAAAGAGGGCCAAGAATCTTCTCCCTGTCCTCCTTATAGTAGCTACACCTAAGGAGGACATGTTCCAATGTTTCTGGTTCCCCACCATTGCAGGGAGAGGCTCACAGAAAATATTCTTGTCAAAACGACAAACACTGAGGTAGGGGCAATGAAGGTCTACAAGTTGTGGCCTGGAAGTGACTGCATTTCTATTCATGAGCCGCAAACTGTGTAAATTCTGATGGAAGCGGCTGCGGCCTTCCGGGTCAAAGGCTCTCTTCATAGGTAAGAGAGCTGCTTGCTACATGGCAACAGACGAGTACTGGCGCATCCTGTATATCCTCTAGTGTCATTTTTATTGATTTATTATTGCAATTTCTGACTCACCCTCCCCAGCCAAAGCCAGGCTCAGGGCGAGTAATATTAAAATCAACATACCAATCATAATTCTAAAAATTTTAAAACTATAATTCTCCATTTAACACACAATCTAAAATATCAGATGGCGCTTAAATACAATAATCGCCGAGAGGGCAGATTTAGACCAGCCCCCTCTAATTCACACAAACAACAGAATGGGTTTTGGAGGCCAAGACTGATGACATCCGCGGCTGTCCTCAATTGTAGGCCTGGTGGAAAAGCTCTGTCTTTCAAGCCCCGCAGGGCCCTGATGCCACTGGGAAGACCATTATTCAGGCCGGAGCCAAAAAAGCCCTGGCTCTTGTTGAGGACAGCCACACATTCTATCTAAAGCAAATAATGAATTTTTTTTTAATCCATCCACTCAATAGCCAACAGAAGCAGAAATATGTAGAGCGCCCACTCCTCCCCCACAAACCTCCTCATAGTGGTTTCACACCTAAGCACTAAACACTGTTCGGTTTGGGCTAGCGAGATCCACTTCCCTCAAGGCTGCTAGAAGTGTGGCCAACCGGTCCCCTCAAGCCACGGCACTCTCAGAAATGTTAAGGAGAGGCAGGGAACTCTACTGCAGATTACCAAGCCAACTGTGTCGATCCTTGAACTATTTTCTGCTCCTTTACATGCGTCAAGTACAAGCCCAATTATGGCTGATGCATTTCCCCTTAAATTGCTTTTAGGTGTTGATAAATGGCATGAGCACGACCTGAGTTACATTAAGCTAGCATTGTCTTTGGAACATGAAGCGCATGAGGAACACAAAAGGTTACACGAGAATGCAGTGAAGGAATGTGCACCTAACTTCCACCTAGATTCGATCGGCCTTTTAGCAAGTCTGCTTTCTGTCTCCCTGCCTCCTCCTCCTCCTCCCTTCTCTCTGCCTTGTTATGCCTCATTCCTCCCTGGAAATAGGCAGGGGATGGAAATCTACCAGAGTAAAGGCCTTCCAATTTAGTCTGTTTAATGATCTCACAAGAACATCTGTTGAAGGCAACACAGCAAAACAGCATCACATGGATATAAACAAATTCACTCCACATGATTCTTACGGAAGAAGAGTGCAGAAGGCCAGGCTGGGAGAAATATGCTGCTTTTACCTAGGACTGTATACTTGAATCCGGTATACCTTCTGGTTGGATCAACACAACACAAAGCAACCTTGTCTATTTACCTCCATAGGGAGAATTATATTCCCATCCCTTATGAAACTCACACAGTAGAATTTACTGAAGGTTCTGCCTCTGTTTCCAGTGAGATTTCTGCAGAGGCTCAACCGAGCACTGCACAGTAGTGTCTGACAACTAAACAAATTGGTATACTATTTAATAGGTATAAAAAAGGATGCCCTGGGACCAAGCAACTTCACACAGAATAAAAATTAAGAACCATTCGGAAAAGCACTTTCACTAGATCACTAACAGCCATCATGAATTCTGCACTGCCCATTTTAGGTGGTAATTTACCCTGCAACTTTCCAGTGCAACAGCTCTCCTTTAGAATATAACGAAGTTATAAAAAAGCAGGTCAGTGAGCACGTATGGAGTGCCTGCCGCTGAGTAAACATAGCCAAATCCATACACATCTGGGAATCGAGGATTTCGGATCAGAGGGTGTGAATTCTTTGCAAGCCTCAGTCTTGCTACTCCTTGTTTTCCATAAATGCTGGGTTTGGTATGCAGATGCAGGTCCTAAGGTCATTCCTGACTGATGACAGATCTCAATGGGCCAGAGGTCTGAAGATTCAGGTGAACAGAAGTTTAAAAATAGCTAGAGGCACTGCAGGCCAATACAAGCCTCCTGAATTCTGCCCAGAAGGATTCGTGAAGAGGTAGAGCAGTGCTGCAGCATGCTTCATCAGAACACCCCTTGGAAATGGACATGCCTCATCAAGCGGAGAACTCATAGCTAGGGGTGTGCACCAATTTTTTTCTAGTATTTTTTTGGGTTCGGGTTTATTAAACCAGAAAATTTTCCCCCTAAAGCCAGAAAACCTGGATTTTTCAGGTTAATAAACCCAAACCAAAAAAATGCCAAAAAATTCAGCAGATAGGGAAGAGGTCCTTTCATTGGAGGCCTGAGAAGAACATGTCTCCTCTGCAAAGAGCAAAGCAGCAAGATTCATTTGTTCTAAGCTTGGAAATACCCTATTGTTACAGGTTCCCTTCACCAGCAGTTAACGTCTCCTCTTCATAATACTAAAATGTGTGTGTGTGTGTGTGTGTGTGTGTGTGTGTGTGTGTAAAGTGCCGTCAAGTCGCAGCCGACTTATGGCGACCCCTTATGGGGTTTTCAAGGCAAGAGACTAACAGAGGTGGTTTGCCAGTGCCTTCCTCTGCACAGCAACCCTGGACTTCCTTGGTGGTCTCCCATCCAAATACTAACCAGGGCTGACCCTGCTTAGCTTCTGAGATCTGACGAGATCAGGCTAGCCTGGGCCATCCAGGTCAGGGCATTTAGGGTACCCAAAATTTAGGATAGACAAAAGCGAAGTACTTCTCCACACTTAAGAAAATCACTGTCGTGGGATGCGATAGCTGCTTACTCAGATGGCTTTAAAAGGAGATTAGACACAGTCATGGTGTACAGGAGCACTAAATATAAGTCCAGGAGCCCGTAGAGGCCAACCAGGTTTTCACGGTATAAGCTTCCCAGTGGCGCAGAGTGGTAAGCTGCAGTACTGCAGTCCAAGCTCTGCTCACGACCTGAGTTCAATCCCAAAGGAAGTTGGTTTCAGGTAGCCGGCTCAAGGTTGACTCAGCCTTCCATCCTTCCAAGGTCGGTAAAATGAGTACCCAGCTTGCTGGGGGTAAAGGGGAGATGACTGGGGAAGGCACTGGCAAACCATCCCGTAAACATAGTCTGCCTAGGAAACGTCAGGATGTGACGTCACCCCATGGGTCAGGAATGACCCGGTGCTTGCACAGGGGACATTTTATTTCATTTACCTTTTAAGCTTCCCAGAGCCAAATCTCCCTTTGTCCCTCTGGTATCTGAAGGAAGGAGCTTTAACTCTCAAAAGGCTTGAAAATCTTGTTGGGTCTCTAAGGTGCTTCAGGACCAGAATGGGTTAAAATTAAATCAAAAGAGTTTCCATCTAGACATTAGGAAGAATTTTCTAAGTTAGAGCGGTTCCTCAGTGGAACAGACTTCCTCGGGAGGTGGTGAGCTCTCCTTCCCTGGAGGATTTAAGGAAGAGGTTAGACGGCCATCTGTCAGCAATGATGATTCTATGACCGTAGGCAGTTCATGAGAGGGGGGGCATCTTGGCCATCTTCTGGGCATGGAGTAGGGGTCACTGGGGGTGTGTGGGGCGGAAGTAGTTGTGAAATTCCTGCATTATGCAGGGGGTTGGCCTAGATGACCCTGGTGGTCCCTTCCAACTCTATGATTCTATAACTCAAATCTAGTTCTGCTTGCAGATCAGCACCCTCTGAAACTGTCCTTGTGGCGTATAGGCCCATTAATGCCTACTATCGGCCATGATGGCCCAGTGGAGCCTCCATGTGCAGAGGCAGCATGATTCTGAACACCAATTTCGGGGATGGGCCCCACAAAGCCCCTCAAACCAACCCTGCCAAAGCATGGCTGGAGAACAGCCACCCTCAAACCAAAAGAAGTCGCACCGCTTGCTTCACCCTCGGGGCGTTGACCTCTGGCTTTACCTTGAAGACGTGGAACGCCTCGAACTGGATGTTGGGGCTTTTGTCGCGCAGCATGTTCATCATCAGCTTCAGGTTCTCTGGTTTGCTGACATACTTGGTCATGATGGCGAAGTTATGTCGATCCAGAATCAACTCGCCCAGCAGCTACGGAAAAACATGGGCAGGAACCAGCTCTCTGTGAATTACTCAGAAGCCAGTGGGCAAGTCAGCATCGCTGTGCTCATTCCAACATCTTGCTCCCGAACCCTGTTCCAGCCTTTGGAAGCCTCACAACGCGGGTAGCAAAGTCAATAGGCAAGGACCCTAGCACTTGCTCATCGGTTTTAGCCTTGGTTTATTTTTATTTCATTCATTTCCTTCCATTTATACCCTGCCTTTCTCCCCAGTGGGGACCCAAAGTGCCTTACATCGTTCTCCTCTCCTCTGTTTTATCCTCACAACAGCCCCATGAGGGAGGTTGGGCTGTGAATGGGTGACTGGCCCAAGGTCACCCAACAAGCATCCATGGCAGAGTGGGGATTCAAACCTGCATTTCCCAGATCCTATTCCAACACTCTAACCACTACACCATGCTGAGCTCCCTTGAGTCATAAGGCAAAGATGCTCTGGTATACCCCCAGCTTAAGCAACCGCCCGATGCCTGTGGTTTCAGCCCTCCTTGAAACAGCTGTGGGGGGTCGAGTTGAAATTCATACTCCGGTAAGTAAAAAGGGGCCCTGAACTCATGTACCAAACACTTAAGAGGAGAACTGTACTGCAAACAAGGAGACAGACAGAATGCTAGTCTCACAGCTAAATCAGATGCTGCATTTTATGATATTTGTGAAGCATCTGATGCTGATTCTATGACCTTAGGCAGTTCATGAGAGGGAGGGCATCTTGGCCATCTTCTGGGCATGGAGTAGGAGGTCACTGGGGGTGTGGGGGGGAAGTAGTTGTGAATTTCCTGCATTGTGCAGGGGGTTGGACTAGATGACCCTGGTGGTCCCTTCCAACTCTATGATTCTATTTTCCACGGCCAAACAAAGTTAAAAGGCCTTTTCAGCAAGACTTTTCCAGGCTAACCTTTCATCTGGAAGAAATGAGGAATTTTTGAACCCTCCCTTCTGCATGGATTTTATATGGACGAAATTCTTCAAAGCTGATCACGTACATGGACAGTAGCAACTGTAAGCCTGGTTTTCATGAGCCTCACAATAAAGCGGGAGACCAACCAACACTTGTCCACCTTTTTAATATCTGAAGTGCCGAGGACAAGCAGAAACGACAACAAAAGGTTTAATCTTACCTTTAGAGATTGCCTCTTCGTTACATAATTCTCAGAATGGAGCAGTTTTTCATAATCCTCAAAGAACTAAAGAGAAAAAGGAGGAAAAAAATATTATTTCCCAGACAACTGGCTTCCTTTCTCCTTGGCCAGGAGAGGATGGGAGAGAGACGCTCTAGTTACAGAGGCCCAGCAGTGCCATGCATCCTGAAAGTGCCACAATAAACTTATGAAGCTGCCTTGTACTGAATCAGATCACTGGCCCACAGAGGTCAATATTGCCTACTCAGACTGGCAGCAGCTCTCCGAGGTCTCAGGTGGAGGTCTTTCACATCACCTACTGCCTGGCCCTTTTAACTGGAGTTGCCGGGGCTTGAACCTGGGACCTTCTGCATGCCTAGAAGATGCTCTGTACCACTAAGCCTCGGCCCCTCCCATTCCCCTCTGGAACTTCATACGGCTTCATTTTTTAAAAGGGTGGATCCCTTTGTTTCAAACTACCGAGATGAATACAGTTGTACAGACGGATTTTTTTCCCCCTGCGTGAAGATCTATCAAGATTTTGTAATCTGTAAAAGCAGCAGCAGATTTTGTGCTTTTTGGGATAAAACACACCTCAACAGCAGTAGTCCTGCTAAGTAGTCCCAAACAAGCATTTTAAAATCCCTCTTGGAGAAGAAGAGTTGGTTTTTATATGCCGACTTTCTCTAGCACTTAGGGGAGACTCAAACTGGCTTCCAATCACCTTCCCCTCTCAAAAACAGACACCCTGTGAGGTAGGTGAAGCCGAGAGAGTGTGACTAGCCCAAGGTCACCCAGCTGGCTTCGTGTGTAGGAGTGGGGAAACCAACCCAGTTCACCAGATTAGCCTCCGCAACTCATGTGGAGGAGTGGGGAATAAAACCCGGTTTTCCAGATCAGCGTCCACCGCTCCAAACCACCGCCCTTAACCATTACACCACTCTGGCTCTCGAAAGGGATAGAAGTCTCCGGTTCTTACCATGTCGTAGTTCTGTTCTAACAATTCCGCTACCAGCACTTTGTGTCTTGTTAGAAGGTCCTGGAGAAAGAATGTTAAAAAGGGAAGAATGACATCAGCTCCCCCCACAACTCACACTTCTCCCCCTCCACTCTCTTTCCTTAGTACAAGCTCTGCGAAGGAGGACGGAGCTGTGTAAGAAGAAAGGAAGGACGATATGAGCCTGGTGCTTTAGACCATTTTAAAAAGCCTAAGTACACTGCCAGCGATATACTCTCCAGCCATTCCAAATGGACCAAAGTATGTCAGGCTCCAAGGGACAAGGATGTACTCATTAATTTTCAAAGCTCTGAAGCATTTTTTAAAAAGACACATAAAATATGTATAAATTGTGTATTCATAGTGCAGTCCTAAACACAGTTACCCCCTTCTAAGTCCACTGGAGTAACTGAGCTTAAAAAGAGGGTAACTCTGCTTAGGATTGCACTTCCCCCATGCGTATCTTGTTTTAGGCCTACCTTCATCCAAACAAACAATATCTTATTATAGCTTATTATGGGAAAGGAAATGCCTCTATGCATACAGACTCTTCTGTGAAGTTTTTTTTTTTTTTTAAGGTCAATTTTAAGACTAGAGAGTCAAGCTTCTTAAGATTACGGGGCTCGCCAGTGAAGAAGCCAGCATGTTAGGGGCCAGTCTTTGTCCAGTCTCATAAGACTCTTCAATAGCTACTAATATGATCTTGCTGAGCTCTGGGAGAGAATCACTGCAAAACCAACATGCTATAGCTTGCAAGGCCCTGTCCTGAATGGCCCCAGGCTAGCCTGATCTTGTCAGATCTCAGAAGCTCAAAAGGGTCAGCCTGGTTAGCACTTGAATGGGAGACCACCAAGCAAGTCCAGGATTGCTATGCAGCAGGCAATGGCAAACCACCCCTAAACGACTCTTGCCTTGAAAACTCTGTGGCAGGGGCGTCAAACGTAAGGCCCACGGGGCCAGCCCCTTGAGAGGTCTTACCCAGCCTGAGAGCCGGCCAACACACACACTGTGTCGATGTCTCATCGAGCTTTCTACTACAACCCCAAGATCTTTCGTCCTTGATCTCGGGCAGTTCAGACCCCATCATCATATTGAAAGTCAGGATTCCCACTCCCTACCCCCACCCCGCATCACCTTGCACTTACCCACACTGAACTTTCTTTGCCACACTACTGCCTGCTCACCCAGTTTGGAGAGATCCTCTTCACAATCTGCTTTGGTTTCACCATCCTGATTAATTTGGCATTATCACCAAAACTGGCCGCTACCCTGCTCGCCCTCAATTCCAGATGGTTTGTGACCTAATTGAATAGCACTGGCCCCAAGACTCATCCTTTTGGGTCCCCAATGCTCCCTGCCACTGTGAGAACTGCCTATTTATTCCTAACTCTCCACTTCCTGTTCAACCAATTTTTTTAATCCATAAGGGGACCCGTCCTCTTATCCCGTGGCTGCTAAGCTTACTCTGGAATCTCTGACTGCTCCTGGAAGTTTAAGTATACAATGTCTACTAGATCACCCTTATCCACACGCTTGTAAATCAGTTTATATTATACACATTGATTTGCATCACTGCAAAATCCTCTCGCCATTAAGCATTTACCTTAAAAGTAGCAAAAGCGTCAGAAGCGATGTCGAAAGTTGACATTCCCACATATTGGAAAAAATCTCTGAACTGGTCCGAGAAAAGTACAATTTTGGCCAAAGGCTCGTGCCGAACACATTCTCGCAACATAATTCCACAGCGTAAGGCAACCTGGGGTGTTTCATATCTAGAGTTCGAAAAAAAGTCCTTTTATGCATAAATACAACACAGAAAAGTACCAACGTGTAAATCTAATGCACAAGGTACGGTTGGTCTTGTCGAACTTCTTAAGACTCTCAAGGTTGAAATACAGTTTTGACTGCAAAGATTTCTTAGACATCTGGACTTCTCCCGAGTTTGTCCCTTTAGACTGAGAACACTGAAAAGATCAACTATGAAATATGTTTTCTTTTGGAATGAATGAAATGTACTAAGATAGCATAAGGTGCAGAAGTTTGCAGCTCTCTTTCATTTCAGCATTGGCTCTATTTGCGGTTATCCTTGCAGAAAACTGAAGGTGTTCAAATTCCACAAACCTGCCAATTAACACAGTCTTACATGCTAACTAATCAACGTTTTTTATGTTGTTAGGTTTCATATAGGTCATTTCCCTCTAGGGTTTTTTCCCTCTAGGAAAAGCAGAGAAACATTTTTTCTCCATGGCTTCAACATTTCTGGAAATTTTACATCTCTCTATAAAAGGGAAATATAAAGTGCCACTTTAAATCAGAGATCAGCTGACTTCTGCCCTCTTGCATGTTCCCAGCCACCCCGCAAAGCATGCCACATGATCTGGCATTCTTAAAACTGCACTGTTCATCCAGGAAAGCTAAGCGAGAGATTGACACCCAAGAGTCACCACGGAGGGTGAAGGGAGAAAGCAGCTCCCAAGAGGTTTTTACCCACCCCCCTCAACCCCTCTCAATGCAGCACCTACCCTTTGAGGAGCATGAACAGGATATGCGGGTGGGCACTAACATATTCCACTGTGGGACTCCGAGTTCCAATCTGTCTTCTTAAGATGTTGTTGAATATTTGGGAGACATCCTTTTTGCCCTATTAAAAAAAAATGCAGAGACACACATGCGAGTTTTCCAAAGCTGGAGATGGAACCACAAGATGGTATGTCCAGAGCATGATTCTGCTGCATTTCATTCCATTTTAATCCTTCACCATTCAGTTCCATGTGCTAATTTAGCCAGTGGGGTGTAGTGGTTAAGAGCGGTGATTTGGAGTGGTGGACTCTGATCTGGAGAGCCGGGTTTGATTCCTTGCTCCTCCACATGAGTGGCGGAGGCTAATCTGGTGAATTGGATTTGTTTCCCCACTCCTCCACGTGAAGCCAGCTGGGTGACCTTGGGCTAGTCACAGTTCTCTTAGAGCTCTCTCAGCCCCACCTACCTCACAAGGTGTCTGTTGTGGGGTGGGGGAAGGGAAGGTGATTTTAAGCCGCTTTGATTTTTCCTTAAGTGCTAGAGAAAGTCGGCATACAAAATACAACTCTTCTTCCTCCTGAGGATTGTGGGTGCGCATTCCACATTACTCCCCCCCCCGCCCCCCGCCCTAACAACACTGAATGTGAGCAATTGAATGCAGGCAGCCATGGGACCCGCCTGGACAAGAGCCACGTGGAACGAGGGCTGTAGTAAGGAGGGGAGTTGGGTAAGATTGAGCAAAATAAAAAGCTGGCTGGAGCCAAGTAGGCTAAGGGTGAGTGTGTGTGCTTAACAGAGGACTGTGAAGCAACCAACTAATAAAAAGGGTCTGTTTCAGTCCTGGACTGTGTTTACAAGCTCTTAACTATTTTAAGAGATTGAAGGAAAGCTTACTTTGGATTTCTCAAAAACACACACACAAAACCAGAGAAAAAACAAAACAAGGCATTGCTCTTCAAGTCAAGCTGTCCAGGGGAACTGCTCCCCTAAGAGAAGCCTCCCCACAAAGCCTCCTGACATTTTAAGCTCCTACACTTCTAAGACTTGCCTGGACAGCACATTTTCAGAAGTATGCATTTGCTTTTACAGTTCCTCAAGCGGTTCCTGCTTCTATTTGACCCCAACCCAAGGCCAGTTAAAGACCTGAGTTAATTTTTGTGAAACAGGCAAGCGTAGCTAACACATTAAAAAAAACAGGGTGCAATTATGGTATTTTGCGCGTGGCTGTTTCCCTCACCGTCAACCCACCAATGACTTCGGGTCTTTGTTTGGATTACGCATGCTGTTTCCAACCATCAGAGGTCGCCTCGCTCTCCCCCTGCGTTCCCCCGCATTTTCAAATTCAAGATAAAACAGGTCTCTGAAAACGCGAGGTGACCTCTGACGGTCGGAAACAGCATGCATAATCAACACAAAAACATCGAAGTCATCGGAGGGGTGATGGCGAGTGGAACAGCCATGCATCAAAGACCAAAACGTTTCTCCCCACCTCACCCAACAATTTCAAGAACTTTTTTCCCCTTAATGGCTACTTTTCTCAAAACCTTTGAAGAAAGCCAGCTCTGGCTTCCCAGCAGCAGCATTTTGCATGTCTAAAGGTACGTTACCACTGCAATGGAAGTGGATATTAGGGAGGATCTTTTAGAGAAGGCCTACATATCATTCAGCAACTGTTTTAACACCCGCAGGCCACCTGGGCCAAGCAAAAGTCAAATTCTTGAATTGCAACAGGATTTTTAGCGTGCATCAGCTTACCTCGAAGTCTATCAGCTGCAAGTTTGCTATGAGGCTGACCAGCAGGCCGCTGTTGTATAATTCTTGCGCTAACTGAGCCACCACTTCTGTAGGGGGCTCCTTGTCAGTGGTCCCACACAGAATCTCCTTCATCGCTTGGAGTGATTTGGATACTTCTTCGGACGCCTAGGAAGCAAGAGCAGCTTAGCTACGAGAAAACAGATCTCCAAACCAAACTAGCAGAGGAAGGTCATGAGTTCTGCTCACTTCTGTGTGACACAGTTGGTTATTTAACCACTGCTGACAGCTGCTTGCTTGGCCTGGGCTTTCTGCTGCCTAGGAGAGGGGCTGTGGCTCAGTGGCAGAACATCTCTTTGGCATGCAGAAGGTCCCAGGTTCAATCCGCAGCATCTTGTTTTTAAAATGACCAGTTAAGAGGTGATATGGAAGAACCTGGAGACCAAGTCATATGAGGAAAGGCTGAAGGAGTGTGGTATGTTTAGCTTGGAGAGGAGGCGACTGAGAGGTGATATGATCACCATCTTCAAAGTACTTGAAGGGCTTTTATATAGAGGATGGTGCAGAGTTGTTTTCTGTTGCCCCAGAAGGTCAGACCAGAATCAACAGGTTGAAATTAAATCAAAAGAGTTTCTGGCTAAACGTTAGGGAGAACTTTCTGACAGTTAGGGCAGTCCCTCAGTGGAACAGGCTTCCTCGGGAGGTGGTGGGCTCTCCTTCTTTGAAGATGTTTAAGCAGAGGCTAGATGGCCATCTGATAGCAATGCTGATTCTGTGAACTTAGGCAGATCATGAGAGGGAGGACAGGAAGAGTTGCGTCCGTGTTTGGCACTTGTGGCCCTTTCTTACATGCCCAGGGAAATGCCGATTGCCACTTTGATGCCAGGGAACAATTTTCCTCCAGGCCAGATTAGCCAGGGATCCTGGAGGGTATTTTTTTGTTTCTTTTTTTTGCCATCTTCTGGGTGTGGAGCAGGTGTTCCTTGGAGATGTTGGGGGGAGGTAGTTGTGAATTTCCTGCATTGTGTGGGGGTTGGACTAGATGACCCTGGAGATCCCTTCCAATTCTATGAACCTCTGCCTGAGGCTCTGGAGAGCTGCTGCCAGGCTGAGTAGACACTGACTTTGATAGACCAAAGGTCTGACTCAGAATAAGGCAGTTCCATTTGCTCGTGTAGAAAACACCCCCTACCACCACACACAGCACACTGGAAGTTTCTTCCCTTCTCGGTTACACAGAAAAGGCATGGAAGGGGCAAGAAATACTCTCTTCCTGCTTGTGAGCATTAGGAACTTTTTAAAAAGGCATGTGCGTATGGCGTTGCTTGCATAATTTATTCAGAATTTGTTTCCAGGCACACAAGCAAACTGAAACAAAGTATTTGCCACTTTGCATTTAGCCTAGATAATTAATTCAACCTTAAGTTATTTAGCATGTTATTTCTGAACTACTACTGACCTTTCCACTAGCAAATCAAGAATACGCCCATTGCTGTTCTTCTATCCTTATTTAGTTACAATGCATTGCTCAATTAGATGACCAGGGAATACAGAGCTTGTTAATTAAGCATGTGCATAATTCTCCTGTGTTTGAAATTGCTGAACTCCTTCTTAATGCAGGAGATGGATCATGCCCAAAGAGATGATCGGCACCCGAGACACATAGATCACCAGGAAGGATCTGCTGGGCTTGATCCTAGTGCATAAAAAAACTGTCTTGCTAGAAGAGGCTTAGATCCATCTAGTACAGCACTGTGCATCTGATGGAGCTCAAAAGGGCTTGAACGCGAAGGCCATTTGTCCTCAGTCCTGGTAAACAGGTATACTGCTTCTGAGCAGGGATGTTCCCTTTGGCCCCTTTATTTGTCTAATCCTTTTTCAAAGTCACCCAAGTTATTGCTTATCACCATATCTTTGATGGAGCCCAAAAGGGCTTGAACGTGAAGGCCATTTGTCCTCAGACCTGGTAAACAGGTATACTGCTTCTGAACATGGATGTTCCCTTTGGCCCCATAATTTGTCTAATTCTTTTTCAAAGTCATCCAAGTTACTGCTTATCACCATATCTTGTGGTCATCAGGTACACCAGTGAATTAGGCATTCTGTACAAAGGTACTTCCCTTTTGTTATTCATGACTTGCTGGAAGACATCTTTACTGGGAGGGGGGAGGCAGTTCCTTCTGGTGTAAGAGAGGAACAGCATAGAAACCTAGAGCTGGAAGGTACCCCCAAGGGTCATCTAGTCCAACCCCCTGCACGACTCAAGACATTCACAACTACCTTCCCTCCATCACTCCCCCAGCAACCCCTACTCTATGCCCAGAGGAAGCAGGACATGGTACTCCCTTCCACAGCCTATATTTCCAGTTTAGAAGCAAGAAACTCCCTTCCTGGCAATAATACGTGCCCCCTTCTACTTCCAAAGTGCTTGCCCATGAATCACCCAAAATGCATTGCCACAAATAACATTTTTTTTCAGTGCAAGGGTTCCCCTTCTGTTTACGGTGACAGTAATGATTTGTTAGAAACAGGACACATATTTTTGGCTAGATTTGAAAGTTGCTCCCTTTTACTACTATAATCCTGCAAATCTTCACAAGCTGTGAATGTGAAGATTTCTAAACAGCTGGCCTATCACTTTAGCTTCTAGCACAATAATTCTCGACTTAACATCGCCATTTGACACATTACCTCATACCTTTTCTGTTTTTTTATCCTGCTTTTCCAACACGGCCAGGTTTTCTTTCAGAGTCTTCACAATCTCAGCGGGGTTTTTGTACGATTTGCTAAACAAAGGCATGTTTGTTTTCATCAACCTTTCTCTTCTTCTAAGATCTGATGTTCGCTCTAAACAAAAATATAGACAAATTTCATTAGCAGCCTGCAATTCCACATGCAGTTTGGTCATCAAAGGATCAATACAGCCAACTGTACTAGAAAGAGATAAAGGGCTCATTTTGAGGTGATATAAAGTCACACAAAAGATACAAAAGTGTTCATATTGAAGAGTTCAAAACTCCAAGAATGCAAAGAATCTGCATTTATTATCCATGCGAGCTAGACGGGCCCTGGGAGTTCTGTGTTTGGCTCTCCCAGCAGATTTTTACAAACTCCGTTCTCAAGTGGGTTTAGTCCCAAGGTCCACGGTGTTTTGAATGCATTCGACTGCCTTAGGAATCAATGACATACTCCGTGCTTTCAATGTGTACTAGAAGATGAGAAGAGTTGGTTTTATACCCTGCTTTTTCTCTACTGTAAGGAGTCTCAAAGAGGCTTACAATCGCCTTCCCTTCCCCTCCCCCTAACAGGCACCTTGTGAGTTTAGTGGGGCTGAGAGAGTTCGGAGAGAACTGTGACTAGCCCAAGGTCACCCAGCAGGCTTCATGTGGAGGCGTGGGGAATCGAACCCAGTTCTCCAGATTAGACTCCGCAGCTCCTAACCACTACACCACACTGGCTCTCTACAGCCCTGGAAGACAGAAGGGTGACTCCAACCACTGCCATGGTCTAATGGGGCCTTCCTTCAACTTAAGCGGCTCTATCGCCAACAGAAGAGCCGCTTAAGTTGAAAGAATGCTTCAAACCCGGGCCAAAACAAAAGGTGGGGTATAAATATTTTAATAAATAAATGAACTGACTTTGCTCAGTGGAGTGGTAGGATCCACCCCAGCAATCCTGATCCGACACCGCCACGCAGATGAAGGGAGAAGAGGATGAGAGGGCTGGCCCTTGCTTATGACCACTTAATGAATGCATGGTGGAAGGAATAGCGTAACTGGGAACTCCCCGATCAGCCTTTTCAACCATTATGCCACGCCCGCTCCAATACAGGACTCCAAGCCTAAATACTTTCCTCCTGACTCCGAGAAAGCGACCTTCAACACCGACAAAGATGCCAATCGCAGGCTATTACAATCATGGGTTCATTCGCGACCTGCCAAGCCTTTTCAGCCGCAGCAAAGGTCTTCTCCGGGCACCAACCCCAAGAGGGGAGCAAGAGGGCTTTCCCCAGAGGTATAGAAGGGCTTTCCAAACTTTGACGCTCAGAGGAGGTTCAGAGCTGGGAGGAAAATTGAGTTATAACTATAGACTTAGGAAACAACTGCAAGTAAGCTTAGATGGAATGGAAATGTGTTCCCATTCGTGGAACTCACTTCTAAATAACTGCGTCCCAGATCGGGATAAAACTATTCCCTAATAATTCCAAATATTTAAATCTTGCCTTACAGCCACGGCTTTTTTTAACAATACGCTTTAAAACACAAGGATAAAAATACTGACAAACGCAGCCTGGGTTACTAATCCGCAGGTGGGGCCCCTCCCAGTTACAGATGATCTTCTTGCTACAGAGATCAGATCCCTTGGAGGAAACGGTTGCTGTGGTGGTAGGGTTGCCAACCTCCAGGTACTAGCTTGAGAACTCCAGTGATTACAACTGATCTCCAGCCAATAGAGATCAGTTCATCTGGAGAAAATGGCCACTTTGGCAACTGGAGTCTATGGCATTGAAGTCCTTCCCCTCCCCAAACCCCACCCTCCTCAGGATCCATCCTAAAAACCTCCTACCAGTGGCAAAGAGGGACCTGGCAACCCTATGTGGAGGACAGACTCTTATGGCATCACATCCCCACTGTGGTCTCTCCCTAGACTCCCCCCTCCCCAGTAACCACCCTCAAATCTCCGGAAATACCCAAGCTGGAGTTGGCAACCCTAAACGCAACACTAACAAGACAAAGCAGCAGCAGGATTAATATGCCGGAGGCCATTAAAAGCCTATGGAAACAGAAAAAAATATTCACTTGGTGCCTGAAAGCCATCGAGGCGGGTGCTGGTCAAACAGACATAGGGGAGAATTCCACAAAACGCCTTCACTGGGGAGGCCCTGCCCCTGGGGTTCACACCCAAGTTACCTTCAAAGGGTGGGGGGACCCAAAAACAGACCTTCACTGGTCTTAACTGAATTGGGTAGGTTCACATGGAAAGAGAGAGCCAGTTCTTCAGCTATTCCAGTCCCAGACTATTTAGGGGGAGGGGAGGAGGAGGAGAAGAATTGGTTTTTATATGCTGACTTGCTCTACCTTTTAAGGAGAATCAAACTGGCTTACAATCTCCTTCCCTTTCTCTCCCCACAACAGACACCTTGTAAGGTAGGTGGGGCTGAGAGAGTTCGGAGAGAACTGTGACTGGCCCAAGGTCCCCTAGCCGGCTTCATGTGTAGGAGTGGAGAATCAAACCTGGTACTCCAGATCAGAGTCCACTGCTCTTAACCACTACACCACGTTGGCCTGGCTAGCCCGATCTCCTCAGATCTTGGAAGCTAAGCAGGGTCGGCGCTGGTCAGTATTTGAATGAGAAACCACCAAGGTATACTGGGGTTGCCATGCTGAGGCAGGCAATGGCAAACCACCTCTGAACGTTTCTTGCCTTGAAAACCCCATGGGGTCATCACAAGTCAGCCACAACTTGACAGTGCTTTCCACCACAGGTTAGAAACAGCACTTTGACTTGTGACTGAGAACTGTATGGTAGTCAAGAAAATCTGTTAAGCATACAACTATGTTCTGGACCAGCTAAAAGCTTTGCCTCCCAGACTGCCCCACCTAGAAGACATGGCACTAATCTTACCCGAGGTTGAACAACTTGCGGCTGGGTTATTTTGCTACAATGGGCTGCGGTTCTGAACTGCTCAACTGTGCTGTATTTTATTAACACAGAATTATCCCACACTTCTAAACCAAAGGCAGCTTTATGCCACAGAAGACACTTGAGTGTCCATTTGCATGGCCAAATCTAAGAAACCAATCCAAGCTGCAGTTCAGATCCTTTAAGGGAGTGCAACCCCAAGCAGAACACCCAAATCACAGATTTGCTGGTCAGCCATATCTCCAACTAACAAATTATTATGTAGCCCATTACTAAATCCAGACACTTGTTCAGAACATTCCTAGCCTAACACAGATCCCAAGGAGAAACGAGAACTGGATATCACCAGCAAACAACAGTCTGGACTGTTGTTTTTAGGTCCTTTTAAAATTTATTGCTAAAGGGGTGCGTGATGATAATGTTATGTACTTGGCACATGATTAAAGGCTAAGGACCACTGAGTTACAGAATCACACTTCCACTTAAGATCCCAAGAGAATCTCTGCTACTCACAATAGACGGTAATGCGTTCCACGGATCAATGGAATGACTTGGCATAAAGCAAGTTCATGGATTCCTTCTTCTCTGTTTGTGTGTGTCCAGTTCTCCGATGGTAGGCACATGGAGGACCCTCTGAAAATCAGAGGAAGAAGCCATGGCTTCTCATGGCACACCACAGCTCTAGATGGGCCAATATGAGGGGAGTGACTGTGGCTCAGTGGTAAAGCATCTGCTTAGCATGCAGAAGGTCCCAGGTTCAACCCCTGGCATCTCCAGTTAAAGGTACTAGGCAAGTAGGTGATGTGACAGACCCCTGCCTGAGACCCTGGAGAGCAGCTGCCAGCCTGAGTAGACAATACTGACTTTGATGGACCGAGGGTCTGATTCTGTATAAGGCAACTGCAGGTGTTCATGGGGTCACTTCTTTGATGCAAGAATTCAGCAAACAACTGGAAAGTTGGTTTCCTTCATTCCAAACTTCTGCAAAAGAACAGCGTTCAGACATATGACAGACTGGGCCTAATGGGATATGAAGCTACCATAGAAGGGACAGAAACCTGCCCAGCCTGTCTACACATCACCTAGGCGATACACGGAATATTTAATTTACAACAAGGAACTCGAATGCAAACACGAGCTCAGCCCGATTTATTTTGTTAGCTACGCTTCGGAGGCTCCTTCCTGCTCTGGTGCTGAAATGCAAGCTGCAGCTGCTTTCGACCATTAAAGGGGCACCAACAGTATTGCTTCAGCAAAGCTAAATCATTACGCTAAGGCTCGCCCTGTTAACACTTCCACAACCATTCTACAGAGATAATAAAGGCAGCATTTCAGAGGTCTGCCTCAGGAGCTGATCAGACGGCACAAAACTTCACAGACGTTTAGCCAATGAAATCCCGGCATAAGATTTTCAAGAGTAAATCAGGAGGATAAAGAAATAGCTGGAAAGTTGCATGCCTGGACAAAATTTTCTGCATATAAATGGAGCTGGATATGTGCTTCCTCATGACTGAAGAAATGTAAGAGAGACGGCTTCTTCAAGGTGCTGCTGGACTTCTCCATACCTGCAGCTCCCAACCTGAAGGAAGTTATGGGAGTGCAAATGCCACTTCCTCCAGGTCGGGAGCGGCAGGTATTTGCCCATCCCAGTGGCCCAGCAGCTTACCATTTGTAGACTCCTCAAATAAGTTATGGAGTTTCCAGCCACGCAAATTCCTTATTTATAGCAGCGAGAAAACTGCTATGACTGTCACACATCATAATGTGTAGTTAATGGCCCCAGTTTTCATAGCTTACTTTTTGAAATAAAGGCTGCAGCACCCAGCACCCAGCAGGCAAAGCAAATTACCTTGCAAACACATTTCCTTCTTAGGAATGCCCCTATTAAACCATAATCGCAAAAGATAGGCCTTGGACACTAAATACATGGTAAAAGAGTCAATACATTACATAATACCAGTAGTACGGTTCAGAGCTGCTCGGAGTTTCTTTAGGCTGGTGAGTGGTTTTATTTATTTATTTAATATATTTTTTAAAGTAACAAGGGGCGAGGGGAAAACAGAAGAAGGTAATATAAAATTTCATACATTTCTTCCTTGGCACCCAGATTATGTTACAGTAAACTCGCTAATACATTACAAACTAGCCAAAAAATAATAATATCCAATATTTTCCACATTTCTTATCCTGTCTTTTTTTTTTCTCTTCTTGACTTATCTTCATTTCTTCTTCTTTTTACGACACAAACTTAATTATAGTCCAAATTGAATTATAGAAGACATAATCACTCAATAAAACAGGCTATCTATATAAAATTACAAATAATTATGTACAAAGTAATTTACTGTCTTTATTACTATGTATTGCTATTAATCCTAATACCATTTTGAAATAAACATAATAAAATCAATAATATTGATAAAAAGCTTCCACTTTTCTTGGAATACCGTAGATCAGGAGATTTCATATTTACTTGATTTGTAAGCCTGGCCATTAAAGCAAATTCTTGAAGTTTATCCTTCCACTCTGGGTTTTATTAATTAATATGCCTGGCAATAAAATAGTTTGCATAACTCAAGATAAAATGCCATAAGGGGGGGGGGAAGAGGCATGGGAGAGTGAGACTAGAAAACGCCTGTCAGCACACTACTTAGCAGCTTATTGTGGAAAACCACCAATAACCTAAAGAATCTCTTCTCATTTCTTAACTCTATTTGCCTAAACTAGCTGAAGCGTACTTGCTGTGCCCAGATGCAAGAGACCAACCCCCTAGTGAGACACTCTCAAAAAGGAAAAAAAAAACCTAGCAGAGTTCCAAGGAAGCCTCCCTTTATTTACCTTTCATTTAATGCTTCCCCTCTTGAAGACACATGGCCGAAAAACAAGACTGGAGAATCCACCCGGTGAACAATAACTGCGACAGTTGGGGGAAAATAGCCCTTTGTGCAGGCCTGCAAGAAGAGGTCCGGTAAATTTCCACTCTTCTCCTGTGCTCAGGTCCCAAGCTTGGCTTGTCTCAAATCAGCCCCGGGCAGCTCTGTTTCTGGTCAGACCAGCTTTGTGAATGAGCAGCTGCAGGTTCCTCCCTCCCCTCCACCCTACACACCGCCCCGACTCTCGACATTCAGTTCAATCAGGTCAGGGCATTTGAAGACAATTCATTCCTTATTCAAATATTGTGTTTTATCAGCCGTTTCTACCCAGAGATAAAAGTCAGACCCAGAATTCACAAGAACAAAAAGCCACAACCCAAAATGTTATTTGTGTAAAGTTTTTTTCCCTTTATATTTTTCCAGTATAAAAGGGAAGCTGCTCAGTTTATACCCGATTGTGTTACAGAAATCTCTGCTACGCTCTTATTTTTGCCTCGGCTTCCTTCTGAGGCAGGGGGTCCCCAACCTTTCTGAGCCTGCGGGCACATTTGGAAGTCTGACACGGGATGGTGGGTGCAGCAACAAGATGGCTGCCACAAGATGGCTGCCGCAGGAGGCGGAGCCAGCCACTAAATGGCTGCCACGGCTCAAATTCAGTAACGGTGCAGATCCTTGTGCCGTGGTGGCAGCTGCTGCCAAAGCAACATTTTTTTAAAAAAAATATCTGCACAATCAAATCTCCAGTAGTCGATCAGAAGCTTTGCTGGGCAAAAGCCCTACCTGGCCCCACCCACTTCCTACAAACACGTAGTGGGCACAAGAAAAAGTGTCGGTCGGCGCTGTGGCATCCACGGGCACCACGCTGGGGGACCCCTTTCCTAAGGGGATAGCATGAATCCTTACAAAACAATAATAAAAGCCATTCGCCAGCATGGGAAAACTTTGGTCAGAATGGCTCTTTCATACTAAAATCCAAGTGACTTTTACGCTCTGCTTGATATATACTGTTTTAATGTGTTTCACATCATAATTGTAATTATGAACAGAAGCATACAGCACCAATAATATATTTAACTGGCTTGAGGGTTGTTTTTTTTAAAAGAGAAATGACAGGAAGGGAGGAATAACATATCATGTCTATTAAGCAAAAGAAAAATAAATATTATTTTAGAAGGAAATTATATTCTACAAACCCTCTCAAGGGAACCAAAAGGAGTTTACATTCCCTAATAGTGTCTAACATATATTACAGACAAGGTGGGGGAAGAGCAGCAGGGTGGATTTGATTTAAATGAAATTGATTTAAATAACGATTTAAATTGCTAGTCAGTACAACTCAATTTTCATGATTGAAATCACTAGTCAGTAAGACTATATTTAAATCATGGTTTTCTACCTAAACAGCGCTTCTCATTATGTTGTTTCATTCGGGCCACCAGGCCTTGCATTTATTCATTGCTGTGTTTGCATTTTGCACGCAAGCCTGCCTTACCCATAGGTAGAGGAACTTCATTAAAATATTGCCAAACTGGTCTCTTTTACAGCCTGCTGCCATTATAGGTTTTCTCCTCCAGGGAGAGAATAATATGATAAACATCAGGCTATACACACAAAGATCCCAAGGCTTGTGGAGAATTCTGCTCAAAAGGTTTCACCTATCATTTTTACTGCTTGCCCTTTCCTCCTCACACCTAGCTCCTTGGGCAGATCTATTCCACTCCAATCAATCTTCTATTCACTGAACTTCTTGAAACTTAGCACTTAAGAGGTAAGGGGTTGATTCTGTGTACACAGATTTGCAGAGGAGCAATGGGATTAAGGTCTTTCCCTGAACTCTGGATATTTATTTTGTAACATTTTTGCTGTGGAGAAGGGGCATGTTATCTTGCACACAAATTCACAGTTTTGAGAACTGCAAAACCAAGCATCTGTGATATCTTCTAGATTGAAAAACTGCTCAAAATAATCTTACAGAAACCTCTGGAGGAGCATGACATTGTGAAAGGATTAATGGGATTCATTTACAAAAAAATGTAAACATTGTAACAATAGATAGCATCATGCTACATGATTAAAAACAAATCCTTATTTCATGATGTAACTTAAATAGAAAACTACCTTTTTATTTTTAAAAATCTGATTTTTTTAAAAAATCATTGATTTTTATCCACCCTGGAAATAAAGATAATTTGCTTCACTACACTGTTGAATTCCAATCTACCCGTAGTTTCAATGTGAATCTCTCTGCATTGTTAACTATACCAGCCTTACTGGGGAACGCAACGTAATCCTTCATATTTGCAAAATGTCCACATAAATGATAAAAAGCATGTTGTGTTTAGCAAAGTCTCAAAAGTTAAAAATTCCAGTAGGGTTAACCATGTTATTCTGCTACTGTCAAAATAAATAAACAAAGAGAATATTGGGGCAAGTTAAAGATTCACCACCAGGATATGGGGTTTTTTTTGGGTGCAAACAGCATTTTGCAGTCAATTTTTCACACATATACCACCTTTACCCCTAAAAAGGTCCAATGTGGCGTGTGTGTGTGTAAAGTGCCCTGAAGTCGCAGCCGACTTATGGCGACCCCTTTTTGGGGTTTTCATGGCAAGAGACTAACAGAGGTGGTTTGCCAGTGCCTTCCTCTGCACAGCAACTCTGGTCTTCCTTGGTGGTCTCCCATCCAAATACTAACCAGGGCTGACCCTGCTTAGCTCCTGAGATCTGACGAGATCAGGCTAGCCTGGGCCATCCAGGTCAGGGCCCAATGTGGCTTACACATACATATATACACAAAGTTATATTAAACACATGTACCCATTTCAGAACAACAACTGCTTAGCAGGCAGCAAAATAATAATAAAGCATTGACGTGCCCCTCCCAAACCCTTCTACCAGCTTATGGATATAATTAATTCTGTCCTCTCCATGGAGAACAGCAGCACCCAGCCTTAGCTACCACCACAGTGAGCAGAAGATAACAGCCCTGCTGGATCAGACCTGTGGTCCATCTAGTCCAGCATCCTCTCTCACGCAGTAGCCAACCAGTTCCTCCCGAGAGCCAACAACAGGGCATAGAATAGTCCCTAGGTGTCACATAAGAAAGGCCATGCTGGATCAGACCATAGTCCATCAAGTGCAGCAATCTGTTCACATAGTGGTCAACCAGGTGCCTCCAGGAAGCCCACAAACAAGACGGCTGCAGCAACATTATCCTGCCTGTGTTCCACAACACCTAATATAATTGACATGCTCCTCTGATACCGGAGAGAATAGGTGTGCATAGCCCTATCCTCCATGAACATGTCCACTCTCCTCTTAAAGCCTTCCAAGTTGGCAGCCATCACCACATCCTGGGGCAGGGAGTTCCACAATTTAACGATGGGTTGTGTGAAGAAATACTTCCTTTTATCTGTTTTGAATCTCTCACCCTCCAGCTTCAGCAGATGACCCCACGATCTAGTATTATGAGAGAGCACAGTAGAGCAGAAGGAACCCCTTTACGTTCCAAAAGCACAATTATATTTTGGATCTGGATTACACCTCCATTTTCCATCACTCGCTTATACAGACAAAGCTGTATGTTCACGGAGGGGGGAAGGCAGAACAGCTGGCACTGCAGAAAGGTATGCACCATTTCACAAGCCTGCTTGTTGCAGTGTCAGCGTGGTGTAGTGGTTAAGAGCGGTGGTTTGGAGTGGTGGACTCTAATCTGGAGAGCTGGGTTTGATTCCCCACTCCTCCACAAAAGCAGTAGACGCTAATCTGGTGAACCGGGTTGGTTTCCCCACTCCTACACATGAAGCCAGCTGGGTGACCTTGGGCTAGTCACAGCTCTTAGAGCTCTCTCCGCCCCACCTGCCTCACCTGGTGACTGTTGTGGGGAGGAAGGTGAGTGTAAGCCGGTTTGATTCTTCCTTAAGTGGTACAGAAAGTTGGCATATAAAAACCAACTCTTCTTCCTCTTGTTGTCCTGCATTCCATTCAATATCCTTTCATAAACTGGAGTCTAGTGGCATGTGAAACACTAACAGCATAAGTTTTCATGGACTAGTTTTCTCAGCCTCTGAGAAAACTGGCTCAATTTCACAAAACCTAGTGTAGGGATCAAGCCTTGTCAGCCTTTCAATTGCCATTAGACTCCTGTTTGTTTGCCACAACTGAGAAAACAGCTCCCCCTCAAGACCACATATATTACTCAACTGTATTCTGAGACCATCCTAAATAGCATTCTCTGAACCTCTGCCTCCCGCCATTCTGGGAATAACATTTCGTGTCGCACAAAGGAGAAGGGGGAGAACAATGAACTCCACTCAGATCCATGGAGGAAAAGCAAGATAAAAAAAAATACTAAACAAATATACTTTTACCCAACACTGGGCTCACAAGGCAAAAAAAAAATCTCTCTAGATTTCACTGCAGGTTGTCCTAAATCAGGCTCATCACCAATTCCAGCCTCCACCATTAGAAGTGAAGGCTACCTCAGAAGTTGAGTTGCCAACCTCCAGGTAGTAGCTGATCTCCAGCCGATCGACATCAGTACACCTGGAAAAAATGGCTGCTTTGGCAACTGGACTCTATGGCATTGAAGTCCCTCCCCTCCCCTAACCCCACCCTCCTTAGGATCCTCCCCAAAAATCTCCTGCTGGAGGCAAAGAGGGACCTGGAAACACTACTCAGGGATGCCAACTCCAGACTAGGAAATTCCTGGAGATCTGGGGGGGGTGGAGCCTGGGGGAGGGACCTCAGCAAATTATAATGCCACAGAATCTACATTCCAAAGCAGGCACTTTCTCCAAGGGAGCTGACCTCTACACTCTGGAGATCAACTGCAATTCCAGGATATCTCCAGGCAGCTCTGAGAGGGTGGCAACATTACAGGAGCGTCCTCTGCCTGCCTCCTGCACCCCAGCAGCCCTGATGGGGGCAAAAAGGCAGGGTATACTCCCTGAAAAGACAGTCATGCTAGGAAAAGTTGAGGGCAGCAGGAAAAGAGGAAGACCCAACAAGAGATGGATTGACTCAATAAAGGAAGCCACAGCCTTCAATTTGCAGGATCTGAGCAGGGCTGTCAAAGACAGGACATTTTGGAGGACTTTCATTCATAGGGTCGGCCATGAGTCGGAAGCGACTTGACGGCACTTCACACACACACACACACACACACACACTCCCTGTAAACAAATGACACAAGACAAATAACAGCGCCTTCTATGAATACATAAAAACCAAAAATAATAATGTAACCTTATGAGACTCAGCAGATTCATACTTGAGATCAAACTTAATCAGTTAATAACGTAAGGTACTATGACACTTTACAAAGGGGCAGTACTACTAGATATATTAACGCTGTATAATATCTATGTATTTATTTATTTATTTATTTATTTATTTATTTATGTATATATCTTTTTCTTTTCTTTTCCTCACCCCATTACCCTTTTTTCCTTCTGTATCCCATTTACTATTAAAAACCAATAAAAATATTTATATTTAAAAAAAAAGACAAACAACAGTGGACTATACTGCAAGGCGGTTGTAAGCATCCACACTTCAATATGGGGTGCCAGAACCCCAGAGCACGCTTCATTTAATACAGTGTTTAAAAAAAACCAAAAACTCCCCTCCAACTGACATTTTGCACACGCCACAAGACCTACGGTTAGAGGCCAGACACCATCCTTTACTTCTTTCTCGGAGGGAGGAAGTGACGACACGAGGCGCCGCTGCCCGCTCGCCGTTACGCCTCACCCCAGGCTTCCTTCGAGGCGGCCGCCGTCAGTTTTTACCCCGCAACGGTAAGGAAGACAGACGCGCGTCGCGAGCGACCAGGAAGTCCCATGACAAGACGGCGTCGGCGCTTCTGAAGCCTCTGACGCCTCGCCGGGAAAAAACACTTCCGGCCCCGCCCCTTCCGCTCGGAACCGCTGCGGCGAAGTGGACGCTCATTGGCTGAAACGTGGACTGACGCCCTGTCGCCAACAAGGCGCTCTCCTGCGCCTCCTGGCCGTTAAGAGGTTGTAGGGGAAAGGCGGCTTTGTGTGTAGCCTCAATTTCGGGGTGACTGTTTTTTAAAAAAAAATAATTTTTTTTATTGTTTTCTCATTTTATACATCATGAAACCTTTTCCTTATATGCTTAACAATATAAATTCAACTCTATAAATTCTAATCTAAAAATAACAAAACATAATTGACTTCCCCTTCACTCTCGTCTGTCCATAATTAAATTGTGTATACTTTTGCTAATATTATAATCCCCCCACTCGATTGCTTTGCAATTTCCGGGTGACTGTTGAAGGCTTTGCCTTCTGCCCTCAGGGTGGTGAAAAGTGACAGCTGCCCATAGGGAACTACGGAGACATTCCAGATTGGCAGGGATGTGCCCTTCCTCCCCCCGCCATAGTGTGTGCCGTCAAGTCGCCCCCCACTCGTGGCGACCCTATGAATCAAAAGTCCTCCAAAATGTCCTGTCTTTGACAGCCTTGCTCAGATCTTGCAAATTGAGGGCTGGGGCTTCCTTCATTGAGTCAATCCGTCTCTTGTTGGGTCCTCCTCTTTCCCTGCTGCCCTCAACTTTTCCTAGCATGACTGTCTTTTCCAGTGACTCTGGTCTTCCCATAATGTGACCAAAACACGACAGCCTCAGTTTAGTCATTTTAGCTTCTAGGTGTAAGCACTTGTGTTCACCGAATTCCAATAGCCACACCAGAGACAAAAGTCCAAAAGAGTTGGTTTATCGGCAACAAGTATGCAGAGCTTAGAGACCAAAAGGCAGGGACGAAGGGGGATGGGGTTGCACTTGGTTATATGGAGAATACAGACATAGGATTACAGTCCCATCATGATTACAGAAGCGGTCTGAGAATATCACGCCCCCACGGACCTCAGACCCTGGGAAGTGCAGCAGAGCAAAGCAGCTGGCAGCTGCTCCAGAAAACAACCTTGAAGTCAAGGCAAAATGGAGTGTCTACAGACAGCCTGACACTAGGGTTAGTTTAGGCTTCATTTGATCTATAACCCACCGATTTGTTTTTTTTGGTGGCCCAGGGTATCCGTAACGCTCTCCAACACCGCATTTCAAAGGGATCTACTTTCTTCCTATCAGCTTTCTTCAATGTCCAGCTTTCACACCCGTACATAATAATAGGGAATAGGATGGCATGAATGGCTAGGCAGGTGGGTGGCTAGTAAAGTCTATGGAAAGTCCCATTCCAGGAGGAAGCAAGCGCTCTCTGGAAGGCTCAGACTCTGGGGAACTCTTTGGGCTGGGGAGAGCAGCTCCCACCCTTACAATGAATGGCCAGGTTGCCAGTTCGCAGGTGCACCTGGCGGGAGATGCATCCCCCTATACAAGTGCCCTTTCCAACACCTGCAAGTTCCCTCCAAAGAGAGGAATTCTTCGCATCTTTGCACCTGGGGCTTGGAGCCGGTGTTTTACTTGTGCAACTGGAGTGACACATGTTTTCCATGCCCGATTGAATTGTAGGTAGAAATCGGAAAGAAAGGGCCTGTGCAATCTGGACCATTTCATGGTCACTTCCAGTTCAGTAAGAGTTTAGTGAGAAAAGAGCCATATTTCTAGAAGTGTGTAGAGTGCCTAGGGAGGTACTGTAGGATGTGATCTGGAAACCTGGGGTGTGTTTGTGGGGTACCCTTGACAAAGCCGGGGCTTATTTAGTATAGTATACTATAAATTACTATAAATATATAGTAATAGGGAATACGATGGCGTGAATTATCCTGATCTTAGAAAAGGGCAAGAGTCCAGTAGCACCCTAAAGACTAACAAAAATATTTTCTGGTAGGGTATGAGCTTTCGTGGCCCTGACCTGGATGGCCCAGGCTAGCCTGATCTGGTCAGATCTCAGAAGCTAAGCAGGGTCAGCCCTGGTTAGTATTTGGATGGGAGACCACCAAGGAAGTCCAGGGTTGCTGTGCAGAGGAAGGCACTGGCAAACCACCTCTGTTAGTCTCTTGCCATGAAAACCCCAAAAAGGGGTTGCCATAAGTCGGCTGCGACTTGACGGCACTTTACACACACACACATGAGCTTTCGTGAGCCACAGCTCACTTCTTCAGATACAGCTTAGAATGTGAATCCATCTGCCTTTAAGTAGAGGAGAGTGAATTCAGACAAGCATTAGTATGTCAATGTTAGCAGTATGTCAATGGGAATAGCAGGCGTGATGGGATTAGGGGTGGTATGCAGAAGAGTCTGTGATGTCCAGGGGAGAGATGGGTGTGGAGAAATCAGCACTGGTCCTGAGCCACGAATGCAAGGTCTTTATTCAGCCCAGGTAAATGCATTGACTTTAGTTTGAATATCAACTGTAATTCTGTGAATTATCCTCATCTTGGTTGCCAGGGACACATCCTTACATTTGAGAATCTTTTCTAGCTCCTTCACGGCCACAGTAGCAGCAAAGAAAGACGCTGCAGCTCTTTCACAGTCGTCCTGAGTGGTGGTGGGGGGGCGGTCTGGATTTCTCTTGGACATCTACCCGGAAGTCAAGGGGCGTGTGCGGCGCTCCAGGCTTCTCCCCTCTATGTTCCCCTGTAAAGGGCTCTGGTGTGGCCTGTGCGCATGCGCGGGGCGACCGCTTAGGATGCTTTTGTAGGTGTTGGAAGCGAGGTCGGGGAAGAGAAGAGCCAGCCATGGAAGGTAGGGCGCGTTTTATCTCCGGGTTGGGTTATATAGAGAAAATGCTCTTCCTGCAAGGAGGTCAGGGGGAAGGGGTTCTTCCCTCCTCGTTGTCTTCACAACAACCCTGCGGTGTAGGCTAGGCCGAGACAAGCTAGCCCAAACTGGAAAGATCTCCTTTGGATGGGAGGCCACCAAGAAAGTCCCGGGTTGCTGTGCAGAGGTGGGCGATGGCCAACCACCTCTGAATGCCTTTCCTTGGGAACCTTATGAGGGGTCACCATAATTTTTTTCCCTAACAGTCAGAGGGGTTCCTCAGTGGAACAGGCTTCCTTGGAGGTGGTGAGCTCTCCTTCCCTGGAGGTTTTGAAGCAGAGGTTAGATGGCCATCTGTCAGCCATGCTGATTCTGTGACTTTAAGCAGATGATGAGCAAGTGGGCATCTTGGCCATCTTCTGGGCATGGAGTAGGGGTCACTGGGGGTGTGGGGGGAAGTAGTTGTGAATTTCCTGCATTGTGTAGGGGGTTGGACTAGATGACCCTGGTGGTCCCATCCAACTCCATGATTCTGATGAGAGGGAGGGCCTCTTGGCCATCTTCTGGTCACTAGGGGTGTGGAGCGGGGAGGTAGTTGTGAATTTCCTGCATTGTGCAGGGGGTTGGACTAGATGACCCTGGTGGTCCCTTCCAACTTTATGATTCTGTAAAATCGGCTGCAACCCGAGGTCGCCCAGCGATTTTCTATTGCGGGGGGGGGGAGGGGATGAGGCAGTAGATGATGTGAAAGACCCTTCTCTACCCCCCCATGTGATCCACTGCGGAAAATGCAAGGCAATCCATAGTCATATAAGCATAAAGCTTCAGCACGTGTAATTTAAATTCCCCGCTCCTCCGCGTGAGTGGTGGATTCTAATCTGGTGCCCCGGGTTGGTTTCCCCACTCCTATACACGAAGCCAGCTGGATGACCTTGGGCAAGTCACACTCTCTCAGCCCCACCTTCCTCACAAAGTGTCTGTTGTAGGGAGGGGAAGGGAAAGTGATTGTAAGCTGGTTTGACTGTTCCTTAAGTGTTAGAAAAAGTCAGCATGTAAAAACCAACTCTTCTTTGTCTTCTCTTCTTGTCTCCTGGCCTGAGTCCGTTAGTGTTTGCAGTCCGGAACCGATCAAGTCCATATGCCCATTACTAGACCGTGGAGGTACCCAGTTCTCTGTGTTTGAAAGTCAAATGGGTGGAAGGAACAAAATGGCCCTGGAAGCCAGTTGTTCTGAGAGCCATGGGGGAATCCCAACTGTGCCCCAAGTCCCTTGACTCCTGCGTTAGGTAATTTGGATAGCCTCTCTTCACTGACACAGGGCTAAATCCTGATGTGACACTGGGAGTTCCCTGAATGGGATTCCAAGGAGGGTCGTTTGTTTTCTTTAGCAGGAATGTGCGGACTGGAACTCAGTCTGGACTGTGGGGGCGGGAGGAGACAGGGTTTGAGCCTCCTTTCCCCACAGCACCTTTCTATAGCAGCCTAGCGGAGCTATTACTTGCCCTGAAACTGGTACAGATAACTGAACGCTTTGCCTGGTTGGGGCAAAAAGAAGAAGAGTTGGTTTTTATATGCCGACTTTCTCTACCACTTAAGGAAGAACCAAACCGGCTCACAATCACCTTCCCTTCCCCTCCCCACAACAGGCACCTTGTGAGGTAGGTGGGGCTGAGAGAGCTGTGACTAGCCCTAGGTCACACAGCTGGCCTTATGTGTAGGAGTGGGGAAACCACCCGGTTCTCCAGATCAGAGTCCACCGCTGTTAACCACTACACCATGCTGGCTCTTTTCTTCTTGTCTCCTGGGGCTATTTCAGGTTGGAATTTCAGGTTGGCTTTAACTCCCCCCCACATCCCTCTGTCTTTATCCAAGTTGGGTTCTTGCTTGTGTCCATGTGTAAAGTGCCATCAAGTTGCAGCCGACTTATAACAACCCAGTAGGGTTTTCAAGGCAAGAGACTAACAGAGGTGGTTTGCCATTGCCTTCCTCTGCATAGCAACCCTAGACTGACCCAGCTTAACTTCTGAGATCTGACAAGATCAGGCTGGCCTGGGCCATCCAGGTCAGGGCAGGGTTCTTGCTTACCTACTAATAAAAGGGGGGGGAAACCTTCTGGGAGTCCGATTCACAGAAGTCCCTGTATCCCATCAGATGTGACCTTTAGCTGTACACTGCATTGGTCAGGCCGCACCTGGAGTATTGTGTGCAGTTCTGGAGGCCTCACTTCAAAAAGGATGTGGACAGAATGGAGCGGGTGCAGAGGAGAGCGACGAGGATGATCAGGGGCCTGGAGACCGAGCCCTAGGAGGAGAGGCTGAGGGAGCTGGGAATGGAGAAGAGGAGGTTGAGGGGGGGACAGGAATGCTCTCTTTAAGTATTTGCAGGGCTGTCACTTAGAGGAGGACAGGGAGATGTTCCTGTTGGCAGCAGAGGACAGGACTCGCAATAATGGGTTTAAATTGCGGGCAGAAAGGTACCAGCTGGATATTAGGAAAACATTTTTTACAGTAAGAGTTGTTCGACAGTAGAATCAGCTACCTAGGGAGGTGGTGAGCTCCCCCTCACTGGCAGTCTTCAAGCAGAGGCTGGACAAGCACTTGTCAGGGATGCTCTAGGCTCATCCTGCATTGAGCAGGGGGTTGGACTAGATGGCCTGGATGGCCCCTTCCAACTCTATGGTTCTGTGATCTCTGAAAGGCAGATGGGCTACAATTCTATCCTCACACTCTTCCCTGGATTTCTATCTTAATATTTTTTCTTAATGGCAAACCTATAGTAAACAACTCTTCCCCCCCGCTTCCCCTTCAGGTGCAGCAAGAGCATTCTGGAAGTGCATGGAAGACCATGAAGTGGACTTGGTGTTTGAGCAGCTGCAGAAGGTGATCTTGATCCTGAAGCAGAAGATCAAGGGTGGGACAGCAACAGAGGAAGGTTTGGCAACATCTCTTCTTAGACTGGCCTGCTTAAGAGGTCCGCTTCTTCTCTGGCCTGTCAAAATGGGCATCTGGAAGAGGAACTGGGGCTGGGAGGGCCAAGGGAAAGTGGGATATAAGGGTTCCCAGGTACAGGAGAACCCAGAACATATTTACTGCATACACAGTGCATGTATTACGTGTGTGTGTAAAGTGCCATCAAGTCGCATTCAGTAGAGTTCAAAGCAAGAGACTAACAGAGGTGGTTTGCCATTGCATGCCTCTGCATAGGGACCCTGAACTTCCTCGATGGTTTCCCATCCAAATACTAACCAGCGACAACCCTGCTTAGCTTCTGAGATCTGAGGCCAGCCTGGGCCATCCAAGTCAGGGCATGTATTAAATGTGTGTGTGTGTTTGTAAAGTGCCGTCAGGTCACAGCCGACGTATGGCAACCCCTTTTTGGGGTTTTCATTGCAAGAGACTGAGGTGGTTTGCCAGTGCCTTCCTCTGCACAGCAACCCTGGTATTCCTTGGTGGTTTCCCATCCAAATACTAACCAGGCCTGACCCTGCTTAGCTTCTGAGATCTGACGAGATCAGGCTAGCCTGGGCCATCGAAATGGTTGCTTTATTTCTCTCTTGTTATTTATATCCCACCTCTTTAAATAACTATATTCATGGTGTCTTACAACCTGAAAAACAGTAGAATAAACATCACAGGTAAAAACATCAGCAGATGAAACAGCAGCACGGAAACTCCTAGGGATTAAACCAGGATGTGTTTACTTTGTTGGTGTGTTGGATGGACACTTGGAAGACCATTGAATGGTGAGCAACCAGTACTGAATCTTCACTGAGACCATGTTTGCCCCTTATTTAGTATGGGCAGCTTGGAAGCTCTGCAATAGCGGCCTAGAAATGGAGGTTCATTGTTGCAAATTGGGTCTCTTTCCCTCCCGGTGTAAACATACGAAACTGACTTAACACTGCATCAGGCAGTCGGTCTATCAAGGTCAGTATCGTCTACTCTGACTGGCAGCAGCTCTCCAGGGTCTCAGGCGGAGGTCTTCCACATCACCTCCAGCCTGATCCTTTCCACTGGAGATGCCGGGGATTGAACCTGGGATCTTCTGAAAGGCCAAGCAGGTGCTCTACCAGTATGCCCAGCTGAGTGCTTAATCCTGGTTCACACTTCTAGGGCATTATAAATGCCTTGCACTTTGCGGAGGCTGCTGTAGGTGTTTAGAAAGTCTGCCCTCGCTGCAGCCGCTCTGGTCTCCTATTGATTTGTGTATTGTGATGTGATTAACGTCTTCAGTTGCTATTGCTTCCCCCCCAATATTTCTTTTTTTGTAATTATCGTTTAAACAGAATGTTTCCGAGCTCTGGCGCTTGTGAGCCAAGCGGATTTGAAAGAATCCCTGCCCCTGCCGAATGGTATGAATGAACAAATTTCTCTGCTCTTGTGGGGCTTCTGTAGCCTTGTACTGTGTAGAATTTCCGCTGAGCCAGGAAAGAAAAACTAGATTAGGGGAAGTCTTTCTTTTTTTCTTCTTTTTTTTTTAATTTAAAGGTTTATTTTTATAATTAAGGGGATACAGAAGGGAAAAGAAGGGAGGGGTAAAAATAGTTTGATATACAAAAACAATATAGCAGATTCAATGGAAAAATAAACTTAGTCGAATACAATATCATATAACAAGCATGAATATTAATCAAGTAAAATAAAGTATATCTAAATATGTAATTGTAAAACTATAAAAATCAATCAGATTGTCTACCTATTACATAATAAAAGTGTATTATACCTTTTGAAAACCCAGGAGTTACATGATGAACGGTTGGAACATAATGGATAAAACATTGCCTATTACTCATTCTAGTGTTTTTTCTAGGGGAAGTCTTTCTTGAAATATTATGCTTCTCTAATTTCTCTAGTCTAGAGAAAGGGGCTGTCTTGGTTTACTTATTTATTTGCTTCGTTTACACCCCACCTTTCTCCCCAGCAGGCACCCATAGTGGCTTACATCCGCCTTCTCTCCTCCATTCAATCCTCACAACAACCCTGGGAGGTAGCTTAGCCTGAGAATATGTGACTGGCCCAAGGTCACTCAGCAGGCTTCCAGTGCGGAACAGGGATTCAAACCTGGGTCTCCAAGTTCCTAGTCTGGCACTCTAACCACTACACCGCCTTGGTTTATTCCAGGGGTCCCCAACCTCTTTGAGCTTGCAGGCACATGTGGAATTCTGACATGGCACGGTGGGCGCAGCTGCAAAGTGGCTGCCACAAAATGGCTGCCGCGGGAGGTGGAGCCAGCCACAAAATGGCTGCCACGGCTTAACTTCAGTAACACAGTACAAATCCTTGGGCTGTGGTGGCAGCTGCTGCCAAAGCAACATTTAAAAAAACCCTGCTTGAGCCAGTCAAATCTCCAGTAGTCAATCAGAAGCCTTGCTGGGCTAAAGCCCTAGCTGGTTCTGCTCACGTCCTAAAAACACTTGGCAGGTATCAGAAAAGGTGTCAGCTGCCCCCACCGCACAAGGATCTGCACAGTGTTACTGAAGTTAAGCTTGGGGAAATCACATGAAGAACACATGAAGCTGCCTTATGCTGAATCAGACCCGTGGTTTATCAAAGTCAGTATTGTCTACGCAGACCGGCAGTGGCTCTCCAGGATCTCGGGCACAGAGGTCTTTCACATCACCTACTTGCCTAGTCCCTTGAACTGGAGATGCCGGAGACTGAACCTGGGGCATTCTGCATGCCAAGCAGATGCTCTACCACTGAGCCACGACCCCTCATTTGGTGTCTAGCTCCGCCTCCTGCAGAGAGCTTATACTTGGTATTGAAAATCTCTTAAAATTGTCTTTACATCTCAGCTTAGATGTTTGTGTCTGTGTTTGTCTTGGGCTTTTTAGTAGTGTCTGTAATGAACTTAAACATGATTGCTTTGGCTTGCAATGTAAAATATTTACTACTGAAATTTGCATTTTGCTCTTCCAAGTAAACGGTGTTCTGGAAGATACCCAGACATGTGAACTTCGCTTACAACCTTCTCCATCAGATGAAGCTACAGGAAGCCCAGGAGAGAGAGTTTCTTTGTGAGTAAAAGGGTCTAAATAATATTTATCATTTGTGTGTGTGTGATTGTTCCATTAATTACAAGAAATCTAAAAATATAACTTATCTTACTCTACTAACTTTTTAAATAGGTGGCTGCCTTTTCTAGAGTATGTGGAGAAGGGGGCATTGTGAAATAAATGATGCCCACAAAACTATCATATGGTTTGCATTTATTAAGCTCTGCTAAGAACCCCGTGGCGCAGAGTGTTAAGCTGCAGTACTGCAGTCAAAAGCTCTGCTCACTACCTGAGTTCGATCCAGATGGAAGTCGGTTTCAGGTAGCTAGCTCAAGGTCGACTACCGACCTTCTGAGGTCGGTAAAATGAGTACCCAGCTTGCTGGGGGTAAAGGGAAGATGACTGGGGAAGGCACTGGCAGACCACCCCGTAAACAAAGTCTGCCTAGGAAACGTCGGGATGTGACATCACCCCATGGGTCAGGAATGAATCGGTGCTTGCACAGGGGACCTTTACCTTTTAAGTGAATACAACAAATGTTGTGATTTCTGTAAAAAGCACTGGTATTGGATCATAAGGAAGCCACAGCCCTTAGTTTGCAAGATCTGAGCAACGCAGTCAAAGATAGTACATTTTGGAGGACATTGATTCGTAGGGTCGCCATGCGTTGGAAGCGACTTGACGGCACTTAACAGACACTTTGGAACATATCTTGTTTGTACTAGTATGTTTAACCTACTGCTGTTGAATTTTCATTTTCTTGTTGTTGTTATTATACGCTAAACTTAAAATGTTTAAGTTCATCAAAATGCTCAGTCCGCTGTCACCGTGGGTCATAAATATGGGTTTAACGAACGATAGCTTTTAAAAAACAATCTGCTTGCCCCTTTGCTGGTTGTTTGACATGCTTTTTCTGACTCTTGGCATGGGTGGAGGACGGAGGTCAAGGAGGCGACATCTCCAAGGGCTACAGGAGACCCAGCAGAAGCGCCCTCAAGACTCCCTTGTCCGCCACACGCCTGCTCTCGAGAATGTCTTGTCAAAAGGCCGTGGAGCTCGTTCAAAGGCGGGAACCCCTTGAACCTGCCCCTCCTGTGTTGCTTCCAGAGGAGGCACGCCAAAGGCGACCTCCCCTCCAAGATGTTGGACGTGGTCTACAAAGCCCCCTGCGGAAGAAGCCTGAGGAATTTCGAAGAGGTCCAGGATTACTTGCTTCAGACGGAGTGCTGGTTCCTGTTTCTGGACCACTTTTCTTTCAACACTTATGTCCAGGTGTTCAGGAACTACCCGAGCCGTAAAGGGCTCGCATTCGATTACGACATCAGCAAAGGGGCGGAGACCACGCCCGTCTCCTTTTGCAATGAGGTCGACCACGAGCGGCTGCCGTACTTTAAGTATCGCAAGGCCTCTTGGCCCCGCGGGCTCTTCCTGAACAATTTCTCAAGTGCCTTCCTCGCCTCGTGCGACTGCCCCGACGGCTGCAGGGACGCGTAAGTATCGAGAGCGTGCCCGGCGCTGTGGGGATCCTGAAGGGTTTGGTCTCTGATGCACATTTGTTGATGCACACACAGGACGGTGTGTGTGTTTATGTGTGTGTTTGAGTGTGTGTGCCTATTGCCCAGGAATTTACAAACTGCACTGTCTCCAGTGGAGGCTGTACATGGTATTGGCTCTTACTGCGCCCCCTGCTGGCAATCATTTTAATGCCTGCTGCTGGCCCAAGAAATTTTCTGCCCCTAACAGAACTAATTCTGGTGTCTTGATACTTAAAAGGTAAAGGTAGTCCCCTGTGCAAACACTGGGTCATTTCTGATCCATGGGGTGACGTCACATCCTGACGTTTACTAGGCAGACTGTGTTTATGGGGTGGTTTGCCATTGCCTTCCCCAGTCGTCTACACTTTACCCCCAGCAAGCTGGGTACTCGTTTTACCGACCTTGGAAGGATGGAAGGCCGAGTCAACCTTGAGCCGGCTAGCTGAAACCGACTTCTGTCAGGATCGAACTCAGGTCATGAGCAGAGCTTTTGACTGCAGTACTGCAGCTTACCACTCTGCGCCACGGGGCTCATATGTCTCGATGCTTACAGGGCAATTCATAGCCATTGCATTTGATTGTTTTGGTTTCATAAAAGGTGCAAAACTTGCTGCTGCTAGGACAGAGTCTCACAAGCTGATCTTTAAAAAAAAAATTTTTTTTAAAAAGTATAGAACATTTCTCACTTTGCTTTGGGTGCCTCTTGCTTTCCTCCTCCTTATCCCCACCCCGCCACTAGCATGCTCAACTGACCTCCTGGAAGGAAGGCATTGGGGGAAGTCCTTGGCAAAGCCAGCTTTGGGGGGTATGGAGAGGGCTGTTGTCTTCCCCTCGCTGGCTGCGCAGTCTCCCTGGGAGATTGCAGGGCTACTTTCCACCCCAAAAGAGAGCAATGGGCTCCGGTATGGCACCTGACCATTATGACCGCATGGAAAAGTAGTGGGGCGTAAATGTTCCATGTATGTGTCCTGAAAATAAGTATCTGGGAAAGTGACTAAGCAAAGGTGTACTCAAGTCCCTGGAAAATTAATTGTCACCCCTCCCCCCAGGAATCCAGAGAGTAAATGGGCTTTATTTCGTATACTTATTTCCTCTTAGCTCTCATGTGTGCTTTCTAGGACAAAATGTGCCTGCCAGATTCTCTCTCGGAGGAGCTGCACAGAAACTTCTGCATCTCCGGGAACGGAATCCTTGCAAGGATACAAGTATAAGAGGCTGGATGGGCCAATTTCCAGTGGGTAAGGATTCCTTCCTTCCTTCCTCCCTTCCTCCCTCCCTTCCTTCCTTGTCACATAAGGTTATTCTATTGCATCCTTGGTTCAGTAGTGTCTTGCTTTAGACATGCATTATTTTTTCTTCTTTCTTTCATTTTTGTGTTGCCATTCTGCATTAAATGGCAGCTTGCAGCAAACTAATGGGAAAGAACAGCCTAGCATTTAATAATGGGCTGTGAATATGAATTCAGGGTCTTGAGGCTGGAGACAGGCAATGCGTGTTCCTGACTCACTAGCAATTTGTGATTATTTACAGTCTGCCTTTAACACTGAGACTTAAGGCGGATTAAATCATGTTCCTCAAGTACGATTGACGGGATGGGCATCCAATGAACTGTCCAATGCGATCTGAGCTACAGAGGTCTGAAAACAAACAGAAATATCAAACAAAGCAGAAACAAAGCATGGGCTTTTGAACATGATACGTTACGTGGTGTAGAAACCACTTTGTCTGGAGCATGCTTACAGGGATAGGCAGCAATGCAGTAGTATAGGCCACCGTCCTTATGGCTTTCTGACCATTTCATTACAGTACACTCCTATGTATGTGTGTAAAGAGCCGTCAAGTTGCAGCTGACTTATGGCGACCCCTTATGGGATTTTCAAGGCAAGAGACTAACAGAGGTGGTTTGCCAGTTTCTTCCTCTGTATAGCAACCCTGGACTTCCTTGGTGGTCTCCTATCCAAATACTAACCAGGCCTGACCCTGCTTATCTTCTGAGATCTGATGAGATCAGGCTAGCCTGGGCCATCCAGGTCAGGGCACATTCCTATTTACCTGTGCAAAAAGCTCTGCGGAATAATTCCATTTTGCATAGTTTGCAGAAAGCCAGGAGAGTGGGAGCCTTTAGCCTCAGTGATCGACTGAGCGCCCTGAGTCAATCAGTGCTTCTCAGAAAAGGTTGGCCATGTGTTAAGCATTCCAGAAGGGTTTCGCCGCTCTGACTGGCCAGCGGTTCAATCCACTTCTTCTCCCTCCTTGCTCAGAACGGTGCGCATTTTTCTCTCTCCGCGGCAGAATTTACGAATGCAGCTTGTCCTGCGGTTGCAACAAGATGACGTGCCAGAACAGAGTCGTCCAGCACGGTCTTCAGGTTCGGCTGCAGGTCTTCAACACCGAGAAGAAGGGCTGGGGAGTGCGTTGCCTCGACGACATCGACAAAGGGACGTTCGTCTGTACGTACGCAGGTATGGCAAGAGCGGGAGCATGGAAAAGGAAGGGGCTGGGATGGGAAACGACTTGAGAAAGTAACAGTGACTTGGGTCCAAAGGACGGGGAACAGAATGGAGTTTGCAGCAGGGGGAGAGTCATAGAATCATAGGGTCAGAAGGGGCCATACAGGCCATCTTGTCCAACCCCCTGTTCAATGCAGGATCAGCCTAAAGCATCCTTTTTAAAAAAAAATATGTTTTATTAGGTTTCAGGTAGCCAGCTCAAGATTGACTCAGCCTTCCATCCTTCTGAGGTCGGTAAAACGAGTACCCAGCTTGCTGGGGGTAAAGGGAAGATGACTGGGGAAGGCAATGGCAAACCACCCCGTAAACAAAGTCTGCCTAGTAAACGTAGGGATGTGATGTCACTCCATGGGTCAGGAATGACCCGGTGCTTGCACAGGGGACCTTTACCTTTATATATATGTCAAAACAAAAAGTAGAGAAATAATAATACAGAAAGGGAAATTAGATTAGTAAAGTCCCATCTTAAAGTCTTTTTTAATTGAATTTTTATTTCATAACTATAAGATACAAACAAATATAGAACACATAACATCAGAACAAAACCAAAGGATGCAAACAATACATTACATTACATACACCTAAACTAACATAGACTAACAAACAAAAGCAAACTTTATCTGGGTAAACATGAACAATTTTGCTGCCCTTTTACCATCTTCCCTATAATACACTATTACAACTGTATATCATTAATTTTAATGTTTTTTAATATTAAGTTAAATGTTGTTTTTCTTTTCAAACTTTCCCTCTCGTAATATGAATGTTTTAAACTAGCCCTTATTAAATCATGCTAGCTGCCATATAACCTTATATAAACTTATTTATATTCGCTAGATTCTATGCTATTCCTGTATAATATTATGACTGAACATTTTCCATCTTAGTCTTTAAACCAGAACAATCCTTAAATCATCTAATAATTTAACAAACAATAAACAAATATCTTCTATGTAATACACAGTAACACAACATTATATATCAATGAAAGTACTAATAGTTCTAAATAGACCTAGTATCCATCTTATAATACATCAAAAGCTTTCTGTATTGTACTCATAAAGCCTCATTTTCAAATTAAAGCAACCCTGACAAGTGTTTGTCCAGCTGCTGGGCGCATGTATGGTATCTCTTGCACAGTGAGCATGTCTCAGTCATCTCTGCCCACTATTTTTGGAGAATTGGAGGGAATTTGACCTTGAGAAGACGGACCCTTGGCAGGTGAGAGGATTTGGGTGGGCATCATGCCTGGAGTTCTGGCCAGTACTGTTGATTAGCGGCCTGGGGAGACTCTTGCCTTGTAAGAATGCCCTACCAGATGGATCGCCATAAATGTTTAGCCTACCTCCAACGATACTAAAGTTGGCTGCGCTGGTGAAATCTTCTGTACTAAGGCACAAATTCTCCTAAGTCTGCCATTGTTTCATTCATAAATGCCGTGTACATTTATTTATGAGAGCCAGCGTGGTGTAGTGGTTATTTGGAGCGGTGGACTCTAATCTGGAGAACTGGGTTTGATACCCCACTGGGTTTGAACTGGGTTTGATACCCCACTCCTCCACATGAGCGGTGGAGGCTAATCTGGTGAACTGGTATGGTTTCCTCCTTCACATTAAGCCAGCTGGGTGACCTTGGGCCAGTCACAGGTCTCTCAGCCCCACCTACCTCACGGTGTGTCTGTTGTGGGGAAGGGAAGGTGACTGTAAGCTGGTTTGATTCTCCCTTTATATATATATATAATTTTTATAAAAAACAAATATAATAAAAAGAAAACAGAAAAAACCGTAAAAGATACAAAAATACAAAAACAGCACTTATACAACAGTCAAAATTACATCATATAATATAAATTGTAAAATACACGGTGCTCTATGATTCTCCCTTAAGTGGTAGAGAAAGTCGGCAGATAAAAACCAACTCTCCTCCTCCTTTTCCACCCCGTCTTTTCCCCAGCGGGGACCCAAAGCAGCTTACATTGTTCTCTTCTCCATTTTATCCTCACAACAACCCTGCGAGGTAGCTTCAGCTGAGAGTCAGTAAGTAACTGTCCTAAGGTCACTCAGCAAGCTTCCGTGGCAGAGTGGGGACCCCAACCTTGACCACGTGTACATTAGCAGAGAGTAAGGAACAAAGGCAAGGGCCAAGCAGTGGACAAGAAGAGGATTCAGGCGACTCAAGCGAGATCTGAACCCTAGAAAACAGAAATAAAACACTCTTTGTTTTGATCCTGGTTTACTCCAGCTTTTGTAAGACGTGCACGCACAGTCACGAACCAGACTGTCCCGTTTCAGAATCTTACAGTCTGTACAGAATCGCAGGCCTGATCTCAACGGGACGCTGGGCACGTGAGAAACACTAACCCATGAGGCTTTCCGTACAGCTACTGCAGGGGTCCCCAACCTTCTTGAGCCTGCAGGCGCCTTTGGAGTTCCGACACGGAGCGGTGTGCGTGGCAGCAAAATGGCTGCCAGAATATGGCTGCCGCAGGAGGTGCAGCCAGCCACCATATGATTGCCACAACTTCAGTAACACAGTGCAGGTCCTTGTGCTGTGGTGGCAGCTGCTGCCAAAGCAACATTTTTTTTAAAAAAAATCTGCACAGCCAATCAGAAGCCTTGCTGGGCAAACGCCCTATTTGGCCCCACCCACTTCCTAAAAAGTCTTTGTGGGCACCAGAAAAGGTGTCGGTGGGCGCCATGGTGCCCATGGGCAACACAGTGGGGACCCCTGGTCTAGACCGTTATGACAGATGGCCATCTGTCAGCAATGCTGTTTCTATGACCTTAGGCAGATCATGAGAGGGAGGGCATCTTGGCCATCTTCTGGGCATGGAGTAAAGGTCACGGGTGTGTGTGTGGGGGAGAGGAAGTTGTGAATTTCCTGCATTGTGCAGGGGGTTGGACTAGATGGCCCTAGTGACCCCTTCCAACTCTATGATTCTATTCTATGATTCTGTGTCTCACTGCATGAGAGGTTGGGCCCCAAACGTTTTGTTTTTCTTCCAGGCAGGCTGATGAGCAGAGCTGAATCTAGACAGGTGGAAGGCGGGGGTCATGAGGCCAAAGAGGAAAACGTGGAGAGCCGTGACCAAAGCCCTGCGTTACTTTCAAAGAAGAGAAAGGTGGATTCCGCGTGTTCTGACTCGGAGATCGAATTTGTCCAAACCAGTAAAGACGGTTCCGGTGAGAAGCACAAAGCCTTGCCGGAAGAAGCTGAAAATCAACCTAATGTGTAAGTAGCGAATTACACTAGGGACGTTCACAGGTTCTCTTTCTTTGCTCACTGTGACCCAGGCGATTCGATTTCTCCCAGGGGCCGATAAACTCATGAGTGACAAGAGGCAGTGTAGCCCCGTGACCAGTTTTGGGGCCTTCTGCAAGAGCATGTCATGGCCCTAGAAGCTGTATCTTTTTTTCTTTTTATTTATTTATTTTTATGCAAAGGGGTACAGAAAAAAGAAAACAAGGGGGGAAAAGAATGGGGGGAAATCAAAGAAAGAAATATGCCTGTGCCCAAGCTTCAATATAATAGTACATATAATAGTACATACACCATTTATCAACTTTGAACTTAAATTTTTTATTTCCAATCCTAGTTGTTGGTTTATCATTCTTCTAAATTACACGATGAAGAACAAAACGGCTGGAAGCACTTAAATAGTAATTAGTAATCAAGTAATAACTATTACGATAGGATACATACATGAACCTTTCTATATCAGTTGAACTGAATCTGCAAACTTCAAATACTAGATACTAGTTTAGCATTTTGTTTCTCTGTACGTTGAAAAAAAAAGGCACTTAAGACTCATTAATATTTATCATAGATTGGTTGCCATTTCAACTTAAAGTCATCTATTGAATTCATTTTCAGCAAATGTATTAATTTTGACATCAGAGCAAAGTCAAATAATTTGTTAACCCATTCAGCAATTTCTGGAGTCGTAGACATTTTCCAATAAGTTGCGTCCAAAATTCTGGCAACAAGGCCGTTCCTTTTTCTGCAGTCTTATTTGCATTGCGCTTGGGATAGAAGATGGGGCATCCTTGTCCTATCTAGCATCTGAGGCTGGCGCTCTGGGCAGAACCCCTTCTGCGTCGTTCCATCCTGTTCTTGGCACAAAATTGCAATTTTGGATAGAAATTGATAGAACGACACAGATGGAACGACACAGAAGGGGTTCTTCTGGCGAGGTCGCGGCGAAGTCTTGCATTGGGCCCACCTTAGAAACTTTTACAGTTATAAATAGGTCTTTGCGATGTCGAAAGAATTTGCATAGAAAGCTGACGCAAAGCCAGCAGGGTGTCTCGTTGCCAACGCTCTGCATAACGAGCAATTAAGAATGCAAGCACAAGCTGGGGTCTCCCCGGGGAGGGCCTGAGGCCTCCCGTGAGTAGCTTTTTGGATGAAATCAAGCCGCCTTCGCTATCTTCAACTACTTCATGCGAAAGCCGCATCACTTAATGGTTGACCATTTCTCCTAACGTTCTCTCCCTCTTTTATCTGAAGTCAGGTTTGTGCCTGTTTCTGTTGAATATATTACCAAAGAGATGCTAACGAGAGGACGTTTTGGAGGACGTTGATTCATAGGGTCGTCATGAGTCAGAAGCGACTTGACGGCACTTAACACTCACACACAAAGAGATAAAACAATCTGTTAGCCCACTTGATAATGTACATGGGTCAGAAAACATCAAATCCATTGTCATCTGTAGGCTAATCAAGGCGGCTGCGTTGAGAGCCCCACACTTTCCCGTGGAAGCTCCTGATTACACACATGAAGCTTCCTTATCAGAGCATTGGTCCATCCAGATCAGTATTGTTTACTTGGACTGCCAGCTGCTCCGGGATCTCAGGTGGAGGTCTTTCACATCACCTACTGCCTGGTCTTTTTAACTGGAAATACCGGAGATTTAACCTTGGGACCTTCTGCATGCCAAGCAGATGCTCTACTGCTGAGCCACGGCCCCTGGGTCTTTGGATGGCTCACCTCCCAGGCAACGCAGCGGTTGCTTGCGAACAGAACTCTTGGGAGGTTGAGGGGAGGATCTCTCCAGAGGCTGCATTCCCGCCTTGATCAAAGCACAGAAGTATCAACATGCCGCTGAATTCTTAGGTTTCTGTCTTGCAAAGTTTCCAGCAAATGCTGGGTAAAGAATCTGACCTTCTTTGTCATTAGAACATTTGTCTGGAATTCTCGGTTGGTTTTCATTGTGTAAAAGCCCCATTTTTAATTTCTCGTCAGAATTCAGAGCTATAGCTATAACACCTCGAATTGGAATAACGAAAGGATGAAAAGACCCCAAACCAGAACGTCAGTTCTTCAGAGTTGCCGGAGACAGCAGGTAAAAAAAACAAAAAAAAAACACCTCAGAATGTATTTATGGCCGGAGTTGTGGGCTTTTCATTTGGAGTTCAATGTTCCTTTCCGGTTTCCTGAAATCTGTTCTGTATCAAAATGGAGTTAGTGGGTACAACTCTGCTTGTTGCTAACTCAAAGAACAGTTCCTCACATTGGGGCTACTCAAGTCGGATGCTCAATGGGGTCCTTTTATTTATTTAGCGGCCTGACTTTCTCTCTATGGCTCAAGGCGGATGACAGAGTTACAAAAGACACTATGCAGTAAAGAGAGAGTAGAGCGTACTGCGAACAGTGCAATATGGCTGGATTCCACAAGTGAAAGAATGATGAAACACAGTACAGTACTTAGCACAAACTGGATTTCACAATTAGAGAAACCAGATCCAGTATGCTTGGATTTCCCAATTACAGGATGCTGAACTATATACAGCGTAGTATATCCAGTAAGCAAAGTGGTGTAAAGTCAGTATTGTCTACTCAGACCAGCGGCTCTCCAGGGTCTCAGGCAGGGGTCTTTCACATCACCTACCTGCCTGGTTCCTTTAAATGGAGATGCCAGGGATTGAACCCTGGACATTCTGCCTGCCAAGCAGATGCTCTATCACTGAGCCACAGTGACAGGCCCACTCCTGCACAGCCCTGCACTGTTGCCGGTCAGGAGCAAGCCAAGCCCTGCAGTGTTTTGGCCACCACCTCATTGTGCCCCCCCCCACAAGCAGTCGCTTGTGTGGCTCGGCTGGAGTAGCATCCGCGCTGCTTAGCGACCTCTTTAAACATGTCCCTCAATCGCCCTTAAATTTAATCGTGTTTTTTAAAAAATTGAAGCATAAACGTCCTTTTCTCTCTACCAAATGAAATGTTTTGCTGAACTGTAGTAGTTTTTTTCTGGATTACTTTTTTCAAATAGGACTGTACTTGGGGGGAAGAAGATGTTGTTTTGGAGAAGTTGGTGCTCACTAGGTGAAAACATTGCATTGATGGGGGGGACCCAAGAGACCTGATGAGTTTCTTTCTCAGGGAATCACTGATGCCACTTCTTCTGAAGAAGAGAGTCCCGTGTGCCACAGATCAGCAAGGAGACGTCTGATCATGGGAACAACGAGGAAAGGGGGTGAAAGTAGGTTTGCTCTTTTTTTGGGGGAGGGGTTTCGCTTACCTAAAACAAATTCAACGTTTATCAAAGCTGTAGAGCAGTGGTTGCCAACCTCTTTTCACTTGAGTACCCCTTGGCAGCCCATTTCCATAAATTGTACCCCCTCATATTACCAAAATGTTTGTAATTAGTATAGTTGCTTTTATTTAAAATGCCTCTTCCCGCCATTATTCCTTGCGTGGACACGGCTGACCTTCAGTCATGCTGTGAAGTTCCTTGTGCTGTGGTGGCAGATGCTGCTAAAGCAACTTAAAAAAAAAACCCATCACAGCCAATCAGAATCTCTGCTAGGCAAAAACCCCACCTGGCCCCACCCACTCTCTAAAAATACTTGGTGGGCACCGGGAAAGGTGTCAGCGGGTGCCATAGTACCCATGGGCACCCTGTTTGGGACCTCTGCTGTTGTCCTATAATTTCAAATAGTAAATGGCTTGCCAGAGTATTTCCATTTGTTACAAAGCCATAAATTTAGATGAGCTTTCTTATTGGCAAGGTGTCATGCCTTAGACTCAGCCGAGACTCAAGGGAGATACAATAAAATTATTGCAGAAGAACGGAAATGCCCATTTTGTCTGGATCAAGTAGACTCCCTAGCCCACATTGTTTTAAGCATGTTCACAAAATATTGCACAAAATAAAGATATTGCTCCCTGAATAAAACAGCTAATGATATTTTCTGAGAAGCAGATACTGTGTTATCTGCTATCAAGTAGATCAGTGAATTGTGTGAGAAATGTGGCAGCTTTTCTCTATATAGTGTCAAGAAGAAATTAATTTTATCCCCCCCTTTTAAAGTGTGGAATGGCACATGAATGGCTAATGGCTGTTAAATCTAGGGAAAAGAAATCGTAAATGGTTACAAATAATTAAATTTTGAGTGGCTTATTTTTTTGGGGGGGATTTCTAAAGCACTTTAATGAAACTCAAAAATATATTGGATGTCGTGGCTGTAAACACAACACACTGGACTCTGCAGACCCGTGGTTTCCTGAATAGTGATGTAGCGTGGGACATCTTTAAACAATGATCAAGTGGGAAATGCTCGTCTTTCACCCGATGCCTGATGAGTTTAGAAAAAAGGGTATTGTTACATGGTTCTAGAGGTCAGCATGTTTGTCTAGATGAGCTTAGCGATGTTATACCAATCACGTTCTCTACACCCACCCACCCTGAAATGTTTTGTGGACAGAATCAAAAGTACGAGGAGAGCTCAGAGAACGAGCACCCACCAGACTTGCAGAAGCGAATGCAGACTGCCCTGACAAGAGGCCTCTTTCCAATCCCAGCTTGCCCAGTAAACCTGTTGAGCAGGATGGTGGGAGCGTTAAAAAGCCATCCATGGACCTCTTCTGCGCGGACAGTGCACACGAGGGGGAAAACGGGAGCAGCAGACAAGAACTTGCTCATAAGGATGCTACAGAAGGCAAGGGGTCTTGCCTGAAACAGTTCAACAGAGAGGATCTTTGTTTGCTAGATGCCACCAGGGAAGGCAACGTGGGCAGATTTCTCAATGTAAGTAACAGCAGTCCATCTCCTCGTTTGATACCCAGACAGTGGTTTTTTAGAAAAGCTGGTGGACAAACGGCGCGCAAGCCTGTGGCTGGGAATTGTGCAGCCGTTGCGGCTCAGCCCCATGAGCAGCATGGAATGCGACCCCCCCCCAGACACACACACAAACACACACACCCCAAGGCCATGCAGGGACCAATACAGTGAAGCCCTGTTCACATGTTATGGTGAATGCACCTACTTCTTGCCTGGATGTGCGTACGTCTGTTTGTAAGGCAGAACCAAACGTCTGTTCTCTTTGCAATTGAAACCAGGGACTGGGAGCTGAATAAAAATGGGGGTTTGAACTGCACATTCACTGTACGCGCATTGAATGTAACATGAGAGTAACTCAACACATGTACACTGTACACGGATCATACGTACATTAATTGTAACTTGTAAACAGGGCTTTGGTTTTGTTTTTATTGTACGATTATTATTTAGTTTAGCTAGATAACGTATAACTTAAATTTGAAGCACGAGGTAAATAGCTTGTATGAACATACAATTAGAATGCATTTGAATAAGCGTAGATACATGTGTGTGTGTTGACAGTGTTTGTCACTTTGGTGATTTAGAAGTATAAACCATTTATCTGCAAATAATTGAACTGTTTGCCTTCTTTGATTCCTAGAATTCATAGACGTGTATTTTTATTTTATATATTTCAATGTATACCCCGCCCTCAATCTCCAGCCAAGGCTGGCCTCAGGGTGGCTCACATCAGCAATATATACAGATATAGAACCATAAATATACTTTAAAATTAGTAAATAAGTAAATTAGAGAGCCAGTATGGTGTAGTGGTTAAGAGCGTTGGTTTGGAGCGGTGGGCTTTAATCTTGATAACTGGGTTTGATTCCCCACTCCTCCACATGAACGGCGGATGCTAATCTGGTGAACTGGGTTGGTTTCCCCACATGAAGCCAGCTGGGTGACCTTGGGCTAGTCACAGGTCTCTTAGAGCTCTCTAAGCCCCACCTACCTCACAGGGTGTCTGTTGTGGGGAGGGGAAGGGGATTGTAAGCTGGTTTGAGTCTCCCTTAAGTGGCAGAGAAAGTCAGCATATAAAAACCAACTCTCCTTCTCCTCCTACTCCTCCTTGTCCCCCCCCAAGATGGAAATTGATGACAAACAAGGCGTGGGGGGGAATAGGGAGGCCAGCTCTGATGATACCCATTGCTGTCTTCAACTATAGGTATCCACAAGTTTTGTCCCCAACCTTTTATCGCTTGGAGAAGAATTGATCTTGGGAATTTTGCGTGCCTTGTTTAAATTGGAGTAGGTGTATCAAAGATTATTTCCCTGCACTTAGAATAATAGAATCATAGAGTTGGAAGGGGCCATACAGGCTGTCTAGTCCAACCCCCGCTTAATGCAGGATCAGCCTAGAGCATCCCTGGCAAGTGATTGTCCAGCCTCTGCTTAAAGACTGCCAGTGAGGGGGAGCTCACCACCTCCCAAGGCAGCTGATTCCACTGTCATTTTTTTAAAAAATCTTGCTTTAAATGTTAGAAAATGGGGGATGAGGGGTAGATTTCTAAAAAATGTCCTGCTGCTAGAAATGTTTGATTTTGCCACTTCGAACATAATGTTGTGAGTTTGTTGAACAGTTTATCTTCCTGTCTGACTTTCCATCCTTTCATTTTGTTTGCAGCATAGCTGCTGCCCTAATCTCTTTGTGCAGAGTGTGTTTGTTGAGACCCACAACAGGAATTTCCCCTGGGTTGCATTCTTCACAAACAGGTTTGAAATGTTTTCATTCCATTCACTAGAAATGACAACTTCAGGGCGGGGGGGGGGGGATGCACGAGAATTCTCCAGTAAGTTGTATCAGACTTCAACTCCAGTTGCTGGATTCTGCACTTTCCAGCAGAGGATGAGCAGCAAGCATGCTCATAGAATCATAGAGTTGGAAGGGACCACCGTGGTCATCTAGTCCAACCCCCTGCACAATGCAGGAAATTCACAACTACCTCCCCCACACACACACAGTGCCCAGAAGATGGCCAAAATGCCCTTCCTCTCATGAACTGTCTAAGTTCATAGAATCAGCTTTGCTGACAGATAGCCATCTAGCCTCTGCTTAAAAACCTCCAGGGAAGGAGAGCTTACCACCTCCCGAAGAAGCCTGTTCCACTGAGGAACCGCTCTAACTGTTAGAAAATGCTTCCTAAGGTCTAGATGGAAACTCTTCTGATTTAATTTCAACCCGTTGGTTCTGGGCCGACCTGGGGCAACAGAAAACAACTCGGCACCATCCTCTATATGACAGCCCTTCAAATACTTGAAGATGGTTATCACATCCCCTCGCAGTCTTCTCCTTTTCAGGCTAAACATACACAGCTCCTTCAACCTTTCCTCATAGGACTTGGTCTCCAGAACCCTCACCATCTTCATTGCCCTCCTCTGGACACGTTCCAGCTTGTCTACATTCTTCTTAAATTGTGGTGCCCTAAACTGAACACAATACTCTAGGTGAGGTCTAACCAGAGCAGAGTAAAGTGATACCATCACTTCACGTGATCTAGACACTGGAGACCCTTTGTGCAGTGCCCGGGGGATTATGGGAACAGCCTGATCAGCCATAGCTGAAGGTTGTCCCCTGGGCACAATGTAAAACCACGGCTTGAAGAGGACTGGCAAACCCTGTTGAAGTGTGATGGCTTGCCTCTCCAGCTTCTCTGTGCCTACTCTCCACGGAATAACCAAAATTGGAACTGGGGCAGGGTGAAGGTGGGGAGAATGGCTTCCCGCTGGACTGGCCAGCAGTTGGGGCATTCCTTTCGGACACGGGACATGGAGGGTAAGTGCAACCATTTCTCCGATTCTTGCCATTAATGAGGTGATTTCTTTGCTTCCCAGGCATGTAAAAGCTGGAACCGAACTCACGTGGGACTATGGTTACTTACCTGGAAGTATGCCGGAGACAGAGATCCCCTGCCAATGTGGGTCTCATAAGTGCAGGAAGAAAATCCTATAGTATGTTTTTGTAGTCGTTCATCTAGACCGATTAGCACTTTGTTGACGGGAAAGAAGAAATCGTGTGTTACTGGGGCTGGTAGGCATCAAAGTGTTTATGAAGTGGTAAGAGAAGCTGTCATTCGATTGGCCACCTGAGAGGTTTGTCATGGACCCCCTTTTCTGGACGGAGGTCAGCGCTCAGCCCAGAGGCAAGCTTATCTGGTGTTTTTTGCCTGTCACTTGACAAACGACACAAATGATACTGTGCTAAATGCACTTAGGACAGGTCTTCTCAGAGAAGTATTTTAGTCTAGTGAAGAGCCAGTGTTGCATGGTGGCGGCAAGGTCAGATTAGGATCAGGGTGGCGCAGGTTCGGGTCCACAGAAGCTCACTGGGTGAGCCCACCTCGCTCATCCTGACCTCCTTCACAGGCTGTGGTGATGATAAAATGGGAGAGGGAGACCCACATTGGCCGTGCTTAGCTCGTGGGAGGGATAGAAATGTGATAGGTCTTTCCTAGAAGAGGCAAGAACCTCTGTGTAAGGAGACAGAGGTGGGTGACCAATTGTAAATTGCCGGCGTTCATGGAGAGCCTCGGGCAGTACTGAGAACAAGGTTAAGACCACACTATTTTTCCTGTGATGAAACATGAGAGGAAAGTGTTACAAATACCGTGGACCGCCAAAAAAACACAAAACACAAATAAGTGGGCTCTAGATCAAATGAAGCCTGAATGCACTTAACACACACACAAGCCCACATAATATCAGACAACCAAAGACTGGTGGTTAAGACCATGCTATTTTTCCTGTGTTGCAGCATGAGAATCCTTGGAGGAGTGGTGGTGGAAAGTGCCGTCAAGTCACAGCCGACTTATGGCGACCCGGAAGGGTTTTCAAGGCAAGAGACTAACAGAAGTGGTTTGCCATTGCCTGCCTCTGCATAGCATCCCTGAACTTCCTTGGTGTGGTCTCCCATCCAAGTACTAATCCGGGCCAACCTTGCATAGCTTCCAAGATGTGACGAGTTTGGGCCAGGTCAGGGCGGTACAGGCATGCAAGAACTCAGACTCAATTTTGTTTCCTGCCTTCTCTTTTAAAGTGAGGGGAGGGGGAGTGAGGAACAGATCGGAGGATCTTTACTGAACTGGAGGAGGAGGAGGAGAACAGGTAAAGGGACAGTACCACAAAGAGAGGAGGGGAATTAATGGCTATGGTAGTTAAAAGGAAAGCTGATGGTGAAGATACTTTCCCAGGCGGGCCCAGATGCAGCTCTAGCTTGTCTTTCTCTCTCATCAATCCAGAGTCATAAATCAGATAAAAGTCACACCATGGTGCCTGGAGGCTTCCCTGTAGAGAATCAAGGAGTAAAGCAATGTGCATTTTTTCAGTAGGGAACAATGTTAAAAGCCCCCAATTTTTCCTCTTCCGCCCTCCTAATCTTGATACGCTTTTTATTGTATACAAAATTATCACACGTTGCCTGCAAAACACCAGTCTTTGGTTGTCTGATATTATGTGAGCTTGTGTGTGTGTGTGTGTTAAGTGCGTTCAGGCTTGATTTGATCTAGAGCCCACTTATTTGTGGAGTTTTTTGGCGGTCCACGGTATCTGTAACACTCTCCCCCAACACCACATTTCAAAGGAATCTTATTTTCTTCCTGTCAGCTTCCTTCACTGTCCAATTTTCACACCCATACACAGTAATAGGGAATACAATGGCATACCAGTGACATATCCTCATACTTAATAATTTTTTCTAGCTTGCAGCAGATTAAACCCTGTGTGTAGCATTAGCAATTTCACTTTCTATTGGGACTTCTCTGTATCACATTCTGACACCTTCCTCATCATTGGTGACTCCTGGATTCCTCGTATCACAAGCAGTAGAGCTGCATATTTGGAAAGATGTGCCACATGATTGGATTTCTAAATTTATCAATTAATGGCTAGTGTGGTGTAGCTGTTAGCATGTTGGGCTAGGATCTGGGAGACCCAGGTTCGAATCTCCACTCTCCCATGGCAACTTGCTGGGTGTCCTTGGGCCAGTAATACACCCTCAACCTATCTGACCTCACAGGATTGTTGTGTGGGTAAAATGAAGGAGAACGATGTCAGCCATTTTGGGTCCCCGTTGGGAAGAAAGGTGAGGTATAAATGAAATAAATAAATAAAATTGTAAAGAAATTTTTCCTCTGTGAAAGAAATGCAACATTCGATAATTTCTGCAACAAAGTAGTCAACAAGTACAAATTCTGAAAGACATCAATACCATTTCTATGATGCCCAATCCTGGATGTTTCTGGAACCAGTTTTTAATGTCATTTTCTACCATTTTGAATGGTATTCATTGATTGATAGAAATGCATTCTGGATCTTATGGTGTCCGCAATGTTTTGAAACATGGATTTATCTTTCTCATCCCATTTTTCTTCTGTCGCTGGAGAATTATGGATTCTCTAGCAAGGACACGCTGGTTCTTTCTCCCTTTTTTGCCACCAGGTATGGTAAGTCTCTTGTGTATTGGCCACAATTCGGTCCCTTTCAGTCATAGTCCTGGTCTGCTTCAGGTTTTGGGAAACTTTAAATGGTGACGGCTCTTGTTTGTTTAGAACTCCCTGCGATGCCCTCAGCAGGCAGGGGGACATTTCTGGGGTTTGGAAACCACCAGCCCAGTCATTTCTTTCTGACACAGGTTGTTTCATTTCAAGTTGACCATTGCAAGCACCTGAAGCTGTGGTTAGCTTCACCCATCTTAGGGTTACAATGCCTTCCATGGGAGAAGAGCTGCAATGCTGTAACCTGCCCCCTTGCTGAGGAACCTCCCTGAGACAACTCCTCTCCCTCTCTGTCTTCTTTGTCTTCTCCCTTTTCTTCCTGGTTGGCTTGGTTTCCCCTTCTGCTCCCGTATCCTTCTCTCTCCTGGGGAACCAGCGTGGCGTAGTAGTTAAGAGCGGCGGACTCTAGTCTGGAGAACTGGGTTCGATTTCCCACGCTTTCATGCGAAGCCTCCTAGGTGACCTTAGGCCAGTCACAGTTCTCTCCGAACTCTCGCAGTCCGCACGGAGGCAGGCAATGGCAAAACCACCTCCGAACGTCTCTTGGCTTGAAAACCCTACAGGGTCGCCGGAAGTCAGCTGTGACTTGACCGCACTTTCTACCACCACAATATATCTTCAGCAGGCTGATTCCTAAATCCTACAAGTGGGGTAAAGCTCAAGAATGGGATTTTTCCACCCCCTTCATAATGCAGCTCACTGAGATACCCCCCCATTGTGATTTTGGGGGTCGGCATGGGAGGCAAAGTGGAGCTCTACAGTTGGAGAACAACAGGTGAATGGGGTTGTCCCCTTCTTCCCTTCGTGGACATGCTGGTATATTGGCAGACATATCCCTTTGGATCCACCTTACCCTACATCAGTTTTTTTGTTGGGACTTATTCTAGAAACCAGTAATTAAAAAATGAAATAAATCATCAAAGATTAACTATGTTCCCCCTTTCCTTGTTACCGTTGAGGGGAGTTGTTCCTTTTTCTGTCACTGGAATGTACCAATCAAATGCCAACAGTTCATATAAAATGTTTTCTCTTTTCTTGGCATTGCAACCTGGAGCATGTTTTGTGATTTCATACTGCACTTATTAATGGCAAATGTTTGTTGACCCATCTTCGACCCTGCTACCAATGTTAATGCCAATTCATTGCGATTTCCTTTGTTTCGGTTTCTGGTTCCTCAATTTTTCCAACATTAAAATCATGCTTCTTGCCTTCTGGTTTATCTCCCAGCTTTCAGAATATTATGCTACCGGCTTCATAAACAGAGCACGAGGGAAGGCTTCCTGGTTTCAGAAGACTTCAGTCTCCAGTTTGCCAAGACGTCTGAATGGGGGCATCTGGGCAAATTGGGTAGTTTGTTTCCTTCCAACAAAATGGGATTCGAAACATGTCTAACAGAGTACTCTTGACTTTCAATCCCAGCCCTAACTGAATGCCTTTCCCTCTTGCCCCAATACAAATTTTGGAGTCCCTTTGTTTTTTTCCAAGCCGGGTACATTTCTTGATTAACACTTTAGGGCAGGGGTGTCGAACTCATTTGCTACAAGGGCTGGGTAGGACATAAATGTCACTTGGCCGGGCCGGGCCATGCCTCGCCAGCCCAGATCGGGACTGGGGGAGTGGCCACCTCGGCTGGCTCGTGGGCCGGATAAGAGCTCTCAAGGGGCCGGATCTGGCCCATGGGCCGTATGTTTGACCCTGCTTTAGGGTTTCTGTTTATCTCCATTGCAGGAGCCCAGGCAACCCAAATCACAGCCGGCTTGTCTGCGCTGGGAGACTTGCTGCACGAGTTTCTTCCCCAATGAAGGGCAGAGAAAGAGAAAGCAATCTTTGTTTGAAGATGGCTCTTGACAGTTGCACTGTTTTCTTTACACACACCTCCTGTCTTTCCTTTAACTCTACCAGCTTAAGGATAATCTTGTATTGCAACAACCTCAAAAAAAACCAAAACCCAAGTCCTGAGAATGAAGTTTTGCATTTAGATTGGGGGGGGGGAGTACACCTCTTTTCAGGGGCTAGATTTCCCTAATGCCTCTCCCAATGCCATTCTTTCCCTAATGCCTCTTAAGGGGGTTGGGTACAGAAGGTTACACCCTTTCCAGTGCTTCCCCCCCACTCCCAGTTCTGGCCAGTCCTGGAATTGCTGTTTTCAGAGCCACCTCACTGTGGGAAGCTGTGGCATCTTTGCAAAGCAACAGTTGCTGCCCCTGACAAGCTGCCCTGGCAAGTCTGAGCCGAGAATTCACTCGTTTCCCCATGTAGTTCCGGTAATACAACTAAACCCTCACACACACACCATTGATTCCCTGTTCCAGAGCTGAATGAGGAACTTGGCATAGAATATCATACGCACAGATGCTTCTCTTCTGAGTTGACTTGGGAGTTCCTGGGGGTGGGGGGAAGAGCAGCACAGGAAGGACTCAAGCCTGCTTTTCTTACTCTTTTAAAGGAATGGTGGGGCAGGGAGGTTAAAAGTCGGCGTGGTGTAGTGGTTAAGAGCGGTGGTTTGGAGCGGTGGACTCTGATCTGGAGAACCGGGTTTGATTCCCCACTCCTCCGCGTGAGCGGCGGAGGCGAATCTGGTGAACTGGATAGGTTTCCCCACTCCTACACACGAAGCCAGCTGAGTGACCTTGGGCTATGGTTGCCAGGTCCCTCTTCGCCACCGGCGGGAGGTCTTTTGGGGCGGAGCCTGGTGAGGGCAGGGTTTGGGGAGGGGAGGGACTTCAATGCCATAGAGTCCAATTGCCAAAGCGGCTATTTTCTCCAAGCGAACTGATCTCTATCGGCTGGAGATCAGTTGAAATTGCAGAAGATCGCCAGCTAGTACCTGGAAGTTGGCAACCCTACCTTGGGCCAGTCACAGTTCTCTTCAAACTCTCTCAGCCCCACCTACCTCACAGGGTGCCTGTTGTGGGGGAGGGGGGTGATTGTAAGCTGGTTTGATTCTGGTTTGATTGGTAGAGGAAATTGGCATATAAAAACCTCTTCTAAAAGGAGTTTACTGAGCTGGAGGTGGAGGAGGGGAATTAGTCAAGGGAAAGTGGAGTCCTTAAGGCTGCTCCTGTCAGAAGAGACATAAATGGGTGAAGATTAATGTCCCCAGGCATCTCTGCCATGTCTTCTTATGCATCCCCTAGGATAAACCCATTCTGGCCTTTTTAATGCTTTGTCCCACCTTTTCCCCCTACAGAAATATAGTTATGGGGAAAGCTCAGTTTTCTTATTCAGTCTGGTACAGTCAGGCAGAAGAGCTATATCTTGCACACGTACGACATATATCTGGAAATATATCTTGACATATATCCACGTGGATGTGCGGAGTTTTCTGTTTCCCCAGGTCGGACCAGAACCAACAGGTTGAAATTAAATCAAAAGAGTTTCCAGCTAAATATTAGGAAGAACTTTCAGACAGAGCAGTTCCTCAGTGGAACAGGTGGTGGGCTCTCTGGAGGTTTTTAAGTAGAGGCTAGATGGCCATCCGTCAGCAATGCAGATTCTGTGAACTTAGATTATGAGAGGGAGGGCAGGAAGGGTTGCATCAGTGTTTGGCTCTCATGGTCCCTTCTTACATGCCCAAGGTTGGCCTATGGCTACATGCAAATAAAACTCATTCAATACTTGCCCAGGGTAATGCTGATCACCACTTTGGGGTCAGGAAGCAATTTTCCTCCAGGCCAGATTGGCCAGGGATCCTGGAGGTTGTCTCCCACTCTGTGATTCTATGTGCATGAATGCTGTGGTCATTTATGCATGGGAGGTTTTGCCTTGGATTTGCCGCTCTCTAGATGCACATTTTCCCCATCCAAATTCTCAACACTCAAAAATTAGCCCCCATGCAGAGTTTTGACACTTCGGATGGGGGAAATGTGCATCTAGAGAGCGGCGAATTCAAGGCAAAACCTTCCACGCACGTGGCCTGTGTGTGGTTCACTGGGATCCATTTGGTGCATGAGGCAAAACAGTCTCCTCTGATGCCGGATTCAAGTTTGACGCCTGCAGCTGTGTAAAACCCAACAAATTGCCTTTCTAGCCACTGATTGGCCAGTTTGAATGGCAGCTTCCATGACCTCCCTGTGGGCAGTTGCAGCTGGCCACTAGGGTGGCCCCTACTGGGGGGAGAGACCTGTAATTGGAGAGCACCCCTCGAGCTCCAGGCTGCCTGGAACTTCTTAATGAATCCCAGAGGAAGAGACAGGCTATAAAGGATAATTCCACACTTCTGTTTGATGGTGCAAGGAAGTCAGATTTATCACATCCATTGTGAGTAAACCAGAGGGAATGCTAGGAGGCAGCAGACTAACAAAAGGTATTTCAGCCTAAGCTTTCATGAGTCAGAGCTCACTTCTTCGCATGCCTCCGTTAAGTCGTTGCTTTCATAGCCACGACACAAAGTTGGGTGAGAGTCGTTGCAAAGAGAGGCCAGTTGAAACAACGGCTGTTACCGCACTTGTATTCCCAGGGATGTATTAAGAGTTTGAAAATGTTATAAAAAATACTGTTCGCACTTTCTATGTATTCCCAGCGATGTATTAAGAGTTTGAAAACGTTATAAAAAATACTGTTCGCACTTTGTTTGGCCCCTTTAGCTGTGAAGACGTCTTCCGACCATTTATAAGCGGTGGTATCCAAAAACCCTTTTAAAGCAATGTTTTTTATAACATTTTCAAACTCTTAATACAGTAATCAGCTCATTAAGAGTGGTGAGAGTAACTCCCTTGTTTGCAGAGTTTTACCATGGTATGCAAGCCAATAAATGACCAAGTATGTATCAACAGCCTGTGTGTCTGTGCTCATTCACCAGATCGCTGAAGGGGCAGAACTAGGGTTGCCAGCCTCCAGGTAATGGGAAGAAAAAAAGCACCACTGTACCAATATCAAAGGATAGGGAACTTAGTACAGGAGTGAACCATGTAGTACTGTGCAAAGGTACAAATGTAATATGCTACAAAAAGTCCAAAAAGTAACAAGTGTTTACATAAATACTACACACTATACAACATACAATATCCAATATAAATACTGTGGCTATATACAAAAAGCAGAGAGTGACTCCAAGGTTCTAATTATAAAAAGTCCATCTATAGTAGATGTATTCCCTCCAAACGTGAGGGATCCAAAGAAGAGAAGTGGAGCCTTCACATGCAGGATGAGGAGACGATCGTTTCGCGTCTCAGAAGAGCAACTCTTCATCAGTCCTTCAAAAATCTCTTTTACAGTCATGTAGATACGTTCCCATGCCGGGTAAGGATTGAAGCCACAAGGTTTATAATTTCCCCAGTAGGGTAAATAATCAGGGTATGAGCTTTCGTGAGCCACAGCTCACTTCTTCAGATACAGCTAGACTGTGAATCCATCTGTCTTTAAGTAGAGGAGAGTGAATTCAGACGAGCATTAGTATGTAAATGTTAACAGTATGTAAATGTGAATAGCAGGCGTGATGGGATTAGGTGTATACCACACTGCATACCACACCTAATCCCATCACGCCTGCTATTCACATTTACATACTGTTAACATTTACATACTAATGCTCGTCTGAATTCACTCTCCTCTACTTAAAGACAGATGGATTCACCTTCTAGATGTATCTGAAGAAGTAAGCTGTGGCTCACGAAAGCTCATACCCTGCCAGAAAATCTTTTTGTTAGTCTTTAAGGTGCTACTGGACTCTTGCCCTTTTCTACTACTGCAGACAGACTCACACGGCTACCCACTGCGAATTACCAACAAGAGATGTAGAAAAGGGCAAGAGTCCAGTAGCACCTCAAAGACTAACACAAATATTTTCTGGCAGGGCATGAGCTTTTGTGAGCCACAGCTCACTTCTTCAGATACAGCTAGAAGGTGAATCCATCTGTATTTAAGTAGAGGAGAGTGAATTCAGACAAGCATTAGTATTAGAAAAGGGCCAGAGTCCAGTAGCACCTCAAAGGCTAACACAAATGTTTTCTGGCAGGGTGTGAGCTTTCATGAGCCACAGCTCACTTCTTCAGATACAGCTTAGAATGTGAATCCATCTGTCTTTAAGTATAGTATATAAGTATAGTATATAAGTATAGTATACAAGTACTCTCCTATACTTAAAGACAGATGTAGAAAAGGGCCAGAGTCCAGTAGCACCTCAAAGACTAACAAAAAATATTTTCTGGCAGGGTGTGAGCTTTCGTGAGCCACAGCTCACTTCTTCAGATACAGCTTAGAAAGTGAATCCATCTGTCTTTAAGTATAGTATATACGTATAGTATATAAGTACTCTCCTATACTTAAAGACAGATGTAGAAAAGGGCCAGAGTCCAGCAGCACCTTAAAGACGAACAAGAATATTTTCTGGCAGGGTGTGAGCTTTCAGGAGCCACAGCTCACTTCTTCAGGTATCTGAAGAAGTGAGCTGTGGCTCCCGAAAGCTCACACCCTGCCAGAGAATATCTTGGTTAGTCTTTAAGGTGCTGCTGGACTCTGGCCCTTTTCTACTACCGCAGACAGATCCCTGAAGAAGTGAGCTGTGGCTCCCGAAAGCTCACACCCTGCCAGAGAATATCTTGGTTAGTCTTTAAGGTGCTGCTGGACTCTGGCCCTTTTCTACTACCGCAGACAGATCCCTGAAGAAGTGAGCTGTGGCTCCCGAAAGCTCACACCCTGCCAGAAAACATTTTTTTGTGAGCCGTTGAGGTGCTGCTGGCCCTTTCCGACTCGCTGAGGCTCCTTTGCTTCCTTGACGGGGCTGTCGAGCCTCGCCCTGCCTCCCTGCCTCCCTCCCTCCCCGGCGCCGCCCGGAGCTGCTTGGCAACCCGCGGCGGGGCCCAGGGCGGCGCTGCGGCCTGGCAGGAAGAGGCGGCGCCGCGCGAGGAGGGCCGCCGCCCCGTCCCCCCCCCCCACGCCCGTTTCCCAGAGGAGCGGCCCGGCTAGAGGCGGTGAGTGAGTGGACCGGCCAGCCGGCCGGGGATGGAGGGGGGGGCGAGAGCTGAGGCGACGTCCGGCCGCAGCCTCGCCCCGTGAGGGGAAGCGGGGAAACGTGAGGGAGCCCGGGCCCGCTCCGCCCTCCTCCTCGAAGCCGAGCCCCGGGGCCCGTTGGCCGGCTTCCCCAGAGGCCGCCGGGGGGGAGAGGCCGGAGGGGCCTCCGTAGGCCGCGGGACTCCTTCCGTCTTGAGGGGGTTTGGGCCGGGGAGGGGGGAGGGGGCTTCCTCGGCCCTTTTGGGGCGGGGGGGTTTGGGGTCAGCGGGCCTTGGGGGTCCCCGGGGGGGGGGAAATAGGCAGAACCGAAAGTGAGGGTTTGCTTCTCCTCAGGAAGGAGGGTGGGGAGCGCTAGGCAGCCGGGGCCTTCCTAGGCCCCATGTTGGCGTGGCTCTGTTTGCAGGCCGGATGGCTGCCCGCTGTGTGAAACAGGGCTACAGGACACAAGGAAGGCCCTGCTGGATCACACCCAAGGCCCATCAAGTCCAGCAGTCTGTTCACACAGGGGCCAACCAGGGGCTTCTAGGAAGCCCCCAAACGAGGCGACTGCAGCAGCACCATCCTGCCTGTGCTCCACAGCGCCTAATGTAAGAGGCATGCTCCTCCGATCCTGCAGAGAATAGGTGTGAACACAAGAAAAGCAATGGTGGATCACACCGTAGTCCATCAAGTGCAGCGGTCTGTTCACACAGTGGCCAACCGGGGGCCTCCAGGAAGCCCCCAAACGAGGCGACTGCAGCAGCACCATCCTGCCTGTGCTCCACAGCACCTAATGTAAGAGGCATGCTCCTCCGATCCTGCAGAGAATAGGTATGAACACAAGAAAAGCAATGGTGGATCAGACCGTAGTCCATCAAGTGCAGCAGTCTGTTCACACAGTGGCCAACCGGGGGTCTCCAGGAAGCCCCCAAACGAGGTGACTGCAGCAGCACCATCCTGCCTGTGTTCCAGAGCACCCAAAATAGTAGGCATGTTCCTCTGATCCTGCAGAGAATAGGTATGAACACAAGAAAAGCAATGGTGGATCAGACCGTAGTCCATCAAGTGCAGCGGTCTGTTCACACAGTGGCCAACCGGGGTCCTCCAGGAAGCCCCCAAACAAGGCGACTCCACAGCACCATCCTGCCTGTGCTCCACCTAATGTAAGAGGCATGCTCCTCCGATCCTGCAGAGAATAGGTATGAACACAAGAAAAGCAATGGTGGATCAGACCGTAGTCCATCAAGTGCCGCAATCTGTTCACACAGTGGCCAACCGGGGTCCTCCAGGAAGCCCCCAAACAAGGCGACTGCAGCAGCACCATCCTGCCTGTGCTCCACAGCACCTAATGTAAGAGGCATGCTCCTCCGATCCTGCAGAGAATAGGTGTGAACACAAGAAAAGCAATGGTGGATCAGACCGTAGTCCATCAAGTGCAGCAGTCTGTTCACACAGTGGCCAACCGGGGGCCTCTAGGAAGCCCCCAAACAAGACGACTGCAGCAGCACCATCCTGCCTGTGTTCCAGGGCACCTAATGTAATAGGCATGCTCCTCTAATACTGTAATAGGCATGCTCCTCTGATACTTTCCGCTGCAGGCATCTTGGCCATCTTCTGGTCACTGGGGGTGTGGGGTGGGGGAGGTAGTTGTGAATTTCCTGCATTGTGCAGGGGTTGGACTTGATGACCCTGGTGGTCCCTTCCAACTCTATGATTCTATGGAGAGAATAGGCATGAACATAAGAGCATAAGAAAAGCCATGCTGGATCAGACCAAGGTCCATGAAATGCAGCAGTCTGCTCACACAGTGGCCAACCAGGGGCCTCTAGGAAGCCCACAAACAAGACAACTGCAGCAGCATTGTCCTGCCTGTGTTCCACAGGCCCTAATATATTAGGCATGCTCTTCTGATCCTGGAGAGAATTAGGATGCATCATGACGTATTCATTTTTACTAGTAGCCATGAATACCCCTCTCCTCCATGAACATGTCCACTCCCCTCTTAAAGACTTCCAAGTTGGCAACCATCACCACATCCTTGGGCAGGGAGTTCCACAATTTAACTATGCATTATGTGAGGAAGTACTTGCTTTTACCTGTTTTGAATCTTTCACCCTCCAGCTTCAGCAGATGACCCCGCGTTCTAGTATTATAAGAGAGGGAGAAAAGCTTCTCCCAGTCCACTCTGTCCATACCATGCATAATTTTATAGACTTCTGTTGTAAAAAAGAGTCATTGTGTGTTCTCTTATGAATGAAACTGGGGACCATACGTGGATAAAGAACATGTGAGTTCAATCACATGATCACAGTATTCAACGCACATAAAAAGAATGATTGTACATGTGTTGTAAACAGGACTTAAGCGCATCCCAAACAATGCACTGCCACGTTTGGGTTCTTGTGGTGGTCCAGGGGTGGCTGCTGTTCCCACTTGGGGAAGTAAAACAAAGGCCCAGTGCCACTTTAAAGACTAACAACGTTTATTGCAATAGGAGCTCTTGGGAGTCACAGCCCACTTTGTCAGATAGAATATGTGAAAAATGGACTTTCTTCATGTATTCTTCTAACTGACAAAGTGGGCTGTGACTCAAAAGCTCCTTCTGCAATCAGTATTGTTATTCTTTAAAGCAGGGGTGTCGAACATACGGCCCAGGGGCTGGATCCGGCCCCTTGAGAGCTCTTATCCGGCCCATGAGGCAGCCACCCACCCCACTCCCAATCTGGATGGTGAGGCATGGCCTGGCCTGACCAAGTGATATTTATGTTATATCCAGCCCTCGTAACAATTGTGTTCGGCACCATTGCTTTAATAGGACACTGGGCTTGTGTTTTATTTTGCTACGATGGATTCACAAGGTTATCCCTTTGGAACCTGCAGAAGGAGACTTCTTCCCCAATATTGGTTCTAACAGTCAACTTTAGCCTGTGCATCTGGACCCTCAGGTGGACCTGTTGGTTCATGGGCCCTTATAGGAAACCTGTATTTGTTTGTGGAAGGTCCGTTTAGTCTTTTCTGTAGGAACTGGTCTCTTTGGTCTGTATAGAAAGGCATTGTTGACACATGATGGCATATGCCTTACTGGAAGATGTTCTTATGAAGAATATGCCCAGAGCTGATGGTTGATATTGCAGGACAGAAGGGCTAGTGTGTTGCAATGGTTAAAATACTGGACTGGGAACAGGGAGACCCAGATTCGAATCCCCTCTGTGCCATGGACGCTTGCCAGTCACTGTCTCTCAGCCAAACCTACCTCACAGGGTGGTTGTTAGATTAAAATGTTGGAGGGGGGAATCACGTACACTGTCCTGAGCTCCTTGGAGGACAGGTGAGATGAAAATTAAAAAGAACAATACTCTGTAGTAAGCATTGAGGTCTTTCAGATTGTTCTGGGAGATGGATAGGAGAGCAATTATACATATAATTATCGTAAGGTTTTTTTATTTGGCACAGGTATTGCTGCTCAGCTGTAGACTAAAAAGTAAATACAGTATTTGCCACTTTTGATCCCATTTTATTGTTCTCGTCCAGTGTAAATGTTCATGGGGGTGCAAAATAGTAGAACCAGACTACCTTTTGGGACTTTATGCTGGTTTTCGTATTGCAGCAGAGTTGTTTGGGAGCCAGTGCAGAGCTCTGAAAATTAGATGGGTGGGAACTTCCTCAGTAACTTGGATGGGAGCCCCAAGATGCGAGTGTAAAAGCGTCCACTTTGCAACCTGAACACTGACAAGGGAAGGAAGGTGGTTGATACTGAGTCTCTTTCTGGACTGTGCCCACAAGGGCTTGGCTAGTTGTTGGACAGCAGACCAGGAAGAGGGGGAGAGTCACCTCCCTGCACCTGGAAGGCAGCCCAGATTGCTTGGTTTGGATTGACAGTTCAGGGCCAGGTCACCTCTTCACTCTGGCACTGCCAACTGAGGCTGTGC